>NC_089267.1:51692594-52042727 GCF_963930625.1 Muntiacus reevesi
GAGATTTCATTGTATTACTGCTGCCTTTCTTTATCAAAATATATCATTTTCAAACCGCTCAGTCAGTTCAGTCAGTTCAGTCGCTCAGTCGTGTCCGACTCTTTGCGACCCCGTGAATCGCAGCACGTCAGGCCTCCCTGTCCATCACCAACTCCCGGAGTTTACTCAAACCCATGTCCGTCGAGTCAGTGATGCCATCCAGCCATCTCATCCTCTGTCCTCCCCTTCTCCTCCTGCCTCCAAACCCTCCCATCAGGACCTTTTCAAACTGCTAGATTATTCCAAATTTTAAAAATTCCAAATACATTTACTTTCTTAAAGATATTCAACATCCAAGAGTTTGTACTAACATTATTTCATTTGCTGAGAAAAAAAAAAATAATCTTGCAATGTTTTATGCAGAGATTTTTTATAGATGAAGATATTGAGTCTTTACAAAATATATTTTCTTGAAATTTGTTTGCCCTGTGTATACTGGGAAAAAAAGAAAAAACTTAAATTCTGAATGTAAATTTCACTCTAAATTTCATCGTCATAGTGCATTCTACATCTTTCTTTTTTATCTTTATCTTTGTGACATCCTACAACACAACTCTTACTTAATTCTGACTTAAACTCCTGCAATGATCTTCTCAATAGTTTATTCTTCACCTTATGCTTTGGCTCATAAAATTTTTTGTTACTCCCCCTTTTTTCTCTCCTAGCATCAATTTCTTTCCTTCTCTTGCAGATGTGGACTGAGTTTCTAAGAACAAAAGCTATTAGTAAACTTTTGCTTTATGTAGGTCGGTAATTAATAACTTATGGATATCCTATTAATTAATAATAATAACATATATATTTTCCAATGCTCACCCTTTTCTGGGATTACAGTAACATTTCAGCAATTCCTTTCATAAAGACTAGTTTTTGTTTGTTTGTTTGTTTGTTTACTAAGTACTAGTAACTTTATTATGGCATAAAGGTGTGTTTTTATACATTAACTCAATTTTAATATAAAAACACTTTATATGCAACTGTAAAGAAACTGCTGCACAAATAGTTCCAACATAAAAGCTTGTTAATATTTAAATGTTCATTGAGTTGTCTGATACATAAATTGGAAAATAGTTTCTCTGTAGAAAATAGTAAAAATGATATTTTCCCCAGACTAGCCCAATAAGCCCACTTAAACCATACAGTAGTTGAATCATATATTTATAAATATGATTTGAATTTTGGGGTCCAGGAGAAACTTTAGCCTCATTTATTGAGACAGTCATGTTGTCTTAAGTTGTGTAAAGTGATGTTCCCATTCATTTTCTCCCTTACTCTCTGAGTATTTCTTCCTAAAAAAAAGGTTCACTGTCCTACTTGATAAACCAACCCATTCTTGTCCCAACTCAAAACGTTTTGGTTGTGATTTAAGTATGCTCCCAGCAAAACCAGAATTTAATAAAATGTGAAACAGAAGGCAGGAATTGTTGGTCGCCAACTACTTAACTCCCCCTGCTTTTATAGGCAACCATGAGGAGGTCAAGTTATAAAAGTGGCAAGTGGATCAAAGAATAAAAGCCAAGAGAATGTGAGAACAGAGAGACATCCAGTCAGGATTCAAAGACAGAACAGAAATCTAAATAGAGAAAGAATGCTGTCTCAAAACTCAAGGAGCTAAGTTGTTTTTTGAGAAACCCTTACTGGAAAGGTGACTTAGTAAGAAGCAGTGGCTATAAAGACACAGTCAGAGAAACCAGCTTCTAGAAAGATTTCAATTGTCCAAAATAATTAAATGAAAATAGGACAGGCCATGTGTTTGAATTCCTCCTAACATAGTTAATTTCCTGAGGTTCCCAGTGCAGAATTTCTAGCAACTAAGGCAAGAAGACAATGTTACTCTTAAGCTCCTACACCATGCACAAAATTTCCCAGAAAAATAACACTTGAGGCCTCGGAGTGATACCTGGCGAGGGGTTATGTTAGGTTCTTCAGTTCCCTCAAAGCAACAGCTTAAAAGTAACCGTAATTTATTCTTAAAAAGAAGTCTCTAGGTAGCAGCAACCTTTCAATGGAGTAGCAGTCTAATAGAAAGAGATCCTATACTATGGCTATGGCAGCTAGGCTTTGAGAAATTAAATTGGATCGTTGTACCTAAAATCCCCAGTTTGCCCATTAGAAGTTAAACTCCAGAAACAGTAATGAATCATTAAGTTTTCACCACTAAAAAAAAAAAAAAAAAAAAAAAAAAAAAAAAAGCTTTATCATGCACCTTCACTTGTTCTTCTCTTTGCTTTCAATACATATGTTTCCTTCTCGCATGTAGAAAATATTTTCAGTGATTTGTTGGCTCTTCAGCAGTGCAACTCTCTGCCCCCTATTCCCCTAGTTCTTTCTTGGTAAATAATGTTAATCTTCCAATGGAAGGTGAAATATATTAACACCAAGTACCATTTATCCAGCCTCCTTACTTATGAAGAGAGTTATAGGGCCATGTTATACACTTTAAATTCCTTAAAGATATCTGATTTCTAGTAAAATACTTATATGTACACATATACATGATTTTTAAAACCCGTGAAGAATTCACTGAAGCATGAAATCACCTTGTATTGAGAAGGTAAAAATGTATCAAAATGCACATAACAATGGCTAATCCAAATGCTATCTCCTATCAAATGTATCACCATCCTCCAAATCTAGTGCTTATGCTGGCATAAACTACGTTAATCACAGTAGTGTGAAACCTTGCTTCAAAACATTGCTCACTATTAATTCTCAGAAGATACATCATAGAACGATAGGAGTACTGGTAAACAAGTGGCTGAGGAATACCAATTAGAGAACAAAGCTTTGAGTGCTCAAAGTGCTTCTCTAGAAACTGTTACATTCCCCATGGTATTTAGGAAGGACACTAATAAGAGTGAGTGTGAGTGATAGTTGCTCAATAATGCCCAACTCTTTGCAACCCCATGGACTATAGTTTTCCAGGCTCCTCTGGCCATGGAATTCTCCAGGCAAGAATACTTGAGTGTGTTGCCATTTCCTTCTCCAGGGAAGAGTAGTTTTTGATTAATCTACTGGTAATCTAGTATTTTGGTTTCTTCCAAGGCAACCTTGTCACTTAGGATATGAACTGATATAAATGTATTTAGTTCATATTATATAATTGGTCCTAGATGAATTAATCTGCCTGTAATTTATACTTTGCATTTTTCAGCATCTATCAAGCATTTTACATTTATAATTTGAAGCTTTTTCTTTTGTGTTGAAAACTTCATGCTTTGATAATCATGTAATACTAAGCAGAAAAGATGTAGATTTCAAACTTTTTACTTCTCAATTGTGGCCAGAATGGAAGAAATAGTACTGAAATTATCTTCTCATAATAGATAACTGAGAAAAAATTTTAAAACCATTTCTCATATGTTGGAAAATAAGCAGTGCCAAAGAGACTTAATTATTTTGGGAGTTTAGCACCTGGAATTTGTTAAGATTATTGGAGAGAAGGAAGCTACTTACCCTCCAAAAGGACTTCATACATCTAAGTAGGAGTAGTCTTGAGTCTGAGTAAATACCTAGGAGTATAAAGCATAGGATAAGTATTCATAAGACCTATCAAAGAACAAATTCAATGGAAAAATAACTTGGGTAATTAAGATGAAAAGTTCTTTAAATTCAGAGAAGATATTCAAGATCCAACTAGCCAAACCAGGGAGAATTAACTGAACAACTATGATAGGCAGTAGAGATATTAGCAGGGTGTCACTTTGTAGTAAGGCTTAACTAGTCAAGGTAAAGGTTAGACTAGCCTACCCCAAGAAAACTTTAAAGTATTAAACTAATCCCCAAGTAGTTTAAGTGCCTCCCAAAGCAAAACTCACTTCACTTTAAAGGATGCCACTTTTAGGGGCATTAGATTAAAAAATGCTTATTTCCACAAATGGATCAACTTATTGACTGGACACATTTCAATATTCACTTCCATAGCAAATTGTAGGCCACAGGCATTAGTTTCTGCAAAAATTCCCTGGTCAATAAAGTGTTATCATAGTGCTCAGTGAACCAAACATAATGTAAGTTTAATAACATAATACAATGGTACACCATTATAAGAACATGTCGAAACAAACAAGAATAAAAAAGATAGTATAGAAAGATTGTAGCAGAGTGGAGATGAGTAGAGAGGGGAGTGAAGTATGTGAATGAAAAGGAATACATGAAATAAGAGAAAAGAATGACACTAATAAAAGCATATTATTAACCCAACCCCCAAATGAGGTTAAAAATATATATCTAGATAATATCTGTTATCTAAGGCCTATAAAACCTAGGCAAAGCATGTAGTTAGCAGTATTGAATTTGGCTAATGTAAAACAGTGTGTGTGCCACTTCCATTGCATATTGACTTGTTTTTAATTTGCCTGAATAACCTGTACAGTCACTTCAGTTTGTCCTGGTTCCATTGTGGAACTGTGTAGCTGACACAGTCTTTAGATGACTCTTTTTCTGATCAGTTAAGTGGCCAGAAGTAAAATTCCACAATCTAGAGAGCGAAGAAAGCAGAGAAGGAAAATAAAAGGGAAAATGAATAAACAGGAAGGAAAAATGAGAGATGAAGCAGTCCTCTGGCAGCAACAGCAGGAGAAAAGTGAAAAACAAGCTGGACATTGTAAATCCACCACTTTGAGGGCTCTCTTTTCCTCTGTCTCACCTTTTGTAAATAACGAATGCTTTACTAATTTTATCCTCCCTGAATGTAAATCCTTACTTTTGTTTCCACAAAAATAAATTGCATAGAGGGGTTTTAATTCAGCTAGATGGTGAAGAGCAGGAAACAGGTAGCCAAGGAAGGGCGTTAGCGACCTTCTCTTTTCCTGACACCAGGGTCTTATCTTCTGTTTACTCACACATCTCTATAAGCAATAACACATACACCAACTCTGAAAGATTCGCAATAAGTGTTTGTGACTATAGGTGAATTTCATGGAGAAGGAAATGGCAACCACTTCAGTGTTCTTGCCTGGAAAATTCTTGGTGGGCTACAATCCATGGGATTGCAAATAGTTGGACATGACAGAATAACTAATGCACGCACAAACACACACACACACAGACAGAGGTAAATTTGGATGTACTAAATAAGTTAACACATGGACAGAGAAGATCAGCAAAATAAAAATATGTAGGTGAAGAAAAACACATACTTTTAATCCTTCTGGTGCCAAACTAAACAAATGCTATTGACCTTGAAGGGAATCAATTAGAAGATGCTGTTTCACAAAGATCAGGATTTCTCATGCTTGCTTTTTATTTCTTAATTTATTTTACATTTTAATATGTCTATCTTAATGAGAAACAAAAATGCAGTAATACATTGTACATAAGAGCAAACTCTGGAAGAGACAGGAATTGATGGGCCTAGGGGGAGGTGCTGAAGGCATGATTTGATAGTAACAAAACAAAATAAAAAGTCTCACTGTATTTTCCTTCTTTAATCATAGATACAGGATTGTTGGGTATATATGTATACCTGGGAGTACTGTACTTCCAGCCTTGTTTTTTTTCCTCAGGAATGCTATGGAATTTCTGGATCATTTGTAGTTCCATATAAATTTTAGGATTATTTGTTCTAGCTCTGTGAAAAATGTCCTGGATATTATGCTAGGGATTACACTAAATCTGTAGATTACTTTGGGTAGTATGGTCATTTTAATATCAATATATAAACATATGCTACACTTCTTTGTTTGAAAGATTGGAAAATTTTAAATTCAGTATCCATCTTCATTAGCATGTATGCCATTGGGTTTTGACTTTTGCTAAAAATTAATTTATTGTTTTATTGAAGAATAATTGCTTTACAGAATTTTGTTGTTTTCTGTCAAACCTCAACATGAATCAGCCATTGGTATACATATATTTGCTCCCTTTTGAACTCCCCTCCTATCTCCCTACCCATCCCATCCCTGTAGGTTGATACAGAGCCCATGCTTGAGTTTCCTTAACCATACAGCAAATTCCCATTGGCTATCTATTTTACATTTGGTAATATAAGTTTCCACTTACTCTTTCCATACATCTTACCCTCTCCTCCCCTCTCCCCATATTCACAAGTCTATTCCCTCTGTCTATTTCTCCATTCAGTCAAGTTCAGTCTCTCAGTCATGTCTGACTCTTTGCAATTCCATGGACTACAGCACACCAGGCCTCCCTATCCATCACTAGCTCCCAGAGTTTACCCAAACTCATGTCCATTGAGTTGGTGATGCCATCCAACCATCTCAGCCTCCATTGTCCCCTTCTCCTCTGCCCCCAAACCCTCCCAGCATCAGGGTTTCCAGTGAGTCAGCTCTTCACGTCAGGTGGCCGAAGTCTGGAGTTTCAGCTTCAACATCATTCCTTCCAACGAACATCCAGGACTTATTTCCTTTAGGATGGACTGGTTGGATCTCCTTGCAATCCAAGGGACTCTCAAGAGTCTTCTCCAACACCACAGTTCAAAAGCATCAATTCTTCAGTGTTCAGCTTTCTTTATAATCCAACTCTCACATCCATACATGACCACTGGAAAAAGCATAGCTTTGATTAGATGGACTTTTGTTGGCAAAGTAATGTCTCTGCTTTTTACTATGCTATCTAGGATGGTCATAACTTTCTTTCCAAGGAGCAAGCATCTTTTAATTTCATGACTGCAGTCACCATCTGCAGTGATTTTGGAGCCCAGAAAAATAAAGTCAGCCACTGTTTCCACTGTTTCCCCATCTATTTGCCATGAAGTGACGGGGCTGGATGACATGATCTCTGTTTTCTGAATGTTCAACTTTAAGCCAACTTTTTCACTCTCCTCTTTCACTTCATCAAGAGGCTCTTTAGTTCTTCACTTTCTGCCATAAGATTTTCTCCATTGTTGCTCTGTAAATAAATTCTTTAGTATCATTTTTCTAGATTCCACATGTATGCATTAGAATACAATATTTATCTTTCTCTTTCTGGCGTATTTCACTCTGTATCAAAGGTTCTAGGTTCATCCACCTCATTAGAGCTGACTCAAGGTGTTGCGTTTCATGGCTGAGTGATATCCCATTGTGTATATGTACCACAACTTCTTTATCCTTTCATCTGTTGACAGACATCTAAGTCGTTTCCATCTTCTGGCTATTGTAAATAGTGCTGCAATGAACATTGGGATAGACGTGTTTTTTCAATTTTGGTTTCCTCAGGGTTTATGCCTAGGAGTGGGATTACTGGGTAATATGGTGGTTTTATTCCTAGCCTTTTAAGGAATCTCCATACCATCTTCCATAGTTGCTGTATTAATTTAGATTCCCATCAACAGTGCAAAGAGCGTTCCCTTTTCTCCATACCCTCTCCAGCATTTATTGTTTGTAGACTTTTTGAAGATAGCAATTCTGACCGATGTGAATTGGTATCTCACTGTATTTTGATTTGCATTTCTCTAATAATGAGAGGTGTTACATATCTTTTCATGTGTTTGTTAGCTATCTGTATGTCTTTTTTGGAGAAATGTCAGTTTAGGTCTTTTTCCCACTTTTTGATTGGGTTGTTTGTTTTTCTCGTATTGAGTTGTATGAGCTGCTTGTATATTTTGGAAATTAATACTCTGTAAGTTGTTTTATTTTCTATTATTTTCTCCCATTCTGAAGGTTGTCTTTTCACCTTGCTTATAGTTTCCTTTGCTGTGCAAAAACTTTTAAGTTTAATCAGGCCCCACTTGTTTGCTTTTGTTTTTATTTTTGTTACTCTAGGAGGTGGGTCATAGAGGATCTTCCTCTGATTTATGTCATCAAGTGTTCTACCTATGTTTTCCTCTAAGAGTTTTAGAGTTTCTGGTCTGACATTTAGGTCTTTAACCCATTTTGAGTTTATCTTTGTGTACAGTGTTAAGAAGTGTTCTAATTTCATCCTTTTACATGTAGCTGTCCAGTTTCCTAGCACCAGTTATTTAAGAGGCTGTCTTTGCCCCATTGTATATTCTTGCCTCCTTTGTCAAATATGTTACCCATAGGTGTGTAGGTTTACTTCTGAGCTTTCTATCTTGTTCCATTGCTCTATATTTCTGTTTCTGTGCCAGTACCATATTGTCTTAATGACAATAGCTTTGTAGTATAATCTGAAGTCAGGAAGATTAATTCCTCTAGCTTCATTCTTCTTTCTCAAGACTGTTTTCGCTATTCGGGGTTTCTCATGTTTCCATATGAATTGTGAATTTTTTTGTTCTTGTTCTATGGAAAAATGCCATTGGTAACTTGATAAGGATCATATTGAATCTGTGGATTGCATTTGGTAGTATAGTCATTTTCACAATATTGATTCTTCCTACCTAGGAACATGGAATATCTCTTCATCTGTTTATGTTACCTTTGATTTCTTTCATTAATGTCTTATAATTTTCTATATACAGTTCTTTTGTCTCCTTAGGTAAGTTTATTCCTAGATATTTAATTCTTTTTGCTGCAATGGTGAATGACATTGACTCTTTAAATTCACTTTCTGATTTTTCATTGTTGGTATATAGAAAAGCAAATGAATTCTGTGTATTGATTTTATATCCTGCAACTTTGTTAAATTCACTGATTAGCTCTAGTAATGTTCTGATACTATCTTTAGGGTTTTCTATGTGCAGTAACATGTCATCTGCAAGCAGTGAGAGCTTTACTTCTTTTTTTCTGATCTGGATTCCTTTTATTTCATTTTCTTCTCTGATTGCTGTATCTAGGACGTACAGAACTATGTTGAATAATAGAGGTGAAAGTGGACACCCTTGTCTTGTTCCTAATCTTAGGGGGAATGCTTTCAGTTTTTCATCATTGAGAATAATTGCTGTAAGATCATCATATATGGTATTCACTCTGTTGATGTAGGTTCTGTCTATGCCCATATATTGGTGCTGAATTTTGTCAAAGGCTTTTTCCGCATCTATTGAAATGATCATATGGTTTTTATCTTTCAATTAGATAATATGGTGCATCACACTGATTGATTTGCATATATTGAAGAATTCTTGCATCCCTGGAATAAACCCAACGTTATTATGGTGTATGAATTTTGTGATGTGTTGATGAGTTCTATCTGCTAAAATTTTGTTGAGGATTTTTGCAACTATGTTCAACTGTGATTTTGGTTTGTAGTTTTCTATTTCTGTGATATCTTTGTCTGGTTCAGGTATCAGGGTGATGGTGGCCTCATAGAATTTGGTTGGAAGTATTGCTTCCTCTGCAATTTTTTGAAAGAGTTTTAGAAGACTAGGCATTAGCTCTTCTCTAAATGTTTGATAGAATTCTCCTGTGAAGCCATCTCGTTCTGAGTTTTGTTTTTGGGGGAGAATTTTTTAAATCACAGCTTCAATTTCAGTGCTTGTAATTGGGTTGTTCATAGTTTCTATTTCTTCCTTGTTCAATCTTAGAAGATTGAACTTTTCTAAGAAACTGTCCATTTCTTATAGGAGGCCTTAGAAATAGCTGTGAAAAGATGGGAAGCAAAAAGCAAAGGAGAAAAGAAAAGATATACCCAATTGAATGCAGAGTTCCAAAGAATAGAAAGAAGAGATATGAAAGCCTTCCTCAGTGATCAATGCAAAGAAATAGAGGAAAACAATAAAATGGGAATGACTAGAGATCTCTTCAAGAAAATTAGAGATACCAAGGGAACATTTCATGCAAAGATGGGCACAATAAAGGACAGAAATGGTAGGGGCCTAACAGAAGCAGAAGATATTAAGAAGAGGTGTCAAGAACACACAGAAGAATTGTACAAAAAAGATGTTCATGACCCAGATAATCACAATGGTGTGATCACTCACCTAGAGCCAGACATTCTGGAATGTGAAGTCAAGTGGGCCTTAGGAAGCATCACTATGAGCAAAGTTAGTGGAGATGATGGAATTCCAGTTGAACTATTTCAAAACCTGAAAGATGATGTTGTGAAAATGCTGCACTCAATATGCCAGCAAATTTGGAAAACTCAGCAGTGGTCACAGGACTGGAAAAGGTCAGTTTTCATTCCAATCCCAAAGAAAGTCAATGCCAAATAATGCTCAGACTGCCACACAATTGCACTCATCTCACACGCTAGTAAGGTAATGCTCAAAATTCTCCAAACCAGGCTTCAGCAATACGTGAGCCATGAACTTCCAGATGTTCAAGCTGGTTTTAGAAAAGGCAGAGGAACCAGAGATTAAATTGCCAACATCAGTTGGATCATCAAAAAAGCAAGAAAGTTTCAGAAAAACATCTATTTCTGCTTTATTGACTATGCCAAAGCCTTTGAATGTGTGGATCACAATTAACTGTGGAAAATTCTGAAAGAGATGGGAATACCAGACCACCTGACATGCCTCTTGAGAAACCTGTATGCAGGTCAGGAAGCAACCGTTAGAACTGGACATGGAACAACAGACTGGTTCTAAATAGGAAAAGGAGTATGTCAAGGCTGTATATTGTCACCCTGCTTATTTAACTTATATGCAGAGTACATCATAAGAAATACTGGGCTGGAGGAAGCACAAACTGGAATGAAGATTGCTGGGAGAAATATCAATAACCTCAGATATGCAGATGACACCACTGTTATGGCAGAAAGTGAAGAAGAACTAAAGAGCCTCTTGATGAAAGTGAAAGAGGAGAGTGAAAAAGTTGGCTTAAAGCTCAACATTCAGAAAACTATGATCATGGCATCTGGTCCTGTCACTTCATGGCAAATAGATGGGGAAACAGAGAAAACAGTGTCAGACTTTATTTGGGGGGTGGGGGCTCCAAAAATCACCTCAGATGGTGACTGCAGCCATGAAATGAAAAGACGCTTACTCCTTGGAAGGAAAGTTATTACCAACCTAGACAGCATATTAAAAAGCAGACACATTATTTTGCCAACAAATGTCCTTCTAGTCAAGTCTATGGTTTTTCCAGTGGTCATGTATAGATGTGAGAATTGGACTGTGAAGAAAGCTGAGCACCGAAAAATTGATGCTTTTGAACTGTGTTGTTGGAGACGACTCTTGAGAGTCCCTTGGATTGCAAGGAGATCCAACCAGTCCATCCTAAAGGAGATCAGTCCTGGGTGTTCATTGGAAGGACTGATGCTGAAGCTGAAACTGCAATACTTTGGCCACGTTATGTGAAGAGCTGACTCATTGGAAAAGACCCTGATGCTGGGAGGGATTGGGGTCAGGAGGAGAAGGGGACAGAAGAGGATGAGATGGCTGGATGGCATCACCGACTCTATGGACATGAGTTTGAGTAAACCCGGAAGTTGGTGATGGACAGAGAGGCCTGGCGTGCTGCGATTCACCGGGTTGCAGAGAGTCCAACACGACTGAGTGACTGAACTGAACTTAACTGATCATTATTCTGAATCTTTTTTCAGGTAGTTTGTCTGTTTCCTTTTCATTTATTTGGACTTTTGTTTCTGGTGTTTCTAGTTTTTTCTTTCACTTGTGTCGTGTTTCTCTGCTTTTTCACTTTTTTAAAACTTATTGTGTTTGAGGTCATTTTCCCAAGCTTCAAGGTTGAATTCTTTCTTCGTTTTGATTTCTGCCCTCCTAAGGTGGTTCTGTGGTTTGTGTAAGTTTTGTATAGGGTGAGAATTTTGCTGAAGTTTTCTGGTTGTTGCTGTGTTTGTTTTTCCTCTGATAGGCAAGGCTGAGTGAGGTGGTAATCCTATTTGCTGATGATTTGGTGTGTATTTTTGCTTTGCTTGTTGTTTAGTTGAGGTGTTGAGGTGTCCTGCACAGGATGCTACTGGTGGTTGGGTGATGCTGAGTCTTGTATTCAAGTGGTTTCTTTTGTGTGAGTTTTCACTATTTTATACTCCCTTGGGTTAGTTCTCTGGTAGTCTAGGGTCTTGGAATCAATGCTCCTACTCCAAATGCTCAGGAATTGATCCCTGGTCAGGAGTGAATATTCCAAAAGTGGTTTGTTATGGCATTAAATGAGATTAAAACAAATACCCCAACATGAGAACCAAAGAAGAACCTCAGACAAATGGAAGTTACAAAATAAGGCAAATAATAATCAAAATAATGGAATATACACATATACATCACCCATAAGCAAACTCAAAACAGTCCAACAGAAATAAAGTACAGTAGATTGACCCAGTGAACAAAGGAAATCAAAAGTTATATTTACCAATTAAGAAAAAAACTAACTAAAACACAAACTGGACAACAAAACCAAAGCAAGGTATCAAGTGGGGAATAAAGCAGTGAAAATAAAACTAACAAATATGTTGAGCAGAAAGGAAAAAAGAAAAGAAAGCAAGAATAGTTATACAAAGTTAAATAGAGGTAGATAAGATTTATATACATTGAAGATTAATTGCAAGAAAAAAGAACAGTAGGAAAGGCAAACAAAACAATAAATGTAGAAAAAATATAATAGGTTTAAAAAGAAGAGAAAAAAAAAAAAAAAAAGGAAAATTTCACAGAACTGCAAAAGTCCCAAGTAGAGGCAGAGGTTAATAACAACACTAAAAATATGACTGAATATACACATATACATATGCACCCATAAGCAAAATCAAAACAATCCAACAAAATTAAAGTACAATACAGTGATCCAGCAAACAAAGGAAACCAAAAAGTATATCTACCTGTTAAGAAAAAAAAAAATAATAATAAATAAATAAATAAATCACAAACTGGAAAACAAAACTAAAACAAGGTGCCAATTGGGGAATAAAGTAATGAAAATAAAACTAACAAATATGTTAAGAGTAAAGGAAAGTAAGAAAAGAAAGAAAGAATAGATATGCAAAGTTAAATAGAGGTAGATAGGATTTATATTCACTAAAGATTAACTGCAAGGGGAAAATAACAGTAGGAAAAGCAAACAAAGGAATAAATATAGAAAATATAATAATAGATTTTAAAAATTAAAATTAAAAAAGAGGGAAAAAAAAGACAAAAAACAAAAGGAAAAGTCCACAGAATTGCAAAAGCCCAACACTGAGGCAGAGGTTTATAACAATAAAAAATGTGACTGAGTTTAAAAAAAAAAAAAAAAAAACTCCAAAACTTAATTAGATTTCATAGTGCAAATAAAATAAAAACTACTAGGGGGTGAGGAGGTGGGGGGAGGGTGGCGGGGAGGAAAAAAAAAAAGAAGAAAAAAATCCAAAAGAATCTACAGAACAAGACAAAACATAATAATAATAAATGCTTCTCTTGAGTCACTGCTTGCTGTCAGACTCCTTTCCCTCACTGGGAGTCAGAGTCCACCTCACCTCCATCGGATGCCCTCGAATATTGTGCAGATCTCTGGACCTATTGTGGGGGCAGCTCAGAGTCTAATCTGGTCCTGCTCCTGTGCGTTCTTGCCTCCAACGTCCACAGCTATTGGAACGAGTGTGTTTCCCTTTGTGGGGGCTCTCAGTGACATTTTATATATTCCACAGACACAAAGACTGTCTAGCTGATCGTGTGGATTTAATCTGCAGCTTGTACAGCTGGTGGGAGGGTTTTGGGTCTTCTTAGCCACACTACCCTGGGTTTCACTTGTGGTTTTATTTCCACCTCTGCATATGGGTTGATCACTGAGGTTTGCCCCTGAGGCTGCCCTGGAGGGCTTGGGTTTGCCCTGTGAGGGCCAGGCGTGGAGGGGGTGCAGCTGCGTGGGCCGCAGGGGTTCTGGCAGCCCCAGGTACTCAGGGGGGTTGGTGGCTCGGGCAGCAGGAAATATAGTCTCTAGAAGGGCATTGCAACCAGGATTGGCCAATACGCTCCAGTGTCCTTGCCTGGAGAACTGCCCCCGCTCCCCAACAGAGGACTCTGGCAGGCCACACTGTCCAGGGTCACGAAGAGTTGGGCACAGCCGAAGCGACCCCGTGTGCAGGGAAGCCAGGTTTCTGTCTGCCTGTGGCAGCTCTGCCCCCGTGAGAGCTGAGCGTGAATGTGGTGCAGCTGCTTGGCTTGAGAGGACCCTGCCAGCACGAAGTATGCAGGGACACGGACCGCCTCCGCCCCAGGAGCTATGGGCCTAACTGAGCCTTTTTTTCAGCCTCTTGCAGCTTGCGCTCAGAAGGCCTCTTTGGCCAGTCTTTCTCCATAGCTCTGCCCATGCAGACACTTAGAAGGCTCCCTTGCTTGGGGTCCTTCTCTGTTGTTTGACAGATCAGGCACATAGAGGGCCCCCCGGCTGGGGTCCTGCCCTGTAGATCAGCGGGTCAGGCACTTAAAGGGGCGCCCTGGGTGGGGTCCTACTCTGTAGTTCAGTGCGTCAGGGGTTTGATGGGCCAGCCTCTCTATTGTTCAGCTGCCAGTGCTGGCCTGTGGGGAGAGAGAGGCTATGGTGATGGCTCCAACCCTATGCGTGACTCAGCAGTATTGCCGTGCTTCCATGGCTGCCCGGCTTTCCTCCACAGGCATTTCCCACCACAGTCTCCTCCCTCACATCCTCTCAAACTGTCTCTCCACAGTCAACAGCAGCCCTCGCCCTGGGGTTGCTCCACAACCCCTAAATTCCAGCTCCCAGCTGCTGCGTCTTTCAGGGGACCTGCATCCCTGTCCGGGGTATGTAGGGCTGTGGCAAGGACCGTCTGATTCCCATCCCATTTAGGCTGCCCCAGATCAGCTGTTTCACTCCCATCCTTAAATGTTTCTCCTCTGACTCAGACAATTGCCCCGATGTGGGGATTGGACCGCTGCTTCAGTTCCCCCACCCACCGAGGGCAGGTCCAGTCCCATTAACAATCCTGTTTTTCCCCCTAGTTCCTTCATCCCACCGAGTTTTGCGGGGTTCTATATATTATTTTCCATGGTCAGGTCCTCCTGTCCGCTCTCAGCTGGTGTTCCACATGCACTTCTGTGTCTGAAGGTGTGTTCCTGATGGATCTGGGGAGAGAGATGTACTCCACATCCACTTCTCAGCCATCTTGCTCGCTCCTGGGCTTGAACATTTTGATGTTAACATCTTCATGTTACCTGCTAGAATATTTTCCTACCATTCTTCTCCAAGTTAATATAACAATATTAAATGAAAATATAGAAAATACAACTAGATTTATTGATATATTTAAGCTTTAAAACCATAAATCTATCTACTCACTATAATATTTTTGTTAAAAATAGTCATAAAATTAGAATAATCTGATAATTAATTGAAACATATACATATATGTGTTTATATTTCTCTATTACCTTTACATACCTGCAGGTTTTTGTTTTGGTTTTTTTTTTTCTTTCACACTCTTCTCTTAATAAACATTCACTCCAGCAACTGCCTTCCTTGTGAGTTCTACATCAACCACAGCTGAAAACTGCTTGGGTTAGGCATAATGTTTTCTCAGCTGCAAGCAGGATTTTTAAATAACAAAGGTGCACTGATGACATCCTCAGCAATTAATAAATACAATACTAACAATATTTGCATTTGTGACATTTTTACCCCTAGCACACCAAAGCACTTTAAAAATAAACATGTATTATTAACCTAATTTTTTACAGATGGGGGGACACCCACAAGATTAGGTTAAGGCCGTGCAAATAACTGCCAAAGATTGCCCAGGAAATCAGATGCATGTACCTTGAATGGAGACCAAGACCTCAAATGGTGTCTCAGCTTTGCTTTGGTGCTTCAGGTGAAAATCTTGCACCTAGTAGAATTTGAACTTCAAATAAGAACCACTTAATGAATTTTGTACATCATTATAGTTGTAATAATATTTGCCATAAAAACCACTGTGCCAGTTCTGTTTCAATAAAAAAGAAAAATTTAGAGAGATTTTTTCAGAGATAAAAGCCTTTAATCAAACCATTCAGGCCCTGAGTGATGTGTTTTCTCAGGAGCCCTATCAGTGAAACCCACTGGAGCAACAGGGGAAGAATTGGTGGACATAAAGGAAATGATAGTCAACTTTCAGATGACTTTCAGAGGGTGCAGGACAGGAAGAGACTAGTGGAAAGGCCAAGATGTTTGTTTGTTCGACAGATACGTTTCTAGTCAGCAATTGTAGCTCTTAAGCCCTTTTGTTTGTCACTGTAAGGAGATGAGGTATTTGTAGTATTACACTGCAAGTTCTCCACCAATTCCCAAAGTCAAAGTTGTCCACTAGTTAATGAAGCATGCCCTACTTTCAGTTTGCCTATGAACACTGCATATACATGAATTTTGTGCTACATAGCTACAGCCTTGCTTTTTGTTATTTAAAGGCTGCAAAAGTCTTTATGAACACATATGCCTCCAGGTTTGGACATGTCAATGCTAATATAGATGGTTATCTGCATTCTCCCACAAGTCTTCAGTAAGTCAATACGACAATGTTAAATGAAAAGTCAGACTTGGTATTGTTAATATCATAAATCTATCTACTCATTATGATATTTTAAAGCATTATTGTGAATCAGAACAGTACATGCAAAGACATAAAAATTAGAACAGTCTGATATTTGCTAAAATATAGTTGTTTCCTATTAAGACTATACAGAGAACATTCTTTTACATATTTTTTTCAAAAATTAATACATTAATTTTTAAGAGTAAAAGAGCAACTGAAACACAAGCACAATGATATGTTTCAAGCAAAATTCCTCTGGCTATAAATAAGCATTCAAAATAAGTTAGAGTTAAGCAATTATAAAACAAAGAGCATAAATTTACATTGCAAATGCATATATTACTGAAGCACACTATCTTATATGTGAACAACATATGCATAAATGCTGTCCTGTGAGGATCACAAGAAAAACCTCTGTCCACAGAATTCTCCAGGCAAGCATACTAGAGTGAGTTGCCATTTCCTACTCCAGGGGATTTTCCTGACCCAGGGATCAAACCCAGGACCCCTGTATTGTGGGCAGATTCTTTACTGTTAAGCCACCAGGGAAGTCAACTTTTCAATAGGATGTGATAAATTACAAGGCTCTAATCATTCACATCATATTTTTATACTTTGAAATAGGATTTGTTACTTTCTATAAAAATTGTATTTTGCTTTATTCCATTACTGAATATTTTTTAATTTATGAAAATAAATCTGCTTTAAAAATAAAATATATACCTCAAAAGTGTAACATTTCTCCTCCAGTTAGACATCCTAGAGTTAAACCAATTAGCATAGAAATATATGTTTAAACATCTATGTATCATCTTATTACCACTATGTGTGTAAATGGAAAATATTATTCATATCCTTCAAAAACTTGATTTAATGCTCATTCTATTTTCAAGGTACGCTTAATATCTAAACAATCTTCCACTGAAACATTTCAACTTTTCAGGTTTATTATTTCAATTTCAAATTGGCAAATAGATACTTCCAAATTGCCATCTATAAGTTTCAACTAACTTCTGATTACTCTAACAGATTATGAGAAAACTGGGATAAATGAATTTTTCTTTGATTAAATAAGTCATACATTAAAAATAATATGGCTAGAAACTCTCAATATTTTCTATACAAAGCTTTCACTAAGATAACCATAGACTCATTGGTGTACTCTTCAAACTAGATTCAGACAATTGAATGCCTTATTTGTGGATCAACACTATCAACATTAATTAGAGACAGATGGGGCCAGATTTTTTAAAACTACACTTAAGCTTTAACTCTTTGCCTAAAATACCCATTTAAAAATATACTATAGAAAATATCTTTAAAATGTTACAAGAATTAGCAGTCCCCTACACCATCTGCTTTCTGTGTTAGAGACTCAGAGCATATAACATGTAAAAAACTGGACAATTCTCAACCCCCTGTTAGGATTTTGTTCTGGTGGCCTCCATGAGCCTTCAGTACATCTTGGATATCATCTTTTAACATCATTTCAGAGTGAGAAATCACAGGATATATTTATGCATAAAGAAAGGAATAAAGAGGAAGTTCTAAAAATTAATTGGGGGAAACCATTGATTCTATTGTTGGAGAAATAGAATATTAATCACACCCCTAGAGAAAGAGTTGAAGACAAAACCATATTATTAATTATGCATTCTGGAAAACTTTGGTTTGTTCATTATTTAAAATTATTAGAGAACAGAGTAGTGGAGTATAAGGAAGTTTCTAGAGAACACCTACAAATATCTAAAACATAGTATGAAAAATGTATCAACTGGATGTTAGCTTCACATATAAGAAAATGATTTATTTTTACTTGTCAAAAATAATACCTCCAAGAGGGCATAAGTTCATAACCATAAAATATAAGCCAAAGCCTCCTCGTTAAGTAAACAACAACAACAAAATGAAAATGTTTACACTAAAACTATAGCGGGAGGAAAAGGAAATACCAAAAGTGGCTAGATATTAAATAAAGACAATTTAGGATCCTCACTTTTCAAATTTCAGAAAAAAATCTTTGGCATTGTCATGATTATGAAAAAGACATGTTTTTCACAAATTAAGAACACAAGAAATTATCATTAGTTAAAAAAACAATTAAAAAGTAAAACTGGGAAAGATGAAATGGCAGTAGAATGAAACAGGAATAAGGTAAAAAAAAAAAAAAAAAAGAAAACAGAAGAGTGCATCTAATAAATCACAATAGTAGAATCAAATAGTTAAATCCTGAAGTGAGAAGTCAAACAGATAAAGAAAATTAAATCAATGAGGTAGAAACAGATTTGAAAACATCCCAACAATGAAATAAATTCAAGAGTTGAAAAAAATCAGCGAGGAGAGTTTACATGTGCAACTCAGGAAATGGATATACAATAAATTGTTTATTGGTATTCCTGAAGAATAAACCAAGGCAAGTAAAATAAATGTAACAAAGTAGAAAGATAAATCAGGAAATCCCCAAGTGATATTCTAAAAAAAATGCACACTCCCATGCATACTATGATGATATTATAAAGACAAATCTTATTAAATGAAAATATATATGTAAAGAAACAAAATTCAGAAAGGACCAAAACCTCTTCTACAAATTTAAATAGAAATTTTTACAATGACAACACAAAGTGAACAAATGTGTATCAGAGATATTCTTATACCAAGCTAAGTTATTTTCCTCTACAAATGTCACAGAAAGACTATCAGATGAATATGATTTCAAAAACATTTGACACATTTACTTCTCTAAAAATGATTTTAAATTAGTTTCCTTTCAAATCATCCTACCCCCGCCTTCTCCCACAGAGTCAAAAAGTCTATTCCTCACATCTGTGTCTCTTTTGCTGCCTCATATATAGGGTCACTGTTACCATCTTTCTAAATTCCATATATACGCATTAGTATACTGTATTGGTGATTTTCTTTCTGACTTACTTCACTCTGTGTAATAGGCTCCAGCTTCATCCAACTCATTAGAACTGATTCAAATGCATTCCTTTTAATAACTGAATAATATTCCATGGTGCAAATGTACCACAGCTTTCTTATCCATTCGTCTGCTGATGGGCATCTAGGTTGCTTCCATGCCCTGGCTATTGTAAACAGTGCTGCGATGAACATTGGGGTGCACGTGTCTCTTTCAATTCTAGTTTCCTCGGTGTGTATGCCCAGCAGTGGGATTGCTGGGTCATATGACAGTTCTATTTCCAGTTTTTTAAGGAATCTCCACATTGTTCTCCATAGCGGCTGTACTAGTTTGCATTCCCACCAACAGTGTAAGAGGGTTCCCTTTTCTTCTCACCCTCTCCAGCATTTATTGCTTGTAGACTTTCTGATAGCAGCCATTCTGACCAGTGTGATATTGTAAAGTAATTAGCCTCCAATTAAAATAAATAAATTAACTAAAAAGAAATAAAAATGAAGGAGAAAAAAAAATAAGTACAATCACCAAATAAGTAAATAGTTTCCAAATAACAAAGAAAACTTGAACATTACTAACAAAAAAGAAAACCATTTTACAATGAGAACTGTTGTAAAGATTACAAATTAAAAGTATAAAATATGGTCTATTCAGCTAGTGGTATTGGTGATCTTGGACAATCACATGTAAATCAATAAAGTTAGAACATTACCTCACACCACACACAAAAATAAAATCAAAATGGCTTAAAGACTTAAATACATATTAACCATAAAACTCTTAGAAGAGAACTTAGGCAAAGTATTCTCTGACATAAATCTTGGCAATGTTTTCTTAGGTCAGTCTCCCAAGGCAATAAAAATAAAAACAAAAATAGACAAATAAGAACTAGTCAAACTTATAAGGTTTTGTTCAACAAGAAAACCATAAACAACAACAACAACAACAAACCCTAAGGACTGAGAGAAAATATTTGCAAATTATGGGACCAATAATTACATACATGCATACAAAACATGCAAATTACATGCATACATCCAAAACATACAAACAGCTCATACAACTCAGTAACAACAACAAAACCAAACAATCCAATAAAAAAATAGTCAGAACACCTAAATAGACATTTCTCTCAAGAAGCCATACAAATGACCAACAAGCACATGGAAGGATGCTCCACATCGCTAATTATTAGAAAAATGGAAATCAAAATAATAATATCAATAATTGCTAAAAAGTGAAGTACATTGGGGAGAACTAGGAGAGAGCTTATTTAAGCTCTTTTTAAAATAGAGGGCCTCAGTCTTAAAGATGCTATTAAATCTTTACTTCAACAACAACAAAAGTGCACTAAATATATAATAATAAAAATAAAAGCAAGAAGTCTACAAGGGTATGAAATATAGAAATTAACAAGATGACAAATTACAAACAAACTATAAAAACAAATTAAGTGCATTAAAATTTCCTGCTAAAATGCATATTTCCTGTTTTCCAACATACAATATAGCTTTTGCCATAGAGTTAAGGTATACTGCAAGAAAATACAGAATATTAAAAACAAAAGAATGATTAAAGTTATGTATAACTGATGTAAATATTAGTTAAATATTTAAGATTGGATATTAAAAATATTAAAAACAAAATATTAAACACAAAAGGCTGATCAGTTATGTTTAACTAATGTAAATACAAAGAATACCCAAACCCATATTAATACTACATAAAATAGAATTCAAGATAATGAATATTAAATTATACTTTGAATGAAATGGTGAGATTCATGATCAAAATATAATTGTAATGAAAATTTTTGCAGTCACAAAAATACTTTATGTAAAACAGTCAGACAATGCAAATATAGGTAGATAGAATTAGAGAAGCAGTTATTTCCATTTTTTGTCCTTCCCCATCTTTAGCAGATCAACTGGGCAAACATATACAAAGATAATGTTTACTTAATGGTATAAATAATATGGTTAGTTTATTGAAGGGATGATACACTTTGTATTATTTTTTGTACCTTCTTTATAATTAAAGTTTTTACATCAATAAAATAATTACAAAAAAAGTTTATTCAAAGAGACTCTCTAGTTTATAAGTCATAGTCTTTGTACATATTTTGACTATACACATACTCACACAGACTAAAATACATTAAAAAAAGCCACTTTCCTATCCAGGCATTTGATTTGTTTAAAAAAATACAGTGCTACAGAGTTAGCTATATTTATTGATTTGTCTAAATTTTGTCTACCATCCTCAATTTCTCTGTTGTAACATATAGTACAATTACTCTAGCTAATTTTTTAAAAATTACCTTCCAACATTCCCTGTTTCAATACTTTAAAAGTAATTATAATGGTGTTTGATGTTTTTTAAACAATTATACTTATTTTTATTAACAGTATACATTTTTATTATTAATTTCTCTTACTCCTTTCTTTTTTGTTTGTTAATATTTTCTCTATCTTGGTTGATTATTCAATTCAGTGAAAATAACTTACAATCACTTCAATATATACCAAAATTGCATCTCACAAACTTTAACATTAATTTATGAAAAAATCATAAAAGATGAATATGAATTTATTTTATTATATAAAAAGTTAAAGTTATATTTATATGAAAATATAAATGGATGGTGTCTGAAATTGAATCATAAAAAAAAATAACAAGTTTTGCCTTACACTTCTGCATAAACTCTTGGGCATTCACACCCATGACAGACACACACACACATACTTCAACATACCATGTAATTAAGCAAAGATAATCAATGTTCTTCATAGCATTATGTACCACAGCCTTTAATATGCAAAGATATCCTTAGAGACTGTTTTCGTTATTTCTTCTAATAGTATATATTTAAGTGAAAATCATTAATGCTTTTATCTCTAAGTAGTTTGATTATGCATGCTTATATTCTTCCTCTGGTTTATGTGTATTTTCTAATTGCTCTACAATAATGCACTGATGAAACATTACATTTTTTTAATAAAGGATTTAACAAAAATAAATCATGAGAGATATTTGAAATTTTATGGTGGCAAAACTTTCTACTGACATCAAACTAAAAATAAAAAAATGAAAATTTTTCTTCATTAGGTAAATTTCAAATGTACCCAGAAGAGAAAATATTAAAATGAACCCTCATGTAGCACTGCAGAAATTATCATTTGCTAATCTTGTTTTCTTCATTTTATCCAGCAACACCATCTCCTCATTTTTCTTTCAAATTCAAGGCAAGTAATATATCTATAAAAAATTTTGTATATATTTCTAGAGATAAGTTTTACTAGCATAAGTTCAGCAATAATTTTAAGCAAACAAACTTACCAAAAATTTTAAGTTACCCTAAATTATCTGTGACTTGAAATTTGTCACTTTTTTTACAAAATTAATTTTGGCTGATTTGTCAAATAAGCCAGGTTCAAATCAATGTATTAGTAGCATTCAATAACATGGTAATATACTATAATAATCACAGAATTATATATATACATATATATATATATATATATATATATATATAAACCACAATCACACAAAACTAACCAACCTGATCACATAGATCACAGCCTTGTCTAACTCAATGAAACTATGAGCCATGTCATGTAGAGCAATCCTAAATGGATGGGCCATGGTGGAGAGTTCTGACAAATCATGTTTCACTGGAGAAGGAAATGGCAAATCACTTCAATATTCTTGCCTTGAGAACCCCATAAACAGTATGAAATGGCAAAAAGTTAGGACACTGAAAGATGAACTCCCCAGGTTAGTAAGAGCCCAATATGCTACTGGAGAAAAGTGGAGAAAAGCTCTAGAAGGAATGAAGAGACTGAGCCAAAGTGAAAACAACACTCAGTTGTAGATATGTCTTAGAAGTAAAGTCTGATGCTGTAAAGAAGAATATTGCATAAGAACCGGGAATGTTAGGTCCATGAATCAAGGTAAATTGGAAGTGGCCAAACAGGAGTTTGGCCAAAAAAATCTGAGTGGTCAAACACTCAGGCCAGAGGCAAGAGTGAACATCAAAATTTTAGGAAAAAGTGAACTAAAACGGACAGGAATGAGTGACTTTAATTCAGATGACCATTAATTCAGATGACGATTTGGGCAAGAATCCCTTAGAAAATGGAGTAGCCCTCATAGTCAACAAAGAGTACAAAATGCAGTACTTCAGTGCAATCTCAAAAACAGAATAATCTCTGTTTCCAATGCAAATCCTTCATTATCACAGTAATCCAGGTCTATGCTCTAATCACTAATGCCAAAGAAGCTGAAGTTGAGAGGTTCTATGAAGACCTACAAGACCTTCTAAAAATAACACCAAAAAAAAGAAAAATGTCCTTTTCATCATGGGGGACTGCAATGCAAAAGTAGGAAGAGATACCTGGAGTAGCAGCAAGTTTGGCCTTGGAGTAGAAAATGAAGCAGGGCAAAGGCTAATAGAGTTTTGTAAAGAGAATGCAGTGGTCATAGCAAACACCTTCTTCCAACAACACAAGAGAAGACTCTACACATGGACATCACCAGATGGTCTACACCGAAATCAGATTGATTATATTCTTTGCAGCCAAAGATGGAGTAGCTCTATACAGTCAGCAAAAACAAGATCAGGAGCTGACTGTGGATTAGATCATGAACTCCTTATTGCCAAATTCAGACTTAAATTGAAGAAAGTAAGGAAAATGACTAGGTCATTCAGGTATGACCTAAATCAAATCCTTATGATTATACAGTGGAACTTACAAATACATTAAAGGAATTAGATATGATACAGAGGGCCTGAAGAGCTATGGACAGAAGCTTGTCACATTGTACGGGAAGCAGTGATCAAAACCATCTCCAAGGGAAAGGAATGGAAAAAGGCAAAATGGTTATTTGAGGAGGCCTTACAAATAGCAAAAAAAGAAAAAAGAAAGAAAGAAAGAAAAAAAAAGAGAGAAGCGAAAGCAAAGGAGAAAAGGAAAGACATGTCTATTTGAATGCAAAGTTCCAAAGAATAGCAAGGAGAGATAAGAAAGCCTTCCTAAGTGAACAACACAAAGAAATAGAGGAAAACAACAGAATGGGAAAGACTAGAGACCTCTTCAAGAAAATTAGAGATACCAAGGGAATATTTCATTCAAAGATCAGCTCAATAAAGGACTGACATGATATGGACCTAACAGAAGCAGAAGATATCAAGAAAGGCAGCAAGAATACACAGAAGAACTATACAAAAAAGATCTTCATGACCCATATAACCACAATAGTGTGATCACTCACAGAGTGCATATATCTTAGAGGGGCATATCAAGCAAGCCTTAGGAATCATCAAAATGAACAAAACTAGTGGAGGTGATGGGGTTTCAGGTGAGTAATTTCAAACTGTAAAATATGATGCTATTAAAGTGCAGCACTCAACAAAGAAAACTATAAGCAAGGAGAAAAGACAGCTCTCAGAATGGGAGAAAATAATAGCAAACGAAGCAACAGACAAAGGATTAATCTCAAAAATAAACAAGCAACCTCTGCAGCTCAATTCCAGAAAATTAATGACCCAATCAAAAAATGGGCCAAAGAACTAAATAGACATTTCTCCAAAGAAGACATACGGATGGCTAACAAACACATGAAAAGATGCTCAACATCACTCATTATCAGAGAAATGCAAATCAAAACCACAATGAGGTACCATTACACGCCAGTCAGGATGGCTGCTATCCAAAAGTCTACAAGCAATAAATGCTGGAGAGGGTGTGGAGAAAAGGGAACCCTCTTACACTGTTGGTGGGAATGTAAACTAGTACAGCCGCTATGGAGAATAGTGTGGAGATTCCTTAAAAAACTGGAAATAGAACTGCCATATGACCCAGCAATCCTGCTGCTGGACATACACACCAAGGAAACCAGAATTGAAAGAGACATGTGCACCCCAATGTTCATCGCAGCACTGTTTATAATAACCAGGACATGGAAGCAGCCTAGATGCCCATCAGCAGACGAATGGATAAGGAAGCTGTGGTACATATACACCATGGAATATTACTCAGCCATTAAAAAGAATTCATTTGAATCAGTTCTAATGAGATGGATGAAACTGGAGCCCATTATACAGAGTGAAGTAAGCCAGAAAGATAAACACCAATACAGTATACTAATGCACAAATATGGAATTTAGAAAGATGGTAACGATAACCCTGTATGCAAAACAGAAAGAGACACAGATGTACAGAACAGACTTCTGGACTCTGTGGGAGAAGGCGAGGGTGGGATGTTTCGAGAGAACAGCATCGAAACATGTATATTATCAAGGGTGAAACAGATCACCAGCCCAGGCTGGATGCATGAGACAAGTGCTCAGGGCTGGTGCACTGGAAAGATCAGGTGGAGAGGGAGGTGGGAGGGGGGATCGGGATGGGGAACACATGTAAATCCATGGCTGATTCATATCAACGTATGGCAAAAATCAATACAATATTGTAAAGTAATTAGACTCCAACTAATAAAAATAAATGGAAAAAAAATAAAGTGCAGGACTCAATATGCCAGCAAATTTGGAAAATTCAGCAGGGCCCAGAGAGCTGGAAGAGGTCCATTTTCATTCCAATCCCAAAGAAAGGCAGTGCCAAAGAATGTATAAACTACTGTGCAATGTATTGATTTCACACACCAGCAAAGTAATACTCAAAATTCCCCAAGCTAGACTTTAACAGTATGTGAACCTAGACTTCTGGATGTTCAAACTGGATTTAGAACAGGCTACTGAACCAGAAGGGAAAAGGGAATGACAAGCCACTTCACTATTCTTGCCTTGAGAACCCCATGAACAGTATGAAAAGGCAAAAAGATAGGACTCTGAAAGATGAACTCCCCAGGGACCCCTAGAGGGGTCCAATATGCTACTGGAGATCAGTGGAAAGATAACTCCAGAAAGAATGAAGAGAAGGAGCCAAAGCAAAAACAATACCCAGTTGTAGATGTGACTGGTGACAGAAGTATAGTCCGATGCTGTATAGAGTAATATTGCATAGGAACCTGGAATGTAGGTCAATGAATCAAAGCAAATTGGAAATGGTCAGACAGGAGATGGTAAGAGTGAACATTGACATTTTAGGAATCAGTGAACTAAATTGCTCTGGAATGGGTGAATTTAACTCAGATGACTATTATATCAGCTACTGTGGGCAACAATTCCTTAGAAGAAATGGAATAGCCTTCGTAATCAAAAAAAGATCCTAAATGCACTACTTGGATGCAATCTCAAAAATGACTGAATGATCTCTGTTCTATTTCCAAGGCAAATCATTCAATATCACAGTATTCCAAATCTATGCCCCAATCAGTAAAGCTGAAGAAGCTGAATTTGAACAGTCCTATGAAGAGTTACAAGACCTTCTGGAACTAACACCCAGAACAGATGTCCTTTTTATATATATTCATAGGGGACTGGAATGCAAAAGTAGGAAGTCAAGAAACACCTGGAATAACAGGCAAATTTGGCCTTGGAGTACAGAAAGAAGCAGGGCAAAGGTCAATAGAGTTTTGCCAAGAGAATACACTGATCATAGAAAACACCCTCTTCCAACAACAGAAGAGAAGACTCTATGCATGGAAATCACCAGATGGTCATCTCTGAAATCAGGTTGGTTATATTCTTTGTAGCCAAAGATGGAGTAGCTCTATACAGCTAGCAAAAACAAGACCAGGAGCTGACTGTGGATTAGATCATGAACTCCTTATTGCCAAATTCAGACTTAAATTGAAGAAAGTAAAGAAAACCACTAGGCCTTTCAGGTATGGCCTAAATAAAATCCCTTATGATTATATAGTGGAAACGACAAATAGATTCAAGGGATTAGATCTGATACACAGAATGCCAGGTGAACTATGGAAGAGGTTTATAATCTTGTACAGGAGGCAATGATCAAGACCATCGCCAAGAAAAAGAACTGCAAAAAGGCAAAATGGTTGTCTGAGGAGGCCTTACAAATAGCTGTGAAAAGAAGAGAAGTTAGAGGCAAAGAAGAAAAGGAAAGATATACCCATTTGAATGCAGAGTTCCAAAGAATAGCAAGGAGAGATAAGAAAGCCTTTCTCAGTGATCAACACAAAGAAATAAAGGAAAACAATAGAATTGGAAAGACTAGAGATCTCTTCAAGAAAATTAGAGATACCAAGGGAACATTTCATGCAAAGATGGGCACAATCAATGACAGAAATATTATGAACCGAACAGAAGCAGAAGATATTAAGAAGAAGTGTCAAGCATACACAGAAAAACTAGACAAAAAAGACCTTCATGACCCTGATAATCATGACAGTGTGATCACTCACCTAGAGCCAGACATCCTGGAATGAAAATCAAGTGGGTCTTAGGAAGCATCACTATGAACAAAGCTAGTGGAGATGATGGAATTCCAGTTGAGCTATTACAAATCCTAAAAGATGATGCTGTGAAAGGGCTGCACTCAACATGCCAGCAAATTTGGAAAGCTCAGCAGTGGCCACAGGACTAAAAAAGATCTGTTTTGATTCCAATCCCAAAGAAAGGCAATGCCAAAGAATGCTCAAACTAGTGCACAATTGCACTCATCTCACACGCTAGCAAAGAAAGCTCAAAATTGTCAAAGCCAGGCTTCTACAGTACATGAAACATGAACATCCAGATGTTAAAGCTGGATTTAGAAATGGTAGAGGAACCAGAGATCAAATTTCCAACATCCACTGGATTATCAAAAAAGCTAGAGAGTTCCAAAAAAGCATCCTCTTCTTCTTTATTGACTGCATCAAAGCCTTTGACTTTGTGGATGGCAACAAACTGTGGAAAATTCTTCAAGAGATGGGAATACCAGACCACCTGACCTGCTGCCTAAGAAGTCTGTATGCAGGTCAAGAAATATTTAGAACTGGACATGGAACAAATTGCTTCCAAATTGGGAAAGGATTATGTCAAGGCTGTATACTGTCACCCTGCTTATTTAACTTATATGCAGAGACATCATGAGAAACGCTGGACTGGTTGAAGCACAAGCTGGAATCAACACTGCCAGGAGAAATATCAATAACCTCAGATATGCAGATGACACCACACTTATGGTAGAAAGCAAAGAAGAACTAAAAAGCCTCTTGATGAAAGTGAAAGAGGAGAGTGAAAAAGTTGGCTTAATACACTCAACATTCAGAAAATGAAGATCATGACATCTTGTCCCACCCCTTCATGGTAAATTGATGGGAAAACAGTGGAAACTGTGACAGTATTTTTTTGGACCCGAAAATCACTGCAGATGGTGACTTAGCCATGAAATTAAAAGATGCTTGCTCCTTGGAAGAACCTTGGAGGAACCTTGCTCCTTATGAAAAACCTAGACAGCATAATTAAAAAGCAGAGACATTACCTTACCAACAAGTGTCCATCTAGTTAAAGCTGTGGTTTTTCCAGTATTCATGTATGGATGTGAGAGTTGGAATATAAAGAAAGCTGAGTGCCGAAGAACTGATGCTTTTGAACTGTGGTGCTAGAGAAGACTCTTGAGAGTCCTTCAGACAGCAAGGAGATCCAACCAGCCCATCCTAAAGGAAATCAATGCTGAATTTTCATTGGATGGACTGATGCTGAAGCTGAAACTTCAGTACTTTGGTCACCTGATGTGAATACCTGACTCATATAAGAAGGACCTGTTGCTGGGAAAGATTGAAGGTGGGTGGAGAGGGAGATGAGAGGATGAGATGGTTGTATGGCATCACTGGCTCAATGGGCATGAGTTTGAGTAAACTCCGGGAGTTGGTTTTGGACAGGAAGGTCTGGTGTGCTGCAGTCCATGGGGTCCCAAAGAGTTGAAGGTGACTGAGCCACTGAACTGAAGTGAGGAACCAGATATCAAATTGCCAACATTTGTTGGATCACAGAAAAAGAAAGAGAATTCCAGGAAAATATCTACTTCTGTTTCATTGACTATGCTAAAGCCATTGACTTGGCAGATCACTAAAAACTGTGGAAAATTCTTCAAGAGGTGGGAATTCCAGACCACTTTACCTGCCTCCTGAGCAACCTGTATGCAGGTCAAGAAGCAACAGTTAGAACTGGACATGGAACAATGGATTGGTTGAAAATTGGGAAAGGAGTACATCAAGGCTGTATATTGTCACCCTGTTTATTTAACTTATATGCAGTGTACATCATAAGAAGTGAAATGTCAGTCTGAATAAAGCAGAAGCTGGGATCAGGACTGCAGGGAGAAATATCTAGAACCTCAGATATGCAGATGACACCAGCCTTATTTGAGAAAGCGAAGAGGAACTAAAGAGGCTTGTGATGAAAATGAAAGAGGAGCATGAAAAACCTGGCTTAAAACTCACATTCAAAACACTAAGATCAGAGCATCTGATCCCATCACTTCATGGCAAATGTATGGGCAAACGATGGATACAGTGAGACTCTATTTTCTTGGGCTCTAAAATCATTGCAGCTGGTGACTGCAGCCATGAAATTAAAAGATGCTTGCTCCTTGGAAGAAAACTATGACTAAACTAGACAGCATATTAAAAAACAGAGACATTACTTTGCCAATAACGGTCTGTCTAGTCAAAGCTACGGTTTTTCCAGTAGTCATGTATGATGTGAGAGTGGACTCTAAAGGAAGCTGAGTGCGAAAGAATTGATACTTTTCAACTATGGTGTTGGAGAAAACTCTTGAGAGTCCCTGGGACTGATAGAAGATCCAACCATTCCATTCTAAATGAAATCAGTCCTGAATAATCACTGGAAGAACTGATGCTAAATCTGAAGCTCCAATACTTTGGCTACTTGATGTGAAGGACTGACTCATTGGAAAAGACCCTGATGCTGGGAAGATTGAAAGTGGGAGGAGGGGATGACAGAGGATGAGATGTTTGGATGGCATCACAAACTCAATGGACATGAGTTTGAGCAAGCTCCAGGAGTTGGTGATGGACAGGGAAGCCTGCCATGCTGCAGTCCATGGGGTGACAAATAGTCAGACACGACTGAGTCACTGAACTGAACACTTGAAACCAACATACTGCTGTATGTCAACTACTCAAAAAAACTTTGCTATCTAATTCTATGGTAGAAATTTAGTTATTTTTAGATATTAATTGAATAGATATTTTAATCATGGAAAATTTGTCATGCAAAATCTTCCCAGAATTGTTTCACTGTGTTTGTTACATAAGTAGATCTCTTCTTCCTAAGAATATATTTCAGTTTTTATGTAAATTTCTCTAGAAATTCTTAACCATTCACTTGTTCTAGGGTTTATTATCCTCACTGAGAAAATTTGGAGTGAAGTACCATAGCCACTTGAGCTGTAAAGCTACCATAGCTTTTAACTTGGGAAATGGAATCTCTGTTCCAATACTTTACATCCTCATGTTCAGAGAAAGTTCAATATAACTGGTGTGAATTTGTGGGAAAACATTTGAAATGAATAAGTAGATGAGACTTTTTTCTCCTCTAAACCACTGAACATTTATTTCTTGGTGAGAAAAGTAAATTATCACTCCTCTGTGAAGTATATTAGAGGCAAGAGCATTCAGCAGTGAGTAGGAAATGCAGTTCTCTGGCAGAAGGAGATATAAGAACCACTTTTAACTTATTGGGGGGAGAGAAAATAGCTAATGTGATTTTCTTGCTGTGAATTCTACTCTCTATTATGAATTATCAGGGGAATTTTATGAAGCAGGCAGTTTTACTATTGCTACATTGAATCGGGAAATATTTGAATTCTGTTAAGTAATTCATTTAAATATTAATTGATTAGTTGATTGATTTGTTTGGTTAATGAAATATTATTTATCTGCTAAGCATTGAAGCTATAATTCTGAATCTATATTTCAGTGAAGAAAATATCTTCTTTGCTTTCTGGGGATTTTTTTTCTCATAAAAATGATCTATATTTATTCAGACCTGAAGGAGAAATGAAACTTTTCAACTTGAATACAAGTATAAGGGAAATTTTAATCTACTTCCTAGATTTAGTGTATGCAATGGGAGTCTTGAAAATACTGGGAGATCTTGAATTAGAATCAAATTCTCTAAAAGCCCCCCATTATCATTCTAGGGTAAAAATACAAGTATATGAACAGTTATAAATTATGTTAATTGGTTCTCTACAAAGGATTACTATTTGTGTGCTTAATATTAGATGTATGTATTCTATCATATACATTAATTAACCTTTAAACATAATGTGAGGCAAAATTCTTTATAATTACTATAATCCAGAAATACTTATATTTCAGTATGTAAGTAATACAAATAGCAAGACATTGTTCTTAAGCATCTTAAAACTCATTGGAAAAGACCCTGATGCTGGGAAAGATTGAGGGCAGGAGCAGAAGGTGACGACAGAGGATGAGATGGTTAGATGGTATCACCAACTCGATGGACATGGGTTTGGGTGGACTCCATGAGTTGGTGATGGACAGGGAGGTCCCATGTGCTGCAGTTCATGGGCTCACAAGCAGTCAGACACGACTGAGCGACTGAACTGAACTGAACTGAATATTATTCCTACTTTCCGCTGAGGCAAATTTGAAGAAATAACATTAGAGTCACACAACTGTGACTGGGATTTGAATCAGTAAAGTTATACTCTAAGTTTCACGTCTGTTTGGTTGTGAAAGATAACAGCATAATAAATCCTCATATACTCACCACCCAGTTTCAACTAGAAATATATGTCTGATTTTGTTTTAACTATATCCTTTTCAATATATTAACATTTTAGCATTAGATGTAACTGAATAAGGTCAGCAAAAACCTCTGACTTTAATGTTGCATTTGAATCTATTGCCAAAGAAAATTCCTTTTTAAGGGAAGATGATGATTTTGCTTACTTGGAAGAACTTTCTTCTCAAACTGATAGTAGAATGAACAAAAGAGATGCCTCAAAAGAACACCGTTCTCTTGACTGTGAGGAGCTAAGGTAGGCTAAATCACAAATAATCAGTTCTGCTACAGAAATTCAGGTTCACTCAACCTGGAAATTTGGAGAAACAGACTGTGATGCTGAACTGAGAGGGCGCTAGATTTAGAACCCCATGAGAATCATGATATAATGCTAGAGGTGAGCAAACAATGTGGTTTCCCAGAAAGCTAAGTGGAAAACACACTGAACATACATGAAGATAAAAAGTTAAACTCATTGAATATTGCCTTAAAAAGAACTAAGGAGGGTCACAGATATCTGAAAACTTGCAGAAAATAGATTAAATGATGGTAAAATTATTGAATTAGTGGGAAAAGGCATCACCCTTAGTAGTTCTTTTTTAAAGGTGTGTGATTCCTCCCTCAACTGAGGGCAATTAAGTGCTAGATAAAACCTGAGTGAAAGAGAAAGTCTCTTTCACTGCAACTAGGTTCTTTAACAAAAGAAGATCTAAGTGTCTCTAGGTTCCTCTTTGGTATTTACTCCAGTTATCATCTCCAAAGGTGCACATGGATAGTAAGCCAGAGATTCAATTATGGCTATTACAGATAACTCAGGTACCATGAAAATATACTTCCTTCCAAAGACCACCCATGTTTCTGTATATTAAAGAGGGAACATCTATGAGAAAATTACTTGCTACTCACGCTGCAGCTATGATCTGGGAGTATGGCAAAGGAAGCAAGCAACGGAGTGCTAGTTTGCTGTTCCTCCGGAGAGAAGTTTTCAGAAAATGTAAGTCCACCGTGGATCCAGGAAAGCTGGCAGGTTCTTCTCACACACTACTTCAGACGTGCTCACATTCACTGAAGACAAGCACATGTCGCCACTAAATGCTGTCTGTCTCCACTACAGCTTGCAGAATCACACCCTTCTCTTGCATCAGCTGATGATGACAGCGGTGTGGCTGGGATATTTGCCGGTGTCCAGAACGCGATTATGAAGCTGGCTCCTGGGCTGCATTTCGCAGGCCTGCAAGCCTTGCAGTTGCCCAGCCTCACACCTGAAGAAAGGGTCCTAAGGTGGCTCCAGGGCCATCATTAATATAATAGGAGGGGAATCTCACTTATGTACAGCGAGTCCTAGATCAACACCGCATCATGTGCGGCAGACGGCAGACAGGACACGGCAGCCGCCTTTGCTACACGGAGGAGAAGGAGGCTCCCCTTTATAAGAGGAACTGACATCAGGTTAACTCATCAGCTACCAGGGAGATCAGCAGCTGGGCGCACCCCTCACAGCCAGTCAGGGTAAGGATCATTAAGACGGCAAATGTTTTCCTTAAATAAACTAGTAGGTGCAGCCGTTCCGGCTTAAGGGGCCAGGGCAGGCAGGTTTGTGTGAGCGGCTCTAAATGAAGCAGGGCTGGAGGAGGAGACATACAAAAGCAAGAGAAAAGCCTTCATGAGTGCCCTTGCCATATCCTGGCATATCCAGATTTTTCCTACTCCTACTCTTGGTGCTCACTTAAACTTCACTACAGTGGATAATTCTACGGTATTTAATTATCCAGTACAAGATTTATCAACCTTGGCACTAATGATATTTTGAACTACATAGTTCTTTGAGGGATGTCCTGTGCATCTGAGGGTATTTATCGGCGTTCCTGGCTCCTACCCATCTCATGCCAGTAGTAACTCCCCAGCTGTGACAACCAGAAATGTCTCCAGACATTGCCAAGTGTTGTCTGAGGAATAAAATTGCTCCACATGGAAACCCACTGGTCAAGCACTGGACCCTTAGACCAGGCTTACCCACATTTTGAAAGTGGTATGAATCACTATAACCATAAAATTTAGGCATTTGACTACTTAAAACTTTGTACATGATTATATTCACAGCATTTCTTCATCAGCATATACTTTGTTTTCTTTACTAACCCTTAATTTTTCAAAGAATTTCATTAAATTTTTAACAACACAAAATGCCCCCAAAATATCCTTTCACGTGTTGATACTTAGTATATATTTCTAACATAACTTTCTTTTTATGTGCAACCTTACTTGAGTAACCCAGTCAGCACAAGTGATAATGATTCTTTGATTTTATTCAATAGAAAGCTGATATTTAGTGTCACTGTTTCAAAAATGTATTTTATTATCAATTCTATACAATAAGATCAAAATATATATATATATACATATATATATATATAGTGCATTTTATTGATCTTTTTTAAAATTCTAGAGCATCACCTATCATTGTTTGTTGTTTTTCCAGGCTATTTATTGTTTGAATAAACGGGTTAATTTGTCCTGTAGAATTTCACATTGGTAAGGTATGCCGCATGGAGGGGCTTCCCAGGAGGTGCCATTGGTAAAGGACCCTCCTGCCAATGCAGGAGACGTAAGAGATGGGGATTCGATTTCTGGGTGGAGAAGATCCCCTGGAGGAGGGCACGGCAATCCACTTCAGTATTCTTGCCTGGAGAATCCCATGGAAAGAGGAGCCTGGCAGGCTACAGTCCATAGGATGGCAAAGAGTCGGCCATGACTGAGGTGACTTCAACTTAGCACCCACAAACACGTGCCATAAGAAGTGGGTTGTGTTACAGGAAACTAAACCTAAGTTTAGGAAATTTTGGTTTTTATAATAGTCAATAATTACACTTACTCATTGCTCTGTAGGGAGTCATTACCTTTATTGTGCTGGACACTAAGCATGTCTACACTTTGATTTTGAGGGTGATACTATTTCTGTCTGCCAAATAAATGCTCTGTGTGAATGTCATTGGAAAGAGACATCAGTGCCTCACTCACAAAGCATGCAGAAGCATGAGAGATTTGTGGAGTATTAACTCCCCAAAATATTTACCCCAGTTTCTATATTGTCTTGAATTCTGAAGAACTTTCAAGTAAATATGATGCCAATCTGATTAATTTGATCTAGAGAGGTTAGTTTAAAAAAAAAAACCTCAATTCAATTGTTTTATACAATATTTTATTAAGACTCTAAAATTCCAAGGAGCCTAATGAAATCAACCTGAGCTGCTGACTAAAATATGCTGTCCAAGGTAGCAGACACTGCTGAACAAGTCAGGTTTTAACTCAGAAAGCCTGGTGTCTTACTTTGTAAGTTTTAGCACTGACCTTTCCACTTGGCTTGAGGCATTAGCCCAGGCACAGCAGATGCATTAGTGATTGTACAGATTCTGCCTTGGTCTGTAAGGAACAAGATTCAAGCAATCATCCATAACTACTATGACCAGTGAGTCCAGGCTAAATGCCTTCCAGGACCATTGCGATGTAATTGATCATTTCAGTTAAAGTCAGGGATAAATTTTATACCATGATTTCTAATTTGTTGACACATTGTACAGATAAATGCCTCCAAGGAGCATATAAATAATGAATCAGTTAGTCCTCTGGGAAGCAGCCCCAAGCAACCAAGAGTTGCCTCATTTTGAAAAGATACCCACAGTTAAATGTGAGCTGCATGACCTACTGTTAGTGTTTCATAAAATAACTGAAGGTTTCATATATCTACTCCTAAGCTATGTCACTCTGATTTGGGGAGAAGGGTGAATTATTGCACTGTTTCCATATAAGAAGCACAAAGCCGGAGGCAGATGTAATGTCCCTAAAAAGAAATTACTTGCAAAAATGTGGGATCCTGCAAGATTGAGAATGCCTGCAATGTAATCTTCCTAAAACTAATAAACTTTGTGTTTCTAAGTTCAATTTGAATAATTGATATAATTCTTTCTTCAAAAGGAATTGTCCGGGGTACCAACAAAATGGCATCTGTCTGCCCCACATAATAAGTGAGTGAAAGTTCTGGAATGCAGGTAAGCAAGACATCCAAAGACCTCTAGAAGTGTTTTGCGTTGGAGATGGAGTTGCTGGGGGACTCTCCTCTGTTCCAATATATGTATAAGTGAAAATTAAGAAAATGTCAGTAAAATCTTGGTTGGTGTTGTCTATCTGTGACTAGTAGTAAGTTTTTACTATGGATATTAATAAAAACCTTTTATTTTAAATTTTTCACACTGCACTTCAACATTAAAAGTATTTGCAACAGTTCAAGAGAGTCACATGGGAAGTGTCCCTTATGAAGAAGGTTCTAGGAGTGACTCTAAAAAACAAACTTAGCATACCTCCCTCCCAGTGTCTGGAGTATTGCCTTCTCAGATGATGAGATTATTACTGTTCTCCACCATAACACAAGTGTGTCTTACTGTAGTAGCTATGTATGATTAGTTGCTCAGTTGTATCTGACCCTTTGTGACTCCGTGGACTGTAACCCGCCAGGGTCCTTTCTCCATGCAGATTCTCCAGGCAAGAATACTGGAGTGGGTTGTCATGCCCTCCTCCAGGGGATCTTCCCAACCCAGTGATCAAGCACAGGTCTGCACTGCAGGCACATTCCTTACCATCTGAGCCACCAGGGAAGCCCTATTTTCCAATTACACTCAATACACAATCAAACTGAAATACAAGGATAAAAATGAAAAATGCATAAAAGAGCATCCAAGATTTGGGGCAATATCAAACTGATGTTTGCATGATTGACATCTTAGAAAAAGGAGAGAGAAAAAGGACAGAATAAATACTGAAGAAATAATGGCCAAGACATTCCTAATGTTAATGAACTGATACCAAGAACAGAACTAAGAACCTCAGAGAAAACCAATAAGATAAATAGGGGAAAATGATGAAACAACAATGCAAAATGTATGCAAAAGTATATGCTTCAAACTACTGAAAACTAAACACAAATAGAAAAACATAACTAGAGAAAAAATAGAGATTGCCTGACTAGAAATGAGGAAAATAAAGAAACCATTTGTTGGAAATCATGTGAGAAGACAAGAAAATTATATATTTAAAATGCTAAAAGAAACATTTCAACCCATAATTTTATACCCAGTCTTCAGAAAAGTGATAGAGAATGACATCCTCAAAAATTGTGGAGTAAGGGCTAGTGAATTTGTTGTCTCTAAGAGTAATAAATAAATTAACAAAACATAACAGATTCCTTTTTTCAGAGTTCTGTATATCCAAAGGTTTGTGACCACCTAAGAAATATTTATTTAAAAAAATGAATGATCTCAGTAAGAACAAAAAATTGTGTGGGAAATTTATTTTGCACTGTGCCATTCTTGTTCCCCTGCAGCTACTTGATAGTTACTATTTTACCTGTCTTATGGGTCTATTGAAGACTCTCACTTGCAGAGGTTGTATATATTTTACCTGAATTCACTCAGTGAATTCTTTCAGAATCCACTCAGTGTAGCCCTTTCCCAGAGTGTTTGTGAGAATTTGCAGAAACTGCTCAACATCTCAGCTGCCTGAGGCTGTGATAACAGTGTGATAAATATGTGCAAAAATAACTTAAAAAGAAATATGTCCAAAACACTTAAGGAATCTAGTAAATGGTTCTTCATAGAGATATGCCCCTGAGAATTGAGAAGACTGCACTCATGCACAGAATGATAGGCATACTCAGAGTTTTTGCATGCTCAAATGTGGCTAATCTTAAGGTCTGCACAAACAAAAAGTGAACAATAATAGATTGTTGTAAACTATTTTCTTGAATATTGAAAACATACACCAGAACACATACAGAACACCTCAGCAAAGCCTGAAGGAGTTCTCAAAAAGCATTTAGGGAAGTCTCTGTTCAGTCATTAGCTGACCACTAAGCTATCTCAGCAGAGATTTCAGTAAGTTCATACACGTGATAGTGAAGACAGAATTTACAGAATTAGCTTAGAGAAGTTATTAAGCAAACAAAGAACAACTCTACTAAGTAGTAACAACAACAAACTATGGGGAGAGGAAAGAATCTAATTAACACAGCTGCCACGTTATTTTGTTTGATGCATACATTATCAACAAAAATATTTAAAGACATAAAAAAGTAGAAAATATGGCCAATACATGAGAACATAAGCAATTGAAAGAAACAGCCAATGAGGAAACACAAACACTGGATTAAGAGACAAAGATTTTAGATCAGCGTTTTAAAATATCTTCAGAAACTAAAACAAACAAATGATGTCCAGATAACTATACAATGTATGGAAAATGGAAATGACCATCAAACAGAGACTATCAATAAAGATATAGGAGATGAATAGTATGATACCTGAAATGAAAATTCACTAAAAGGGCTCAAGCCAGAGACAGGAAGAATCAGCATACTTGGAGGTAGAAAAATTGATATTTTCTGGAGTAATAGTAAGAAAAATTAATGAAAAATAAGAGAGCATCTTCAAGATAGATCATATGTCATGCTCTAAGATGAGCCTAAAGATAATTAAAAGTACTCATCATCAAAATTTGTTCTTCAACCTTAATGGAAGGCAATTCCATAACAATAGCAGAAAGAAATTTGGGGGATTCAGAAGGAACAAACAACAGGAAGAAATATGTGCAAATTAAACAGCATCCCTAAGGTAACCTGAAGATTAAAACAAGAAATCATAAGAAAAATTTTAAAACTAGCTTGAGATGCATGAATATAAAAACATAGCACACTCTTGTAATGTAGCTAAAATGGCGTAAGAAAATTCATAAACATTGCTATATTAAAAATGAATATTTCAAATTACTAAACTACAGTAGGAGAGTAAACTAAGCTCAAAGCAAGCAGAAAGAAGAGAACAAAGTTAGAGCAGATAAATAAAATAAGCAATAGAAAAATAGAGAAAATTATTGACACCAGCCTGTTGCTTTATAAGTTCCACAAAATTAAAGAAAAAAATTTTTTTCAAGATTTTACAAGAAAATCAAATTAGTAAAATAAGGAATATAAAAAGAGATATTAATTCTGATCTTACAGAAATTTAAAAAATAATTATAAGAAAATTTTATGAACAATTGTACATCAGTAAATTAGATAACCAAATGAAATGGAAAAATGCCTAGAAAGATGCAGTCTACTTAAAGGATTCAAGAGAAATAGAAATATGAATGTATTTGTAACAAATAAGATAATTTAATTATTGGTCAAAGAACTTCAAAATACAATTCCTGATCACAATAATTCATTTTTTAATTCTAAGAAACATTTAAAGATTCAACACCAATCCACAGATTCTTTCAAAAAGTAAAAGAGGGAGAAATATTTCCAAACTCATTTCAGGATTGGGCTGATATTAAAGCCAGGTTTAGTATCACAAGAAGTGAAAAATGCAAAATAATATTCCTTTTGAATATAGACACAAAATTTCCCTAAAAATACTACCAGACTTTGTTCAGCAATATGACCTTTGTAGATTTAGCTCAAGATGACAAAGTTGGTTTAATATATCAAAATTAATTAATGTAATACCCTACAGTAATAAAAAAAATAACAAAACTTTATTATTTCAATGGTATAGTGAAAAAGATTTTTTTGACAAAATAAGCACATTTTTTAATGATGAAAACACTGAACAAACTAGAAATAGAAGAGAACTTGCTGAAGCAGATAAAAGACATATACTTGAAAAACCCAAAGCTAACTTCAAACTGAATGGGAAAAGAAGAAAGATTTCATCCAAAAGCATAACCAACAAAAGGAAGTCCACAATACCATTTTATTGAACATTAAAATGAAGGATATAGTCATTGTATGCTTTATTGCATACAGGCAATAGAAAATTTAAAAAGTATCTAGATTAAAAAAAAAAAGAAATTATCTCTATACACATATCAGACACAACTGAAGCAACTTAGCAGCAGCAGCATACACATATTACATGACATTTTATTTAGAAAAACAAGGAATAAACAAAATTGTATCGGATCTAATCAATAAGTCTATCGAATCGGTAGGACATAAGCTCTTTATTTAAAAAAATCATGTTTTAACAATTTAGCAATGAAAAGTTCCAAAATTAACAGTTTCATTTCCAATAGCATCAAAAAGAATAGATACTTAGGAATAAATGTAATAGAAATGCAAGACTTGTACACTGTAAACTATAAAACATTATTAATTGAAGCTAAAGAATATGCAAATAAACAAAACATCTCACCTGGAAGACCAATATTGTTATTGTTATGACTCTTCAAATTGCTTATATTTAATTCATTAAATTACTAAAAAAAATTGAAAGTATCTTGATTGGATCTCATCTACATTTATAGTCTAATAATAACATAGTTAAGGGAAGTTAGCAATATGTACATCTCCCCAATAAATCAAATAGTGGGCACATTAATATTTGTAAGTTCATAAACTGTATTGGCCAAAATACTCCTTATATTTAGGCTCTGAGAGAAAAGTTTTGTATAATTGAATTACAAAGGAAAAGTCTACAAGCCAAAATGAATATCATATTCCTGTAATAGATGGAAGTATGAAAGTATGAATTGTCCTCTAGAAATATGCAGGCATTTTGTTCCTGCTGAATAACTGGACTATAATTCATTAATACACAAAGATGAAGCAAATATGCTGATATCATTAGGGGTTACTTTAAACACATTTTTATAAAATTAATTTTTAAAAAATGTTAATGAATTTGGGCTTGATAAGGGGTCTGGTTATTAATTAAAATCTATATATCAGTTTTGAATATTTTGAACAACTTAGATGTGATCCTGTCAAGATGAATACTGAAAGTAAGTTTTTATTGTATATCCAAAGTTTATAAGAATTACATAAGATTAGAGCCCTTTTCATAGAACCTTTGCATAGAAGAAAAAAAGAAAGTTAACTGTTCTCACACAGGCAGCACAAAAAGGACTCTGTGAAGCTGGCAAACCTTTATAACATGAGAAAAGGATAACTACTGTATTCAAAATTTATTTTGATTAAGCTGTTTCAAAATAGAAGGAATAACACCAGAAGCAGCTTCAGAATGTGTATTTGAGTGGGGCTTAGGAGAGAAATTTGGCCGGAAGGGGATGGTGGAGGTACTACTATTGAAGGTAACCTTTGAATAGCAAACACAGTGTATTTCAATATTGTATTTATGCGGGAAGACCTAGAAGAGCTGATGAAGATGGAAAAAGCTATCAATGTACCAAATATCTTATCACTGCCAGTTAATAGTATTCTGTATAAATAGTCCTGTGGAAATAGAACTTCTCTTTAGAGACCCATGAATGTTCTCTAGGAGCTGGTTTGCAATGCAGAGAACAAACTGTTTTCATTAAGAACTCATCTGCTATGCTGGGATGTACCAAGTTAACTAGTCTCAGTTTTATTCAGATATTAAAGTTTTATTTCTATGTCTTGGAATTTGTATCCTGACTCTAGTATTAATGGAGGAAATAATCATAATGGTAAAAAAAATATTCCTATACTGGGGAAAATAAATATGCATCCTCCTAGAACTGAGTTACTCCTCATAGGAACTGTTTTTCTTATGTCATAACAGTTATTATGGAAAATATCTTTTATTTTTTTTGAAGTTATCAATATTTGAGAAAAAAATTGGATGGCAGTTTTTAGATGAACTCTCCCTGTTTAGCTTAGCTTACCTATATGGAACTCAACAAAATAAACACCTATAGTATTGTGAATAAACTGTGGAGTGAATTTTCTTTAAATATTATTTTTAATTATAACAGGCCTTGTGAACTTAATACTGGAGGCAGCTGAAAAGTGGTATAATTGTTAGGTATAGCAATGTGAGTCGCAAGTATAAGTGACTGGCTACAGGTTTAATGATCTAAAAAGGCCACATATATAAACCAAATGTTTAATTCCAAACACTGAACATCAAAGCATTTTCTTTTTCTTCTGACAGTTAAACTACTTTTAACATAGTCTGGAAATTGGTTTACAGACTTTTCTTATAGCCAAAGACATGAGAACAGAGATTCTGGACATGTGGCTGCCTCGAGCTATAGCCCTTGGCCTGCCATAGATGATTAAAAAGGTTCTGTGGCAAAAGAGTCAAGACTTTTTTGGGCTATGATTTTAAATGAGTGTAGTTTGGAACAATTTAAATGGGGAGAGATCCACATTCTTGAAAACCTTGACTCTTTTTTACTTTTTCCTTCTTTCCAGCTGGCTGGAGCCTCTACTTTGTCCAAATCAGGTGCTTGTCTAGTTGGAAGCCAATTTTTTTTAGAATTAAATGGAAATAACACTTGTTATTTCCTATTTTCAAATGTCAAATCGCCGCAAAAAGCCAAGGGCAATTGAAGTAAAAAAAAAAAAAAGCATAAGTTGGCTTGAAGTTGCTAGGAGGAGTTAAAGGAACAGATATAGTACTGTAAATCATATGGCAGAAGTGCCACATCCTACCCAAGTCACATGTGGTTTTCTTTAAAAGAAAGGACCTTCCTATTATGTAGAGAGTATTTCCCTGCAGCTATTCACATCCATTTAGTGTTCAACCACTTGCAGAAATGAGGGTCTTTGAAGGCTTAAGTATATTCATACATTCATAAAAATGACATACTCATTAGCAGTTATTGAACCAAAGGAAACTCTGAATTAAAAAGAAAAAAAGAACCTCATGAATAGCAACTGAAGTGTTTGTTTTGTTTCATTTTTAAATCTAATCTTTACTGATTATGTATTATATGCTGAGCACCAAAGAATTTATGCTTTTGAACTGTAGTGTTGGAGAAGACTCTTGAGAGTCCCTTGGACAGCAAGGAGATCCAACCAGTCAATCCTAAAGGAAATCAGTCCTGAATATTCTTTGGAAGGACTGATGCTGAAGCTGAATCTCCAATATTTTGGTCGCCTGATGTGAAGAACTGACTCATTGGAAAAGACCCTGATGCTGGGAGGGATTGAGGGCAGGAGGAGAAGGAGACAACAGAGGATGAGATAGTTGGACGGCATCACTGACTCAATGGGCATGAGTTTGAACAAGATCCTTGAGTTGGCGATGGACATGGAAGCCTGGCATGCTGCGGTCCATGGGGTTGCAGAGTCAGACATGACTGAGTGATTGAACTGAACTGAACTGATGATTTGCAAATCCTTTACATAGCACAGAGTCCTGGAATCAAATCACCTGGGTTCTCAATTCAGTTTCTGTTTGATCATGAGCAAGTTATTTAAACTCCATTTGTCTTTTTCTCAATCTGTAAAATTGAGGTAATGATACTTAATTTATGGAGTTGGTGAGGATTAAATAAAACAATTCATCTAAAATTTTTTCTGAGAGAATTGGGCATACCCTACCAAGGACCAATCTTGCTACATAGTAGGCACTTAACAAAATTACTCAGTAATGATTACCTATTACTAGTATCACTGCAATTGACCTTTGTGACAATCCTGTGTGTAGATGATCTTGTTGACAATTTGAATGTGACATATTATGAATCTTTAATGCCAAGTTATAATATTTTCTCAAGTTTACTCAGAGACCAAGTGAGCTGGCACACAAGCCAGGTCTGTCCTAGCATCAAGTCTGCAACTTTATTTAACATAAATATATCAAGAATCAGTATGTGTTGGGTCCTGTGGTTGGATCCAGTCAGTCAAAGATAAAAAAGGCATGATCCATCACCTAAAGAGATTATATTCTTCATGGATAGTCATATGTGAAAATCAGTCATTTAAATAAAATACATTAAGGGCGTTAAAACCTCACTGCAGAAGTGTGGACTTCTGTCTGTGAGAACTGGTAAAATCCTCAGGCCTTCTCAAACATACTTACATAAACAGATTTTGTGTCTTCAATTAGGTACACTTTTAAGAAAATTGATATCACTAATACAAAACCCAGTAAAACATATATTAGGTATTTTTTATTAGAAATATTTGATATCCAAACCTATAATTTTGGATATATGTCAACATGTCAACTGTGCTCACTCCATTCTTCTAAATATGTGATTAAACATTAAATAGGTATCACAATCTTCAACTATATCTCAGAAATACCTTAAATCCAATAATTTACAAGGGAAATAGGTAAGGTACCATGCAGAGTTAGGTGTTTTAATTTTAATTGCTTTAAGATTTGCAAGGAAAATCAAAATACAGAAAAAATTGAGATTATTAAAATAATTGTGCATTGCTTTATCCAGATAAAATTAGAGGTTTGCTCTAATGATTAGTAGACACCAATATAAGTAAGTTTTGTCACTTTTCTCTACATTTTATTCTTGCTATGTTATACTTTCATTAATTGCATTTTAAAACATTTCTAACAGTCTTCATTTAAACTTCTTCCAAACAACAAGGATTTATCCACCTGAATCTGAGCTATTGTGTAATCAGCTATTTGAGGCTATTTAGAATCCTGGCACTTGGCATATTTCTTCCTATATCCATTTTATATACATTACACTATCATCTCCCAATAGAGTAACAAATAATTAGAAATGACAACAAACATTTGTCCATTCATTTTTCAAAAGCAGTACAGTGGATGGTTAAAATAGCCCCAAATACTCTTAGGACACTCTGTTGATATTTTTTCATGAAAAATATTTTGTTTTCAAGAAGATCTATACTACAGAAAACCAAATTCAAATGGAATGTGATTACTGCAAAGAGTTAGACTTGGGTTTCAAAGAAGCAGTAAGTTGATTATAACTGCTCACAAAAGTACTATCCATAATTCATGATTTCCTTTTGTTTAATTTTTTAAATCTTTTACTTATTTATTATCTAACAAAGTTTGTATCAATAGCCCACAGGATGATTTTCAATGAGCTTTATTAGGCAAGAGTGAACTAAATGCAAAACAGAAGTAACTCTCTTTAAGCCCCAGGAAAAAAAACCTTTGCTTCAACTTGATGAAACAAAGTTTATGTGTAAAATCTCAACATTAAAATGGTCTTGGCAGTTTTATAAATTAGAGAAAAGTATAACAAATTTAGAAGTGCTCAAAGGAGAATGGAGACCAATCTAGTAAATATGTAATTAATATTCTTTTGATAATTTTAGATCTTCTTTGAGATTTAGACTTTTTGTGTTTCAAATCGAAGGCATCATTTAAACAATGTTGTAAATTCTGATTTAGTAGCCCAAGGACAATATGCATATTAAGGTAGAAAATTACTTAGTATCAAAAATCTTACTTTGCTTATTCTAAAAATATTCTGGTACAGTTCAATTTCATCTTATTATTGTGAAAAATATGAAATATGTAGAAAAATGAAAGAATCTTTACCAAACACTAGTGTATCATATTCGTTACTTAGATTAAAAATTATCTTACACTTTGTCTTATTGCTTTATCTATCAAAATTTGTTTATATGTAATTTTCTGAACTTGATTATTGCACAGTAATTATGCCTATAAATATGTGCATATATATATATATATATAAAAATCAGCATGCATTGCTTAAACAGGAGATACTCTAATACAACCACAATACCTGTACCTTACCTAAAGAGAGTAGTATTTTTTTTAATGCTTTAACATACAGTCCATATTCAAAATTTCCCAAGTGCCTGCCAGTGTATCTTTTATAGCTATTTTACTTTCAACCATGATCCAAAATGTTCCACACATTACATTTGTGGTTATGTCTTTTATTTGTTTTAAAATCTATTTTAAACCCACACTTTTTATTCTCTAATAATATACTTTTTAAAGATAATCTTTTTTTTTTTTTTTTAGAATTTAACCTTTACCTCAAACTCCATATTACCTCTAAACCAGAAATTAAATCCAAAGACTTAATATGATTCAGATGAACTATTTTATCGTTAACAATATGGTTCTAGTAATGCCATGCACTATAAGTTGTACCCCATTGGTTAGCACACAGTGTCAGGTAGTCCTAAAATACATGATGCCAATTTTCATCTTATTTTTTCAGAACATAATAGATCATATTTCTCTATTGTAAAGATGTTTTCTTTTTTAATTAGAGATAAATCTGTGAGATACTTTTGACACTAAAAATATCTTATCTGCAATAATCCTTCACTCAAATTTTTTGCATTCACTAGTGATCATTTACCAAATCATCAATCTGGTAAGAAGGGATTTTCTAGTTACATTATTCTTTTTATTCTTTTAGCTTATCTCCAGTAGCATATTGGTCACCTACTGACCTGGGGAGTTCATCTTTCAGTGTCCTATCTTTTTGCCTTTTCATACTCTTCATGGAGTTCTCAAAGTAAGAATACTGAAGTGGTTTGCCATTCCCTTCTTCAGTGGACTACATTTTGCTGGAACTCTCCACCATGACCTGTCCATCTTGGGTGTCCCTACACGGCATGGCTCATAGTTTCATTGACTTAGACAAGGCTGTGATCCATGTGATTAGATTGGTTAGTTTTCTGTGACTGTGGTTTTAAGACTGTCTGCCCTCTGATGCAGAAGGATAAGAGGTCTATGGAAGCTTCCTGATGGGATAGACTGACTGAGGGGGAACCTGGGTCTCCTTCTGATGGGTGGAGCCATGCTCAGTAAATCTTTAATCCAATTTTCTGTTGGTGGGTGGAGCTGTGTTCCCTCCCTGCTATTCACCTGGGGCCAAACTATGGTGAAGGTAATGAAGACAGTGGTGACCTCCCTCAAAAGATCACCTTCATGTACTGCTACTCTCAGTACCCCTGACCCTGCATCAGGCCACCACCCACCCACGCCTCTGCTGGAGACTCCTGGACACCCACAGGCAAATCTGGGACAGTCTCTGGTGGGGTCGCTGCTCCTTTCTCCTGGGTCCTGGTGCACAAGGTTCTGTTGTGCCCTCCAAGAGTCTATTTCCCAGTGCGGTGTAGGTTCTGGCAGCTCTATGGTGGAGTTATGTTCACTGAATGCTCATTGGAGCATGAACATTCACCGAATGTTGGTGGGAAGGACAGATGCTGAGGCTGAAACTCCAATACTTGGGCCACCTGATGCGAAGAGCTGACTCATTTGAAAAGACCCTGATGCTGGGAAAGATTGAAGGCAAGAGAAGAAGGGGACGACAGAGGATGAGATGGTTGGATGGCATCACCGACTCAATGGAGTTTGAGTAAACTCTGGGAGTTGGTGATGGACAGGTAGGCCTGGCGTGCTGCAGTCCATGGGGTCGCAAAGAGTTGGACATGACTGAGCGACTGAACTGAATTGATGGTGGGGTTAATGGCGACCTCCTCCAAGAGAGCTTATGCCAGCCATAGACAAGTCTGCTGCACCCAGAGAGCCCTGTCCCTGCGGCAGACCACTGCCAACCCGTGTCTCCACGGGAGATGCTCACACACAGCTCTGTCTCAGGCTCTGCGGGGTCCCTGGGCCCTGGTGTGTACAAGGTTTGTTTGAGTCCTCTGAGCGTCTCCGGCAGGACTGGGGTTTGATTCTAAATGCGAGTTCGCCCCTCCTACCATCTTGCTGGGGCTTCCCCTTGGCCCTTGGATGTGGGGTATCTCTTCACAGCTGCTCTAGCACCTAACATCTTACTGGGGTTTCTCTGACCTTGGACATAAAGTGTTGCTTCATGGCTGCTCCAGCAAAGCGCAGCGACTGCGCCTGACCTTGGATGTGGGGTATCTCGTCTCAGCTGCTTGCCACTCTAGAGCTGTATATTGTCACCGTGCTTATTTAACTTATACGCAGAGTACATCATGAGAAATGCTGGGCTGAATGAATCACAAGCTGGAATCAAGATTGCCGGGAGAAATATCAGTAACCTCAGATATGCAGATGACACCACCCTTATGGCAGAAAGTGAAGAAGAACTAAAGAGCCTCTTGATGAAAGTGAAAGAAGTGACTGAAAATGTTGGCTTAAAGCTCAACATTCAGAAAACAGAGATCATGGCATCTGGTCCCATCACTTCATGGCAGATACATGGAGAAACAGTGGAAACAGTGGCAGATTTTATTTTGGGGGTGCTCCAAAATCACTGCAGATGGTGACTCCAGCCATGAAATTAAAAGACACTTGCTCCTTGGAAGAAAAGTTATGACCAACCTAGACAGCATATTAAAAAGCCAAGAAATTACTTTACCAACAAAGTTCCCTCTCCCAGGGACGGGGGAGCCTGGTGGGCTGCTGTCTATGGTGTCACACAGAGTCAGACACAACTGAAGTGACTTAGCAACAGCAGCAGTAGTTAAGGCTATCGTTTTTCCAGTAGTCATGTACAGATGTGAGAGTTGGACTATAAAGAAAGCTGAGCGCCAAAGAACTGATGCTTTTGAACTGTGGTGTTGGAGAAGACTCTTGAGAGTCCCTTGGACTGCAGGGAGATCCAACCAGTCCATCCAAAGAAAACCAGTCCTGAATGTTCATTGGAAGGACTCATGTTGAAGCTGAAACTCCAATATTTTGGCCACGTTATGTGAATAGCTGACTCATTAGAAAAGACCCTGATCCTGGGAAAGATTGAAGGTGGGAGGAGAAAGGGATGACAGAGGATGAGATGGTTGAATGGAATCACCAATTCAATGGACATGAGTTTGGATAAACTCTGGGAGATGGTGATGAACAGAAAGGCCTGGCATGCCACAGTCCATGGGGTCGCAAAGAGTCGACATGACTGAGTGACAGAACTGAACTGAACTGTACCTCTCTTGTGCCATTTAAATATTTGCTTTGCCTTCTTTTCTTATAAAAATATGTTTATATTTTCCATGATAAATTCCAAAATGGTATCAATTGAGGTTTTAGTTTTTGGTCATTATATAAGTCTCCTGTCTTTTTAAAAAGAAATGATAGATCAGCTAATCACTTTGAAGCACCTTTATATTTGAGTCCAGAAAATGGAATGTCTTTTCTATTTAAACTTTCAATATATAAAAGCATTTCTATGAAATCTTAAAAAAAAAAATCAGAAATTCTTCACAGACTTGAATTTGCATTACTTTTTAGTGTGATATATTAAACACATGGTTATATATGTCAGCTTTACACCATCATTTTAATAGCACATTGTTACTAAATCCTGTTCACTAAAAAATGTTGTGAGAGATTATATGGTGGCAGTTCATTTTTTTCTGATTATATTTTTAATAATATTTTATTGATTACATGGAATACAGTTTTATCTCTGTGATAACAGACCTCACAGAAATAAATCTTTCATAAATACAATGAAAATATTACCTATACTAGCATTTTAAAATAAAATTTCTGATTTTGTTTTAAAGTTTTTAAAAAATTTACCAGTAGTGAAAAAATATTGCTATCCATACTCACTGGTCAAAAAATATTAAAATTAGCAAGAGTGACATATCTTTCGAGATTTTGAGTAATTGAATTTATCTCCTTTTAGAGTTTACTTTAATGCCTTGTGCCATGTTTTAATTCAGGACTTAGAAATGTGTTCAAGCCTCTTAATGGAATATGCCCTAAAAACAGAACTAGTTTTCCCTTTGTCAAATTTAGTTATGTCAGTAATGATTCAACTTGATTTCTCGTATGACTTCTGCTTCTCAAACAGCTAGTTTTGGATTGAGAGAATGATTGTCTTTGACAATGCAAAATCTTAAAATAATCATATTAATTATATAATATTTTACTATGTCTTATCTGAATTATAATAATATTAATTAATTGAATTCTTTTTTGAGATTGTGATATTGGATATTATTTATTGATGTTTGGTGTTTTCTCTCTCTCATTATCATACCCCTTCTGTATTATATTTCCTGTCCTCTCAATTTGGACAATTCTATCTTAAATGGCTATCATATTGACATTTTAAACTGAGTAGCCAAATTGTGTAGTAGGACATAATTTTGCCTCTGGGGGCACATGGCATGGGTCTAATGAAAATTTCTAATATTTAGGTTTTTAGTTATCATTTTATGTCAGACAAGAAAAATTGCATCTCTGAATATATGGTCTCTCAGCTTTCTATATGTTCAGGCTCAACAATCAATATGGATCATGATCAAATCATATTCAGGTTCTAAAAATATTAAATCAATTTACTCCAAGTTATTTTATTAATTCTTCCATGATGGTATGATCACTCACACTCACCTAGAGCCAGACATCCTGGAATAGGAAGTCAAGTGGGCCTTAGGAAACATCACTACAAACAAAGCTAGTGGAGATAATGGAATTCCAGTTGAGATATTTCAGATCCTGAATTATGATACTGTGAAACTGCTGCACTCAATACGTCAGCAAATTTGGAAAACTCAGCAGTGGCCACAGGACTGGAAAAGGTCAGTTTTCATTCCAATCCCAATTAAAGGCAATGCCAAAGAATGCTCAAACTACCGCACAATTGCACGCATCTCACATGCTAGTAAAGTAATGCTCAAAGTTCTCCAAGCCAGGCTTCAGCAATACGTGAACCGAGAACTTCCAGATGTTCAAGCTGGTTTTAGAAAAGGCAGAGGAAACAGAGATCAAATTGCCAACATCCACTGGATCATCATAAAAGCAAGAGAGTTCCAGAAAAACATCTATTTTTGCTTTATTGACTATGACAAAGCCTTTGACTGTGTGGATCACATAAACTGTGGAAAATTCTGAAAGAGATGGGAATACCAGACCACCTGACCTACCTCTTGAGAAACCTGTATGCAGGTCAGGAAGCAACAGTTAGAACTGGACATGGAACAACAGACTGGTTCCAAATAGGAAAAGGAGTACGTCAAGGCTGTATATTGTCACCCTGCTTATTTAACTTATATGCAGAGTACATCATGAGAAACGCTGGGCTGGAGGAACCACAAGCTGGAATCAAGATTGCTGGAAGAAATATCAATAACCTCAGATATGCAGATGACGCCACCCTAATGGCAGAAAGTGAAGAAGAACTAAAAAGCCTCCTGATGAAAGTGAAAGAGGAGAGTGAAAAAGTTGGCTTAAAGCTCAACATTCAGAAAACGAAGATCATGGCATCTGGTCCTATCACTTCATGACAAATAGATGGGGAGGAAACAGTGGCTGACTTTATTTTGGGGAGCTTCAAAATCACTGCAGATAGTGATTGCAGCCATGAAATTAAAAGACGCTTGCTCCTTGGAAGAAAAGTTATGACTAACCTAGACAGAATATTAAAAAGCAGAGACATTACTTTGTCAACAAAGGTCTGTCTAGTCAAGGCTATGGTTTTTCCAGTGGTCATGTAAGGATGTGAGGGTTGGACTATAAAGAAAGCTGAGGCCGAAGAATTGATGCTTTTGAACTGTGGTGTTGGAGAAGACTCTTGAGAGTTGCTTGGACTGCAAGTAGATCCAACCAGTCCATCCTAAAAGAGATCAGTCCTGGGTGTTCATTGGAAGGACTGATGTTGAAGCTGAAATGCCAATACTTTGGCCACCTAATGTGGAGAGCTGATTCATTGGAAAAGACCCTGATGCTGGGAGGGATTGAGGGCAGGAGGAGAAGGGGATGACAGAGGATGAGATTGTTGGATGACATCACTGACTCAATGGACATGGGTTTGGGTGGACTCTGGGAGTTGGTGATGGACAGGAGGCCTGGTGTGCTTCAGTTCATGGGGTCGCAAAGAGTTGGACACTACTGAGTGACTGAACTGAACTGATTTTATTAATTTGTTGGTTGCTTTCAATTTCCAGTAGACAATTGCATCATATAGAACATCTTATGTTTATTATCTGCTCTTCTATCGTTTAAAAAAAAAAAATCATTCTGTGACCTATAAGTACAAAATGTTATTTGAGTTCTTTTTGTAGAACTCTTTGTGAGGCTTCCAAATTAAAAAAACATAATAATAATTATCCTTTGATTTTCTATAAATGTTCTTTCACTTGACTTTTATCCCCACAATTAGAAAGATATTTCAGTTCTTAAAATCTTATTAATAGAAGATTCATGTAGCCTTATCCACTAACAATTCTTAATTCTTATTAGTCACCAACATTTAATCCAGATGTTTATTCTCTTTTTTCAAAAACCAACCACCTAAACCCCACATTCCAGCTATTTCAGCTCCTCAGTCAGTTCTGTTGCTTTCTCTTCATCTTCCCAATCACTCGGTTAGCACAACTGAGGTCTCTATCTCTGACATTTTTTTTCTTCTCTACATGCTCTAGCTTCTTAAAGGATGTCACCAAGTCCCTTGCTTTTAAATAATGTTTCTTCACTGATGTCTCCAGCATTTAATTGCGAATCTGGTGGTTTGTTTAAACATGCAATTTATATAGCCAACTGCCTACCTCATTTATCTTATTACATCTAAAAAGCATTTCAAATTTAATATGTCCAAGATCAAACATTTATTCACCCTCATCATACCTGCTTCTACTGATTTTTTCTCATATTAGTAAATTACAATAATATTCTACCACTTGCTCAGGACAAAAACCCAAGAACACATCATTACCTACCATATTTCATTTGTTGTTGTTCAGTCACTAAGTAATGTCTGACTTTTTGTGACCTCATGGACTGCAGTAGGTCAGACTCCTCTGTCCTCCACTGTTTCCCAGAGTTTGCTCAAATTCATGTCCACTGACTTGTGGGGGTGAAGGGCTTTGCATAACTCAATGAATCATGCCATGCAGGACCACCCAAGAAAGACAGGTCATAATGAAGAGTTCTGACAAAACATGCTCCACTGCAGTTGGAAATGGCAACCTAGTCCAGTATTCTTGCCTGTATAACCCCAGATACACTATGAAAAGGCAAAAAGATATCACGCCAGAAGATGAGCTCCCCAGGTGTGAAGGTATTCACTGTACTCCTGGAGAAGAGTGGAAGGCAATTACCAGCAGTGCCAGAAAAAATGACGTCGCTGGGTCAAAGAGGAAATGACACTCATTTGAGGATATATCTAGTGATAAAAGTAAAGTCCAGTGCTATAAAGAACAATAGTGCCTAGCAACCTGGAATGCTAGGTCCAGGTTAGGGTTAGGTCAGGGTAAATCAGATGTGGTCAAGCAGGAAATGGCAAGACTGAACATCCACATCTTAGAAATCAATAAGCTAAAATGTATGGGGATAGGCAAATTTAATCCTGATGATTTAAATCTACTGTGGACAAGAATCCCTTAGAAGGAATGGACTAGCCCTCAGAGTCAGCAAAAGTCAGAAATGCAATACTTGGGTACAATTTCAAAAATGACAGAATGATCTTGGTTAATTGTCAAGGCAAACCATTCAATATCACCAGTAACCCAAGTCTATGCCCCAACCACTCACTAGTGTAGAAGAAGCTGAAGTTGAACAATTCTGTGAAGACCTAGAAGACCTCCTAGAACTAATATCAAAAAAAAAAAAAGATGTCCTTTTCATCATAGGAGACCAGAATGCAAAAGTAGGAAGTTGAGAGATATCTGGAGTAACAGGCAACTTTGGCCTTGGAGTACAAAATGAAGCAGGGCGAAGGCTAATAGATTTTTGTCAAGAGAACACACTCATTATAGTAAACACCCTTTTCCAACAACCAAAGAGACGATTCTACATGTGGATATGACCTAATGGTCAATACAGAAATAAAATAGAGTCAGTAGAAACAAGACCTGGAGCTGACTGTGGCTCAGATCATGACCTGCAAATTTCAAGCTTAAATCGGAGAAAGTAGAAAAAACCACTATGTTATTCTGGTATGACCTAAATCAAATCCCTTATGATTTTAAGGTAGAGGTGGTGAATAGATTTTAGGGATTAGATATGGTAGATAGAGTGCATAAGGAACTATGGACAGAGGTTCATAACAGTGTACAGGAGGCAGTGACCAAAACCATCATTCTTTCATAAACCACACTTAATCCATCTGCAAAAGCTAGCATAGCTTCATTCATTACACACTTGAAATCAACCACTATTTACAGCTCCATCAGTTCAGTTCAGTTCGCTCACTCAGTTGTGTTCAACTCTTTGCATCCTCATGGACTGCAGCATGCCAGGCTTCTCTGTCCATCACCAACTCCCGAAGCTTGCTCAAAGTTATGTCCATTGAATCAGTGATGGCATCTGGCCATCTCATCCTCTGGCATCCCCTTCTCTTCCCACCTTCACTCTTTCCCAGCATCAGGGCCTTTTCCAATGAATCAGTTCTTTGCATCAGGTGGCCAAGGTATTGGAGTTTCAACTTCAACATCAGTCCTCCAATGAATATCCAGGACTGCTTTCCTTGATGGACTGGTTGGATCTCCTTGTAGTCCAAGGAACTCTCAAGAGTCTTCTCCAACACCACAGTTCAAAAGCATCAATTCTTCAGCACTTAGTTTTCTTTATAGTCCAACTCTCACATCCATACATGACTACTGGAAAAATCATAGCTTTGACTAGACTGATCTTTGTTGGCAAAATAATGTCTCTGCTTTTTAATATGCTGTCTAGGTTGGTCATAATTTTTCTTCCAAGGAGCAAGCGTCTTTTAATTTCATGGCTGCAGTCACCATCTGCAGTGATTTTGAAGCCCCCCCCCCCAAAAGTCTGTCACTGTTTCCATTGTTTCCCCATTTATTTGCCATCAATATCATCCAAATACTAACTGCAGTTATATCTTTCTTGAATAATTGCAAAAGCCTTACACTGGTATTTCTGCTTCCACATTTAACCTATACATCTTTAGTTGACATTGAAAGCAATAATATACAAATATGTCAGATTAAGTCACTCCTCCATTGCATATCCAATAATTGCCTTCCATCTTATTCAAAAGTGAAAGTGAAGGTGTTAGTTGCTCAGCTGTGTCTGACTCATTGCGACCCCATGGACTGTAGCCCGCCAGGCTCCAGTGTCCATGGAATTCTCCAGGCAAGAATACTGGAGTGGGTTGCCATACCCCTCCCCAGGGGATCTTCCTGACCCACAGATCTAACCCAGGTGTCCTGCATTACAGGCAGATTCCTTACCATCTGAACCACCAGGGTAAAATCATGAAATCCACCACCTTTAATATGGCCTAAAATGAGCTACATAATCTGGCCTATCTTTCCCTTCTGCAATACCCTATTCTTCTACTTCAACCACATTGGGCTTCTTGACCACATATGTTTGAAATGATTTTATTCCAGATGATTATCTGGTCCACACTCTTGTTTAATTCATTTCTTTCAGAATTCATGTGACGCTTCCCCTATACACTGTGTGTAAAAGAGGAAATACCTCCAAGGTGTGACTATTTATCATTCCCTGCCTTCTTTCTGTTTTTTCCCTCTATAGACCTATTAAATTAGTTAAAAATGGTACTGAGAGTTATTTCAATTTGGAAGATTTTCTTTTTTTCTAACCAAAGTTTTCTTTTGAGGGGCAGTAGAGCTACAGAGTAAGAATAGAGTTTATTTTATTACAAAGGTGAACAGTCCAGGAAACTTCTCATAATGTCATGTGAATAGAAACAGAGTTCCCAGGGGTGAAGGCCAGTTTAACTTCCTTCTTTACTCTGAGACAGTTGACATAGGGCACATTCTGAGAGCAGGCATTGAGCAAATATTGTATTGCTCTCTTGGGTAGCTCAAACCTACGGTCCTGCTAAAATCATAGTTTGTGCTATGAAATAACTTTTCAGAATACCAGTGTTCTTTATAAAACTCAAAATATGGGCTTCATTATTGACATTCTTTGTGGTTCAATGTTTAACTTTATTAGACTAGTCTAAAAATAGTAATATAGCATGTTACAACTTACATGTATGAAATGGAAGTTAATGCCTATATTTCAAAATTCAAGGCCTACAGAGAATAAGAACATGGAGGAAGAGAGAAAGAAGGGTCATATTAAGCTCATTTAACAGTATTTCATTCAAGCATGTTCCACTTCTCCTCAGGGCATGGTTATAAAGATAGTCCCTGCTGAGTTTAGGACTACACATCACTTGTAATATCTAGCGGGAGTGACAGTTAATGGTTTTACATACCCCTCGCTGTGCTCAGAGTCATATGTCTTCTCAATCATATGATACAGATAATTAGTAATTCTAATAAAGACTCAAGCTTGACATATTTTATAGAATTGATTTTAATTTGTTTGCTGCATGTTTAAGATTCCCAAAGTTTTAAGGCAAACTTTATCAATATGTAGTCCAGTGGAGAGCAGGCATGCTTTGCTGCTGTATATAGATCTTAACAAGTATATCCAAGTTTAACACTCATCTTTGAAATCAGATTCTAAACCATTAACAGAGTTTAATGTACTGTTTTAGTTCTTCTCACCTATGAAAGGAAGAATTTTATTAATAAAGGTTAGCAATCAATAGAACAAAACTACCAAAAAAAAGGATGAGTTTCATAGCTGTTCTCTTATAAAATCTCCCCAAGTCACTTTTAGTGACTATAAAATGGTCGTATATTTGTGCTAATCTTTAATGATTTTGGATTTATAAAAACAAACAGGATGAATAGTTGAAGCAAGCTCTAAGTAAACATATGATCTGTTTCAACTGACTCTATTTTCATATTATCCTGATAGTTCTGGTTATTCAACATCTCTTATTATTTTACATTTTCTAATTAATTATAGCATCATATTTTTAGTTTTCAAACTGTGTTTTGTTTGATTATCCTTTCTTTCTTTTATTTTCCATTGCTTCATTGTTGATATAATGTGAAAGAATTGTCCAAACAAATCTAGAGGAAGAAAAATGGATCATGAAGATGTAAAAGCATATATAATTTCTTTCAAAGAAGTAAATACAGGATATTTTTAAGTGCATACTAAATATATTTGAGATGCTAAACTCTGGAGGTCTGTTCTAAGATCATTAGTTCTTTTAGCTATAAAGCAAAAAATGTTGCTCACCTCTCAGTTCTACAAAGATTAAGTCATTTGCCACTAAAGTTATTGACCAACAGTGCCTTAAAAGGGATTCATGACAAAAACTAGAATGAAGCATCCTGTGCTTTGGCAAAATTAGCCCCTTAGTTACATAAAAATATCTCTGCACAAAAAAATATGAATACAGATGCTTGCATCTTCATTTTCCCAAACATAGAGAAGCTTTAAAATCACTGAGATACCTGTTCCTCATAACTAGCAAGTAACTCTCTACCAAGATAAATTCTGATTGCACATATTTCTTAGCCCAAATCATACATATATATTACTGGTCTTTCCTCCTACCTCTTCAGATCAGTGCCCTCAGAGCTACTGAGAGACTGTTTCCCAGGCTATAATCCTCAATAAGGTCCTCAAATAAAGCTAAAATTCACAGCTCTCATATTTTGATTTTTTTAAATTCAGTTTACACGACTATATGGTCATTATACATGATTTTTTTTTAAGTTATATTTACAGCTTTTGATTATAAGGGGTAGTGAAAATGTGATCAGTAATCAAATGTAAAAGTGGTTGAAATTAGAGAATGACCCTAGATCTAGGACTTTGAATTTTGGATGAGGTCTCTTAGCAGTTCGGTGGTTTAGGGAAGATCAATGTACCATAAGAAAGAACATATGACATGATATTCTGCAAAATGAATATAATCATGAATAGTCCTAGTATAATAACCTTCTCTATAACTTTAAAAATAATGGAACCATTGCTCAGCTTGTAGATCTTTCACCTAGACCTCTAGCGTACTACAGGATATTTCTATCATTGAAAATCTAGGAGAGAAACCTGTATCTGTAATTTGATGCCATCAGTTCAGTTCATTTCAGTCACTCACTCAGTCATGTCAGACTCTTTGCAACCCCACGAACACCAGGCCTCCCTGTCCATCACCAACTCCTGGAGTTCACCCAAACTCATGTCCATTGAGTTGGTGATGCCATCCAACCATCTAATTCTCTGTCGTCCCCTTCTCCTCCTGCCCTCAATCTTTCCCAGCATCAGGGTCTTTTCCAATGAGTCAGCTCTTCACATCAGGTTGCCAAAGTATTGGCATTTCAGCTTCAACATCAGTCCTTCCAATGAATACCCAGGACTGATCTCCTTTAGGATGGACTGGTTGGATCCCATTGCAGTCCAGGGGACTCTCAAGAGACTTCTCCAACACCACAGTTCAAAAGCATCAATTCTTTGGTGCTCAGCTTTCCTTAGAGTCCAACTTTCACATCCATACATGACTACTGGAAAAAAACCATAGCCTTGACCAGATGGACTTTTGTTGACAAATTAATGTCTCTGCTTTTTGATATGCTGTTTAAATTGGTCATAACCTTCCTTCCAAGGAGCAAGCATCTTTTAATTTCATGGCTGCAATCACCATCTACAGTGATTTTGAAGCCCAAAAAAACAATGTCAGCCACTGTTTCCTCTGTTTCCTTCTATTTGCCATGAAATGATGGGACCAGATGCCATGATCTTAGTTTTCTGAATGTTGAGATTTAAGCCAACTTTTTCACTCTCCTCTTCAATTTTCATAAAGAGGCTCTTTAGTTCTCCTTCACTTTCTGCCAGAAGGGTGGTGTCATCTGACATATTCATGCATCGTGGGCTAGACAGATAGAATATTGAACTGATATTGATATTTAAAATATTTAAAACTCAGCTCTACACAGTTTTAGATTGATGTAATCTTATTATCATGTGTCAAGAAATTAAAATTCATACATGCTTCATTTTTTTAATATATTTTAATTCTGGACATCTTTTTTAAAAGTATTTTGTTATGAACTTTTCTGAATGGCAAGGTCAAAAGGATAGAAAATCTCTTTTTCTCTAAAGAGAAGTGTGCTTAGTCGCTCAGTCGTTTCCGACTTTTTGCGACCCCATAGACTATAGCCCACCAGGTTCCTAAGCCCATGGGATTTTCCCAAGCAAGAATACTGGAGTGGAGTCATTTCCTTCTCCAGGGGCTTATAGCTGGGGGATGGCTAAAAGTGGACAGCATGTGCTGTGATGTGGCTAACACAGCTCAGGATGCCCAGCCACGTGGAGTGTTATCTGAGACAGGCCCCTGAAATCAGGATAGTGCACTGTGGACAGCAAAATGGACAGCCTTCAGTAGCCCCCTAAATCATTTTATAAATGATTTTATAAAAATCATATTATAATTATTTTATAAAATTATTTTTATAATATTTTTATAATATAAGACACCCCTGCCCAGGAGGAAGTGAGGCCTTGGGCAGATCTGCATCTGAGAATGGGCCAAGGGTGAAGCATCCAGCCCAAAGCAAAGTAGATAGAACAAATACAACTATTTCAGAATATTGATCTTCCAATACTTCAGTTCTGAAGTTTAAGTTCAGTATAAATACAGAGTTGTCAAAATTCATCAGATATATTGGTGAAAATAGACCCATGGGAGCACGAACTTTAAACACATACTCTTGAGTTTTAACAAAATGAATGACCATTTAAACACTTTTCTAAATTTCCTGGCTAAATAAAATTGGGTTTCGGTTAAAATGAGAGAAAAGAATGAGAACTAAAGGAAAATTTATGCAATGTCTTTAACAGAAAAGAAAAGACAAAAGGGTAGTTTTGGTAAGAACTTGAAATGCAAATTAGTTTGAAAGGCAAACAGGAAGTGATAGGAAAGGCTGAGAATCAGCATATTGTACTAGGAAGAAAAAAAAAAAAAACACAGAGAATAGTATATGGTGGTGGCAATCACAAAATGACAAAGCAATTACACACCAAGATATACTGAAAAGGAGAAAATGACATGAAAAAAATTGTCATAAAAGTGAAGAAAGAATTTTACTTTTTAATTTAAATATTTTGATTACTTAAAACTCTAAACTGATGATTACTGTTTCAGAACTTTCTTCTTTCCTTGCATTTCCCTAAATTAGTCATAGTCTCTCTAATAATATCTTTATCATAAAAAAAATGATTTTTTGCAATTGTTTGCTATCAAACAATTGTTTGCTTTGATTAAAAATATCCAAAATATATAAAGACAAAAATAAAAATTTATTTTATGATACCATACAGAGAAAATTGACTTTAGCATTCTGACTATATCTACTAATTTTTCTAATTATTTTTAAACTGCTTAGATATGTATTTTTCTATAAAAATATTTTAAATCTATACATTTAAAATAGAGGTAATACATGTTTGATAATATATTTTCATGTGAAATTTGCCTTATCTATTTTTACTTAAATTGAATTAATCTGTGGCAATTTTCCATTTTATGGATATATACATATGTAATCCGTTTTGGGTTGTGTTAGGTAGTTAGAATAGGAAAAAGGAGGCCAGAATGGTGGTGGCTAAAAGTCAAGGAAGGGAAGAGCTGGCAAAAATAGAACAAAGGAAGATCCGAGGACCTAAGTGAAACAAACAGCACTCCTGGCTAGTCCAATTTACATAGGATAGGCCTGGGGAGAGGAGGAAAAAAAAACAAAACACATATAAAAAAAGGAGCCAAAGGGCCAGGGGTCTCTCTCTTTCTCCGAGTCTTTGGATCTGCATGCCCTCATGGCTTAAGGATGTATGTTCCTTTATTTTCTAAATAAAACTGAGCTGTAACACAGAGCTGTAACACTGGTCCATCCGAGGGCTGTAACTCTGATATGTCACTTCAAATTTTTGTTGTGACAAGACAGAGCCCAGGAAATTACACACTCCCCCAACAGCTGTATTAAAATTTTCTGCCAATATTAACAATACTGTAATTAATATATGAATATATCATATAGTTATTAAATTCTTCTTTTGGAATTGATTCCCAGAAATAGAATTTCTGGGTCAATAGTTATATATATTTTCCATAACTTTACACATATTTACTAATTTCTTTCCAGAAATTTTATACCAGATTCCTTTCTTACAGTCTGTTAGATAATCTATTTTCTAACTTCCTGAAAAATAGAAGTTTTCATATTTATATTTAAAATTTCTTATCTTTCATAATATTTTGCAGTTTTGTAAAAGAATTTTGTATATGATGGAGATGAACCCTCTACCATATATATTATGAATATTTTTCCTTCATTTTTTAAATTTGTCCTCTATTTTATTTGAATTCTTTATCCTGTTGAGAAGCTCTTTAATTTTTACATTATTAAATTATCAAGCAACTCTTTTTTACCAGTAGCGCCACTTGGGAAGCCCCAAGCAATTCTTCTTTGATAATTGCTTTGGTATTATGGTTAGGATGTCTTTCCTGCATTCCTAATTTAGACACACAATCAGAAACCATAAAGATTGACATTAAACAAAATAATCATTTATATAAAAGAAGATACCAGGAAAAAAAATGTTGTTAGAGAAGTAGAAATCTTTAGCCATATGTATGACAAATTATTAACTCTAATAACCTCTAAAATGTTTGAGAAAGGTAATACAAATTTATTCTAAACATTCTAATGTTATTGCTGGATAAATTGCACAAAAACAAATGGTATATGTATATATGTGTGTGGGTGTGTTAGTCACTCAGTTATGTCTGACCCTTTGACCCTTCATGGGCTGTAACCTGCCAAGCATCTCTGTCCATGGCATTCTCCAGGCAAGAATACTGGAGTGGGTTGCCATGCCCTACTTCAGATACACACACATATGCACACACATATATATTTATATATACTTTATAGATTGTGCTGTTAACTAATATGTCATTATTCATCCATCAGATTACTCAGAATATAAAATATTGGTAACAGTGATGGCAAAGAAGCCCTTGATAATAAATGTGTGCCTTATTTCATTAAAGTTTAAATTGAAAACTTTTGCACAGTAAAGGAAACCATAAACAAGGCAAAAAGACAACCTTCAGAATGGGAGAAAGAATTCACAAATGACACAATTGACAAAGAATTAATCTCCAAAATACAGAAACAGCTCATGCACCTCAGTATCAATAAAACAAAGCACAATTTTTTTTTTAAACAAGGGCAGAAGACCTAAATAGACATTTCTCCAAGAAAACACATTGATGGGTAATCAACACATAAAAAGATGCTCAACATCACTAATTGTTAGAGATGTGCAAATCAAAACCTCAATGAAGTATTACTTCACACCTGTCAGAATGGCCATCATTAAAAATATCTACAAACAATAAATGCGGGAGAGGGTGTGGAGAAAAGAATGCTTTTGCATTGTTGGTGGGGATGTAAACTGAGTCACTATGAAGAGCAGGATCAAATTTCTTAAAAAAACAAACTATGAAAAATAGAACTACCATATGACCCTATAATCCTCACTCCTGGGCATATACTCAGAGAAAATCATGGTCTGAAAGGATACATGCACTCCAATGTTCATTGCATCACTATTTATAAAAGCCAGGACAGGGAAGCAACCTAAATGTCTATCAACAGAGGAATGGATAAAGAAGATGTGGTACAGATATAGAGTGCAGTATTACTCAGCCATAAAAAAGGATGAAACTGGGTCATTTGTAGAGATGTGCATAGACCTGAAGACAGTCATACAGAGTTAAGTAAGTCAGAGAAGAGCAAAAATCATATATTAGTGCATTTATGTGGAATCTAGAAAAATGGTATAGATGATATAATTTGTGAAACAGAAGTATGAGCAAATGTGTGGACACAAAGAAGGAAAAGATGGCATGGGGTGAATTGGGATATTGAGATTGGCACATACACACTACTGATGCTATGTATAAAATGGATAACTAATGAGAACTTACTGAATGGCACAGGGAACTCTACTCAACACTCTGTGTTGGCCTAAATGGGAAGAAAATCCAAAAATGATGTGAGATATATATATATATATCACCTATAGCTGATTCTGGGACTTCCCAGGTGACTCAGTGGTAAAGAACCTGCTTGTCAACGCAGGAGATACAGATTTGATCCCGGGGTTGGGAAGATCCCCTGGAGAATGAAATGATAATCTGCTCCAATATTCTTGCCTGGGAAATCCCATGGACAGAGGGACCTGGCAGGCTATAGTCCATGGGTCACAAAGAGTTAACACAACTGAGCGACTAAACAATAATAAAAATAATAGATGAATGCACAGTCAGTACTCCTTATTCCTGGGATCTGCTTCTATGAAGTCAACCAACAGCAGGTCAAAAATACAGATTAAAAAATTCAAGTGCTAAAAAGCAAAAGTGGAATTTACCATGTTCCAGTAACTTTTTAGACGACATTTATATGGCATTTACAACTATTTACATTTCCATTGTGTTAGGTATTATAAGTAATCTAGACATGATTTAAAGTATACAGGAGAATGTGCACAGATTATATGTAAATACCTCAGCATTTTGTATAGAGGATCTGAGTATCTAAGAATTTTGGTATCTGAAGGGGTGTGGGGCTAATCCCCCTCAGATACAGAGGGACATTTATATTTGTTTTAGCACTACTGTGATAATTAAAACTAGACAGAAAAAGAGAAAGAAAGACAGAAAAAGAGGGAGAGAGTTTGACATATTTATTAATTTTGGTTGCAAATGACAGAACCTAACTCAAACAAAATCAAGGAAAAAGAAATACATTCTACATGCAATGGAAATATTCAGAGATAGTTCTAGCCTTAGTCAGGGGTTCCAGCAATGTCTTCAAACCATACCATCACTGTCTTTCTAATACTTCATTATTTGTGTTGGTTCTACGGTGATTCCCACTAGTTAGTGGCAGCATTGCTGTCACTTACTTGAGGCTCAGTTTTTGCATCCAGCAGAAATATAATGATTTTATTTTTCGTTGTACTTTTGTACAGTGTTACACTATGCAAATCATATCATTTGTTCATCCCTAAATAAGACATTGTGCCAGGAAGATTCCATAACCTATTTAGCCAGGCTCAAGTCAGGTGACCACATCTGCAGTCAGGGATGGAGTTGGCATATCCAATCCACTTGGACTGAGGTGATGGCTCAAAATATGGCTATGTTAAAAGGATAGGAAGAATGGGTGATGGAAGCCCAATGATATACCGAAATGAACTAAACTGTTAGGTAAGAACAATATGATTCACAGAATGATATAAATTATATATCTTTCCATAAAAAGTTAAAAATAAGATTATCTTAAAATATTCATGTATGAAAACAGATATAAAAAGTATTTAATAGTACACCAACTGTCGGGATTCCTCACCTATGGAGAAGGGCTGGGATCAGAATGAGATCCGTTTTATTACTTCATACATTTCTGAAAGTACAATCCATTATGTCCTTGCTCAGTTGCCTCAGTTGCATTTGACTCCTTGTGACTCAATGGGCCTCAGCCTGACAGGCCCCTATGTCCTTGGGATTTTCCAGACAAGAATACTGCAGTAGGTTGCCATGCCCACCTCCAGGGCATCTTCCCGACTCAGGGATTGAACCGGTGACTCAGGCCTCTTCTGCACTGCTGGAGGTTTCTTTACTGTTGAGCCACTGGAGAATGCCTCAATCTTTTATACAGTTAACAGGTTACATTTATTAAAGTTTTACTACATTTTATACAATGTTACGGAGAAGGCCATGGCACCCCACTCCAGTACTCTTGCCTGGAAAATCCCATGGACAGATGAGCCTGGTGGGCTGCTGTCCATGGAGTCGCTAAGAGTTAGAAACAACTTAGCGACTTCACTTTCACTTTTCACTTTCACGCATTGGAGAAGGAAACGGCACCCCACTCCAGTGTTCTCGCCTGGAGAGTCCCAGGGACGGGGGAGCCTGGTGGGCTGCCGTCTACGGGGTCGCACAGAGTCGGACACGACTGAAGCGACTTAGCAGAGGGCAGCATACAATGTTACTTATGTTGCATGCATAATTTCATTTAATTGTGGTAAATGTTTCAAGAGGTAAATGCTATTTTTATAATCATTTTCAGATGAGAAAAGTTTGGTAACAGAGACTGCAACTGGTCAAAATGCCACTCCAGAACATTTTTTAAATTATAAGGCTATATGAATCGATAGATGGACATAGATATAGTGTGTGTATATATACATATACACACTAATATATATAACTAATACTAATATACTACACAATCATATTAATAGATCTGTATATATAAAGTCAGTGAATTATTTTTGAATTGTATTATTGTATATCACATTATATTACCCTGGTGGCTCAAATGGTAAAGAGTCTGCCTGCAGAGACATGCAGGAGATGTGAATTTGATCCCTCTGGTTGGGTAGGTCCCCTGGAGAAGAGAATGGCTACCCACTCCAGAAATATTGCCTGAAGAATTCCATGCACAGAGGAGCCTGGTGGGCTACAGTCCATGAGGTCACAAAGAGTTGAACATGACTGAATGAGGAACACACATGTCATGCTATATTATGATATATATATATACATACATATATATATGTATACACACAAAAATTACAAACTATTTTTGTGTTCATAATTTCATTTGATATTAAAAATATTCTTTTCTATATTCATTCTGTAAAGTAATGACCTAAGTCATTTCTAAAGTACTTCTAAAATTTGCAGTGTTTTATGTAAATTTTAATTCATATAGAAATAAGGCATAAGACAATAAATATAGCCTAATTATTTTCCAAATTGTTAGTATCTTGTCCCAAGAAAGTTTATTTTCCACTAAATATAATGGCTATTTTATTATTACAATAAATAACTTTAAAATGATAATGGTTATGCTTCACTGGTCTGTCTAATTTGATCCCAGAGCTATTTTAATTTTTTAAAAACTCTTGCTGGTCTCGAAATTATATAAATTGACATAGCTTTAGAAAAAATGTAAAGCCCAAACTTCCCAAACTTATCAGTATTCTATTCTGATAAAATCATATTTGTGCTTTATTTTAAGAAAATTGGTTTCTTTGTAATATTGACACTATGACTATGACAATGGACTTTCCCTTTTTAAAATAACTTCTTTCATGATCTTTAATTAGCTTCATAATTTTCTTCACACAGTATTTCTCGTTATGGTATTAGTATATCAGAACATTTTAGATTATTTAAACGTATTATAAATGCAGCAATATTTTTCACTACCATTCCACTGAAATATAGGATAGCTAGTGATGTTCTTATTTTCCTTGCAATATTAATTTACTGTTTGTATGTCACATTGTAAAAACATTAAAGAACTATATGTCACTTATCATAAGTTCATCAACCTAAGTTGTTTTTCTAGTATATTCACATGTTACACAAATATCGCCACTGTCTAACTACATGTGCATGATTTCTTTCACTTAGCAAATATTTCCAAGATTCCTCTATGTTTCAGGATCGTTGCTTCATTATTTTTATTGCTGAATAATGCTTCATTGTATAATATATGGACTTTTGTTTATCCATTCATTGGGTGATGGCAATTTGGGTTGTTTTCACCTTTGGGCTATTAAGAAATGAGAGGAGGCTACTGTTGGGTGTTGTTTTAACAATGTCTTATTTTCTGTATGCTGATGCTTTGACAACTGCTGTCTTGTTGACCCTCCAGAGACTTCACGTCCCAGGATTTGAACCAATACCTAGTGATAGTAAACACCTTGCATAAGATCATGCTTTTCAAATTCAAGACAATCAGCCAAGAGCCGCCCTCCAACCACCTTCTTTTTCAGGCTGCTGCACTCCAGGCCACTTAAGCACCTACGCTAATTACCCCAAGGACAGGTACTCCACAGACAACTAGGAAGAAGCTTTATTTCCCAGAGCCCACTGAAATTGTTCAAGCTAGCCTGCTTACCCTGCCTGGCCCCTCCTTCCCTTGAAAGCCGCATTACTGGCTCCTGTACAAAGTTGCTCTCTTTCCCCTTAGCCGCACGTTTGACTTGGTGCTTCTCCCTGTGAATCCATGGGTCAAGGTGTGCTCACTCTACTTGGAAATAGTAAGGAACGAACTATCTATTATTAAGGCAATCATCTCCTCTTCTGCTGGCCTTAATATAACTCAAACTTTCTATTAACATGTCATAATTTAACTCAGATATTTTCTTTCCCCAGGTCAGTTAGGCTCTGGCAAAACCTCAGTCTATTAGGCTCTGGCAAAATAGTTTCCATTGATGGCAAATCCTATTAAGGAAAAAGCTTCCATAAAAAGCTAAAGTAAACTACCATGTGTGTGTTTATTGCTAAGCCGTGTCTGCCTCTTTTCCAACCCCATGGACTGAAGTCCACCAGGCTCCTCTGTCCATAGGATTTCCCAGGCTAGAGTACTAGAGTGGGTTGTCATTTCCTTCTGCAGGGGATCTTCTCCAACCAGGAATCAAACCCACATCTCCTGTATTGCCTGTACTGACAGTCAGATTCTTTACCACTGAATCCACCTATATTGACAATCAGATTCTCTGCCACTGGGAAGCCATGACCCAGCAATGCCACTACTGGCCATATACACAGAGAAAATTATAATTCAAAAAGATATATGCATCTCAATGGTCATTACAGCACTATTTACAAGAGCCAGGATATGAAAGCAACCTAAATATCCATTAACACAGGAATGGATAGAGAAGATATGGTACACATAAACAATGGAATATTACTCAGCCATAAAAGATGAAAATTTTGTCATTTGTAGAGACATGGACAGACCTAGAGACTGTCTTACAGAGTGAAGTAAGTCACAAAGAGAAGAACAAATATTGTATTATATATTAATGCATATATGTGGAATCTGAAAAAATGGTAAAGATCTTATTTGCAGAACAGAAAGAGAGACACAAATGCAGAGAACAAAAACTATGAACACCAAGGAAGAAATAGAGGTGGGATGAATTGTGAAATTGGGATTGACATATATACACTACTGTGTATGAAATAGATAAACAGTGAGAACCTGCTGTGTAGCTCAGGGAACTCTACTTGGTACTTCGTGGTGACCTAAATGGGAAAGATATCTGAAAAGAGAGGAGAGATATATATACACACACACACACACACATATGGCTGATTCACTTTCCAGTACAGCAGAAACTGACATGGCAGTTTAAAGCAACTACAGTTAAAGAAAAAAAAACAATTGCTCTGAGAGGTTTTTTTTTTGTTTGTTTGTTTGTTTGTTTTTAATGGGTACTTTTCCCCTTCTCTTGCTGGAATATGAAGATTTTTCTTCAGACTTTAGTATAAGAAGAACCTGGCAGGGCTCCTAATAGAAAAACTCATGAAAGTTTGGGGGCCATGATATGACCTGTCCTTCTGGCATTTTTAACTCTCAAATTTGCCCACACTGAGCCTCCAGCAATTCATCAGTTGCAGGATAAGTTGTCCCCAGCAGAGGTTTCTGCGCCAGTGCTTATGCCAAATAAGCTATTAGCTTTATGGGTCCAATTATCTCTCAAATTTGGAGAGCAGAGGTGTGCCTTGTGATCTCAGGTCTCAGTTCTCTAATAATTTTTAATTTTCAGTTTGTTCAATATTTTACATGTACTGCAGTGAAGAGTGATGACTTCCAAGTTCCTTTCATGCTTAGAAGGAAACTGGAAGTGCAATGTTTCAATTTATATTCTTTTTCAAAAATATTATTTAACTCAATTTTCTTTCCAAATTTTGCATCAGATTGTATTGTCACATTTTGTTATTAAGACTGAACTAATAGAATCCTATATAGTCCCTTGCTATGCAACAGTTAATTTTAAAAATGGTACTAAAGTGCATGGTTTGTATGAAAAATGATACACTAAAATGACCATAAATTTGCAGTAAACCTGTATGGTATATAATGATGTATAAAAACAAACCCAAATTTAAAAATTATCATCAATAATATTGTATTTGTTTTACCAATACCTTGAGAAAAATATCGTTATTATATCATAAATTTTTACACTATTTCATTTCTTATGTTCATAGATTTTTTGTAAAAATTATATGACATGTTTATGCAATTGCACCCCCAATAATCAGCTACTCCCCTGCATGAACATATCATTTGAGTAGGCAAAATTTTATTTGGTGCTCAGATTATAGTGAGGTAAATTTCTAGTATCTGATGTCAGTTTATGGCAATAAAATTTTATCGTGTGTAAGAGAAACTTCCCAGTGTCCCTAGCAGGGATAGTATGAGATATGGACAGCTGAGAGTCTGGACTTAGAAGATAGAATTCACCTTTCACTCTGTACATTTATAGCTATATTCATTGAGCAAGTTTTTAGCCTCTCTGTTCCTCAGTTTCTTCATCTATAAAAGTATTACATAATAGTGCTTCATGAGAATTAGTGATATCAGTATGTACTGTGCTTTGAGTATTGCCTGACACATAGTAAACAATCTGAAATATACTATAAAACTTATTTTAATATATTCCTTTACATAGAAAATTCATCATATGAAATCTTTATATCATGTAGCTATATACCAAGTATATAACCTAAGAAGTCTCTGAGCATTTGCTTTAGGTGTTCTTTTTTTTTTTTACTTCCACAATGGTATGCTATTCATAAATCTAGTATTTATTACTGAACCCAAATCCAGAAGGGCATCATTAAGTAATACATAAAAATCATTGGGTCACATAACTGTGAAATTTATTTGTAGAACTGTCTTAAGACAAGCTGCATGTTAACACTAAAAAAAAATGTCATCTGAGTCCTTAGTTTTCTTTCTCTGTTTCCAAGTCCAGTCTTTCCTTTCTCTTTGCATCCTGGTCTCATTCTTTTTTCTGCAGGTAGGCTCTTCTAAAATGGTGTAGGATATGACACTTCCTAGTCACATATTACATTGTCTATTTAAAAATGAACCAAGAGAATAGAGAATGTCTGTTTTTCAATTCAAGGAGGGAAATCAAGATGTTTCTTTCTTCCCATCATCATGAAAAAACACCAAGAGATGGTATCTTCTTGGTCAAATTGGCTCATTTGCCTCTCTATGTGTTGAGAGGGTATGATGGACTTTCCGTCCTCTCACAGCAAAACGGACATGCAGAGATAGTTTGCAAATGAGACAGTGCTGTGTAGGCCATAGCACATATAACTTTTAAAAGAAATGTGGAAAATTGTAAAATTATTTCCAGTAAACGATCGTCAATACACCATTGCTATTTTTAAGGCTAATTTGATTTGTTACCTAAGAAGATTAATATATTTCAAAAAATACTTCCATAAATAATAAGCAGATAAACTGCATGGAAAACAAAAAGACATGCATATTCCCTTATATATTGGGTTGGCCAAAGAGTTTGTTTTTTTCTATAAAATGTTACAGAACATTTTGGCCAACCCAATAGATCTTCAACAAATACATTTTCATGTTTGAAAATTTAATAATAGTTACCATGGAAGAACTTTTTTAGATTATTTAAGCTAATTTCTGTCTTGACCTTAGTTTTAGAAAGAAAAAAATCAAGTTAGAGCTTCAGTGATTTGCTTCTGTTCAAATAATTTTGATAAACTTGTGGGCAAAAAGGTGAACTTTAAAATTTTTCTAAATAATGTTTGGATAACTAAATCCAAGAGCTAGACAGGTCATAAATTTAACTGAGTTTCTCTTCTTCCTAAAACAGTTCTATGAATAATGATATTGGTATTTGTGTTTCCCTCATGGTCAAAGGGTTATAAAAATGGGCCATAGTTAATCAGAATGATTTAATCTTTTGACCATGCTCAATTATGAATATGAATACACACACATGAATATGTTCAATGTTAGAAGTTACTGACATTCTTATGACTTAGTGTGGTGTCTCCCCATTAACATGATAGCAATAATAAGATATTCTAAAACATCCAGTGAACTTTCATTTAGTCTGATTGAAATTGAGATTACAGTTAAGATCTGCTGACTTGTTTTCAGTACATGACTTATTTCAGTGATTCCTCTTAAAATATTAAAGCACAATCTTAGTGTAATTTTTATGTAATAAAGAATTTGGCTGATCTTTGTATCAAGTTCCTGGAATGAAACCTCCAAATTCGGGATATTTCCTCATTTGTGGAGAGGGTTTTTATCCATGGTGAGGTTCTCAGATCACACTTGAGTCTATGCTAATGACGTGACTCATATGGATTTATAGATTGTTTTAGGAAGGAAATGAGCATACTAGAGAGGCCAGTCATGTGGGATTAGATAGAGTTTTGAGTCACTTGGTATCAGTTCAACCTCCAAAGAAGAAATGAGGGCTGAAATCCAGTTTAAACACATGACCAATGATTCAATCAATCGTGCCCACATAACAAAATCCAATAAAAACTAAGAACATCCAAGGCTCAGGTATGCTTCCTGGTGGGTGATACGTATTGATATGCCAGAGGGTAACTCATCCTGACTCCATGGGGAAATGACATAAAGGCTCTGGATCTGGAACCCTCTCAGACCCAGCACCATGTGTCTCTTATATTGGTGTGTTCTGGCTTTTGTGCTTTCTAATAAAACTATAATCATAGTATAGTCTTTTACTGACTACTGTGAGTCATTCTAGTTAATTATCAAACCTGGGAGGTAGCTGGAACCCCAAACTTAGCAAGCTGGTCAAGAGTGTGTGTGTATGGCCTGGGAGTTTCCAAATTTGCAGTTGTCTGATTTGAGACAAGTGGTGTAGAAGACTGCACTCTTAGCCTATGAAATTTGTCCAAACTTCTGATAGTCAGCAATCAGAATTTCATTGCAATAATATAAAATTTATTTTAATTAAAATATGAAGTGCTTAGCAAGAACAAACTTAAGGATTCTGTAGCTGTAAGCACAGAATACTGAATAATTTATAATAAGATGATTTATTCTTTACAATAGAGTAGCTTTGTCAAAGGGCATGATGAACAATACATTGTGTCAAACTGAGTAGCATTTTGAATGAATCAATTAAATATTAAGATGTCATATTTGAAATAGGTATAAAGATTATTTCAAGCATCATATAATTTCCACATGCAGTGCAGTGCAGTGCTCAGTAGCTTCAGCTATATCCAACTCTTTGTGACGCTATGGACTGTAGCCTGCCAGACTTCTCTGACCATGGATTTCTCCAGGGAAGATTATGGGTTGGGTTGCCATGCCCTTTTCCAGGGTATCTTCCTAGTCCAGGGATTGAACCAGCATCCTTTGCATCTCCTGCATTGCAGGTGGATTCTTTACTGCTAAGCCACTGGGGAAGCCAAATTTCCACATAAAATTAGGCAAAATAAGAATATCTAATGGAAATCTTTCATGGAAATAAAGCAAAAGAGATGTGGCAACAAAGCTATTTCTGAAGAGTATTAGTAAAATACTCAAAAATCTACTGGGGTCATGGTGTTTGACATCTTGTTATATACAGGTAAATACAGAGTAATAGATTTTGCAGTGTCTGTGTATGTGTGTGTTGCATTAACCACCTGAAATATTAAATATATATTAATTGACAGAAATGTAAATTATAGTAATCAAAAGCAGGAAGAATTACTCAAGTCCATGTTATTAAATCTCAAAGTTATTACCAGGGTCTGAGTTACCTCAGTGTCCACTATCTTTTATTTTTTCTTTTATTTTAAAAATTATTTTGTATTGGGGCATAGTCGATTAACAATGTTCTGACAGTTTTAGGTGAGCAGCGAAGGGGCTCAGCAAGACATACACATGTATCCATTCTCCCCCAAACTCCCCTCCCATCCAGCTCCACATAGCATTAAGCAGAGTTCCATGTGTTATATTTTAGGTCCTTGCTGGTTATCCATTTTATATATAGCAGCCACTCTCTTTTCTTCATACCAGCAGCAGTGGCCAGGAGCCATCACTTATGGTCACTGGTAAGTGAGATTTAGGAAAGTCTAGCCTATAAATCCAAAATTACCTATTGCCCTGGAGTTAAAAGGGTAAAACTCAAAAGCAGACTAGTGTTGGTGATGGTATTCTGCTGTCTATCCATCTTATAATTCCTCCTTTAGCCTCATTATTGGCAATATAAGATATAGTTCCAAGAACGTAAGTAAAACTGAAACCTTTCCCAGCCTACTGTAGTCTAATTCATTATATCTTCAAGGGCATGTGGAATTTCTACTGGTCACTTTGAAAAACACCAGCATGCCTCTGAATTGGGAAGTACATTTTTGTTGTCTTTTTTTCTCATACATATATAATGGTCCACAAGAATAGATAAATATTTCTATTTTAAGAAGAAAAGATTGGTAATGGACGAAAGCATATCTGACAACTTTTTCAATGTATTTTTTTCAATGAAACTTTTTTTGGCATTATGTCTGAAGAACTGTGTAAAAGGTCAGAAGTACAAAAATACCTTCAAGGAACTGTTTAATCAGGGCTACAGATAGTAGGATAAAGAATAAAGACAACTGGAAAGAGCTATAATTGAGACAGGCTGACATAGAGGAGAGAAGTTGTGCTTATTTTCAAACAAATATTTGTGTCAGTTTTTACTAAATGTGAGAAAATAAACTACTCAAGATTAAATTAACTACTATGCCCTTATTTTTAAATGTATATAAAAAGACATATATTGCCAAGTCTTTTAAAATTGAAAAATTATATGTTAATTATGCAGCTCGGATTTTAAAATAAATTTTAGCTAATATTTTTGCTTTGAATTTCTCTAGAAATACATATCAGAGCATGTTCAGAAAGTACTCATGGGAAATTATAGAGAGATAGTAATGTTTAGTTTGAGTATTAGTGATCAGCAAGTTTCTTTTTTGGATAATGTGTGGATGGTATTTAGAATAGAGCAATTGTAGTGATGATATTTAAGCCATAGGTAAAGATGAAACAGTGTGGTTTGAGCAATGAAATTGTTCACTGTGTTCAGAGAATAATATAGTTAAAGCATAGTATACATGAAAGACCATTTGGGTATGAGTTTCAGGACAAGAATAACATCTTTTCTAGGGTCCTCATAGATAGGAGACTTTAATAACTGCAATCTTCACATGATTTTGTAAGAATATATTCACTGATCATTCTTCTATTCCTTGAAGGAGACTGTGTCCCTTTATCTTAGCAAAGCCATAAGTGCTCAGGTGCTCAGTTGTGTCTGACTCGTTGCTGCTCCATAAACTGAAGCCCGCTAGGCTCCTTGGTCCATAGAATCTTCCAGGCAAGAATACTGGAGCAGGTTGCCATTTCCTACTCCAGGGGATTTTTCCAAGCTAGGGCTTGAACCTGTGGCTCTTGTGTTTTATGCATTGGCAGTTGGATTCTTTACCATTAGCGCCACCTGGGAATAGTCATTTAAATAAATGTGTGTTCTAAAATGTGGGCTGACAATTCATAGCCTTTGAACCATATCTAATTCACTGACTGTTTTTATAAAAAAGTTTTATTGGAACAAATATAATTTATTTCCATTGCCTACAAAACTTTCTTGCCTATAAAAGCAGAGTTGAGTGAACAGACACTTTATTTACAAAGCTGAAAATATTTACTATCTTGTCTTTTTTTTTCACTTTTCTTCCACCACCAAGTGAATGGAAAAGAATTCCACTAACATTAAAGAATTCCCCTAAAGAATTCCATTAACAAAGCTAATTCTTCCCTTTGACAATGAAACAAATGTTATTTCCTTTGATAATGACAGGGCTTCTTTTCCCATGAAAATCTAGAGAGTAAATGCAACTTTTCACTCCACTTAGGGTTTATGTGGCCTCAAATTCAATATCCTTCACATTTAGTCCCATTTCCTTCACAAGAGAACTTTGTAACTGGCAAACTATTTCTCCCCCTCCACCACACTCTACAGTTTTTCTTGCTGTTTTGCCCTCTCTCTGTAACTATCCACATTCCAAATGTTTTAATATTTTATTTTAATTGGAGGCGAATTACTTTGCAACATTGTGGTGGTTTTTGCCATACATTCTTCTCAATAAAGATCACTCGATTACTTCAACTCAGAAGCTTCTCTTCCCACTGAAATCCTGTTTTCTTATTTTATGACCTATTGATTTTAATCACACTTTACAAGTTGGTGCCTCTAGTATGTCACTATGAATTGTTTGGTACCACTTGCAATGATTTTGCATTCTATGCTTATTTCTTCTTTCTCCAAGCACATTGTAATGTCCTTTGTACAGAGTACTATATTGAATAGTTGATATGTATCTCTCCCATCTTTATGAGTGCTAATCTTTTGTTTCTCATATGTGATATTTTCCCTTGTATTTTAAATTACTACATTGCTGTGGGGCCTTTTGGTGGAGTCTTTGCATCTTTGAACAGCTTTTTATTCTTCAGAAAAAAATAAGTAAAGAAGAAATGGATAACTTTTGCCCAGACTGAAGGGCACATAATACAACCAGCACCATATTTATTTATCTCAGCATTTGAGGAAATGGAAAGAGATTTATCTTTTAGGTATTTGCTGACATAAACTCCCATATTCTAGGATTTGGTGAGGACTAAAAGTGAGAATACAATAGGAAATGTCCAATAGAAAATCTGGCACATATTGTGTTCAACAAATGCTGGATCCACCACTTTCTGATTTTCCTTCAGAACAAAATTCTCATTCTTATTTTGAAAATGTTCAATTTGGAGGTATGACACTCCATGCTATGCATGACACAGATACAAAAATATTATTCAATAGAAGTGGTATATCTTTTTGCTCCCACAAACTTTTTGCCTTTTATCTATACTTGTGATTGATATACGTACTTTAATTTTAAAATACAATGAAGACCCAAAAGAGAAATTATGAAGAGAAAAGTTTTGGGCTAAATAAAAATATGAGTACTGAACAAATTTGGAAAACATCAGAGTTGACAAAAAAGACAAGGTTTATTGAAGGAATGAAATCATATCCTTGGGATATCGTCAATGTAAAAAATACATGTGTTAACTCTCCAAACATTAGAATAAGTAAATTATGAAAAATGTATACTGCAAAAGTTAAGTCATTAATCAAAACTGCTTATCTATTCATTCTAGTACTTTTTCTTGAATTTCTCTTATTTACTTCTTCTATCAACTATATTTGCCTAGCGAATATAGTATATTTGTAATTTGTTCATCTATTCCCAGACTTTACTTCCTCTATATTCTTATAGTTACACAGACTTAAAATTACATCAAATTGCATAGTTAGTAGAAAATTTACTATTTTCTGTGCAGATCTATTGAAACTTATTGTATATATATACATACACATTCTATTTGTGAAATTAGCCTCAGTGTGTGCATGTTAGTTACTCAGTTGTATACGATTCTTTGCGACCCCATGGACTATAGCCCACCAGCCTTTTCTGTGCATGGAATTCTCTAGGCAAGAATACTGGAGTGGGTTGCCATTCCCTTCTCTGGGTGTCTTCCTGAACCAGAGATCAAAGTCAGGCCTCCTCAGGCAGATTCTTTATATACATTCTATTTGTGAAATTAGCCTCAAAAGAAATCATAAAAATGTATTGTTTACTTTTTAAATTAGATTAAATTATGATATGATATGTTTAGTTTTTAGTATCATAATTACTATCTCTTAATGTCCTTGGTTTTTTAAAATTATTTTTTACTTTGCTATTAAATCTAAACAACTTCTCACCCGAATTCAAAACACTCCATTTTATTTTACTATATATTAGAGTGGAAATGATCCACTTATTTCACTTGAGTCAGACTGTTTAGACATAACTCATAGAGAATGATTGTTTTAGAATGGAATGGAATGATCTTTAGTTAATTATAATCAAGTCTGACTAACCCATGAATCATTTATCTGTTTCTTAGTGTGGCTACAAAAACGAAGCTGTGATCAACTCAGAAAAAGGAATTAGTGAGCTAACAATACCATTAATATTATCTAAGAAGAATTTCAAATTAATTAGCATGTCTACAGTAGACCCGTTTAATTTTCTTCCTCATATCTTGTGAACTTGAAGGGGTCAGATGACCTTAAAGTGTAATAACAATTGTTTATGTTTATTTTTTTCTGCAAAGTATTAAGTGTTAAACATGTCCCAATTCTTAATTCTAGCTTTTTCTATAACATTCAAACAATTAATATATGTTAACATGCTTTATTAGAATTAAAAAATAAAATAAAATTAGCCTATGAAGCAAGCCAGCTGGAGACTACAGAATTTCAATGATTAATACAGACAGTAAATTACATATTAAAGTTTACTTCCCTTATAAATACCAATTTAAGCTAATGAGTATTATAGCTAAGGATTTGCTGCTGCTGCTGCTAAGTCACTTCAGTCGTGTCCGACTCTGTGCGACCCCATAGAAAGGGGTCACCACCTGGGATCCCACCAGGCTCCGCCATCCCTGGGATTCTCCAGGCAAGAACACTGGAGTGGGTTGCCATTTCCTTCTCCAAGCTAAGCATTTACAATTCATAATAATTTAAATGACATCTGAAATAATATAAATGACAATATTGTGATTTTCTTATTTTAGTATGATTTTCCTATCTCTTATAAACATTTTTGACCCTAGAGAAAACATATTCTTATATAATTAAATTCAACTTAAAGAAAACAATTGCCATACTTTATTTAGATCAATGGTTTTGCCACACTACTGGAAAGTAAGTTGCAAGTTTCATGCCAGTTTATTTCTAAATATTTCAGCAGAAATCTTATATTTCTAGAAATTGGACATACATACAATGAAAATAAGCTATCTTCATTTTACTTAGATGGTGAGATTAATTTTGTTTAATTGACTTCTTATTTATCATAGAAAATTGTCAGAATAACATTTTGAATTGAAAACTAAAATCTCCTCAGACATATTCCTGCTACTTGAATTCTCTGGTCAAAATCAGCAAACTATAGCCCACAGTCCTGTTGCCTTTTTTGTAAATACATTTTTATTAGAACACAGCTGCATCTATTTGTTTAAGAATTGTCTATGGCTCTTTTCATGCTAAAATGATGTCAATATGAGCTGCTATAACACAGGCTAAAACATTTAGTATCTGGCTTTATAAGACGTGGCTCCTCTAGTTGCTCAGTGGTAAAGAAGCTGCCTGCAATGGGAAGATCCCCTGGAAAAGAGAAAGCTACCCACTCCAGTATTCTCGCCTGGATCATTCCATGGATAGAGGAATCTGGTGGGCTACAGTCCACGGGGTCACGCAGAGTTGGATATGACTGAACGACAAATACACTTTATTTCACTTTTATAAGACATGTTTGCCAAGCCATACTCCAGATCCCAAAATTCTTTCAACCAAGTTTCTTGTACAGAAGCTTGGACCAGCTGAAGGGATTCTGTTGCAATGGGTTTTATTCAAATTTGTGAGCCTTTTGGGTCACCAGGTTAACTTGTCAGTACAACTAAACATCATATGGTACCTTTCAGACACAAAAGTCTACCAATAAATTCCCCATATTGAGTCAATAGACAAAGGTACACAAAACTCCCTCCGTTTTGTGAGAGCTATCACAACATGCCGGGCCTTCCTTTTCATCAGATGATTTACTCAGAGGCCAAACCTCTGATGCTATGGGATGTATCTCTTACTCTCAACAGAGTATAGGTTTTCTATTAATTTCTTATTTCCTGTTTAATCATGGGTTTATGAAATTGATATGATTAAAATTTATAATTCAAATTATGGTGCAGAAATGAAAATTCACTTAATCTGAAGGAAAAAGATGGAAAAGATGTTCTAGTGTCCCTAATAGACAAAAAAACAATTTATATATAATTTTTATTTAATGAGATTGAGAATATAAAGGACTTTCTTCATCAACATCTGTATCCCAGTTGTCTTTACCACACAGCTTAGTACTAATTTGTACTTTGAGTTTTCTTAGTTGAAACATACAAAAACTGATGCTTAGTTAAATAGAAAGTAAATTTACTGCTCACAGAAATACTGGGATAACTGAAGAACCAGGCTATAGAAGCAAACAGTAACAAAGAAGGCTAGGTATCCAGAGTCATTCTCACAATCCCACCAAGACCATGGGGTCAGTTTGTCTAGAGTACTATTACATCAATCAGTAAACATCAGATGCAACAGTTTCCTATAAAAAGATAACTACTTATATAATCTTACCATAAAAATACCAATGGGCACCACTTCTGCTATCATTGTCATTTCTGTTTGTATATAATAAATATCAATGTTACACTCTGTCAGCACAAACATGACTTCATCAGTCTTGCTTTTTGGCTTTAGCTTCCAACTCAAAATCTAAAGTAGGTATATCTGACTCCCCAAATTTAGGTCACTCCTGTGTTTTTGATGCATGGGAGTCTTGAGATGTGAACATCACATCTATTTTACTTTAGTAATATGGGGCAATTTATGCCATCCACAAGATTTATCAGTTGCTTGAAGAAGTTTTTGATGTTGAACCAAAAAAAAAAAAAAAATGTCTACTAAAAGTAAGTAAAGTGTTTAAAGATGGTGGTAGGGGAAAAAAAAGGTATTTTTAGAAGAGAAGGTGAAGAGAAAGCTAACAATTTAGGAACATGAGTAAAAGGCACTTTTGAGACATCTGATAGAATGCTTTAGATGTTCTCCATATTTACGTTGAGTATATATTGCCACACAGACTGCTTCCAAATAGGAAAAGGAGTACGTCAAGGCTGTATATTGTCACCCTGCTTATTTAACTTATATGCAGAGTGCATCGTGAGAAACTCTTGAGAGTCCCTTGGACAGCAAGGAGATCAAATCAGTCAATCTTAAAGGAAATCAGTCCTGAATATTCATTGGAAGAACTGATACTGAAGCTGAAGCACCAATACTTTGGCACCTGATAGGAAGAACTGACTCATTGGAAAAGACCCTGATGCTGGGAAAGGTTGAAGGCAGAAGGAGAAGGGCATGACAGGATGAGATGATTGGATGGCATCATTGACTCGACGGACATGAGTTTGAGCAATTTCCAAGAGTTGGTGATGGACAGGGAAGCCTGGCGTGCTGCAGTCCATGAGGTCGCAAAGAGTTGGACACGACTGAGTGACTGAACAGAACTGAACTGACATTCTATGTGGCACATAATGTATCTGTTTTTTTTCTTTAAATGAGCAATAGAAAAAAATCATGTCCTCTTTCTAATAAGTATAGATTTGAAATTAATAACATCATCAAGATTAGAAATTTTCTTGAAATTTGAAAGTTACTGGATGCATTCTATCACACAGTAATTTTAACAGACTGATCTGTCAAAGAGTCTATAACTCAGTTTTTCTTAAGGTAAATGGATTGTTTAATTTAAAAAGGAAGTTAGAATAATCAGTAGAAAGCATAGTCAAATATTTTAATTTTGCAGCATTGCTCTAGGAGTATCAACAATATGGTCAGTAATCATACTTACATAATAAAGTTCCAATAATGTATAGTAAGAAATGCAATAAATTCTCTGGATTACACTCCAAGCCACACCCATTTCATCCCTACTCTGAAAGTAGATGTCAATTGCGTTTATTAGCTGTTTGCTCCCAGGAACCTTACTTCAAACCCACCTGCCTGGCCTGTAGGCATGAGTGGCTTTGATCCATGCACGACTGGATGAGGGGACGGCAAGAACTGTGTCCTCAGAGGCTTCAGTGGTGCGCTGGCTCTGGTTGAGAATTTATTCTTACCAGATAGAAGGTATTTTCAGGAGAAGATGGAGCTGGCCAGAAAAAGAGGTTTAAGCTTTTAGAAGTAAGTAAAGAAATATAAAATCCCTGATGATCTGGTGAAGAATGAAGCTGAATGCTTCTAAGGTACTCCAAGCTGTGCATGAAGAGCTTCAAGTGATCAGGAGGCCAGTATTGTTAAGGTGTTGTGAATGAGAGCCCTCCAGAATCTTCCTTATCAATTTCCCTTTAAACACTTCCTTCTTTCTTGCCTCAGTATGAAGTGTCAATTCTCATATTTTTAGAAATTTTTCTTCCCTTGAATGGTTACCCCAACAGGCCCTTTTGGAAAAAAAAAAAAATAGTACATTTAAAAGTTTTATGTAATTACAACCTGAGGTCCACTAGCAGAGAGGAGCTTTATAGTTAGAACTCCTTGCTGTTTGAACAGAAAAATCCTGTGGTTCACTGCTTGTCTGATACTTCAATTATTTGGCTGTAATCACATAGTAAAGCAGATATTGATTTCCTAGGTATTCAAATTATACCCCTAAGTGCAAGCCGCAGTAAAAGGTTTTTTCCTTATCATTTTGAATGATATACAATTTAATGTAATGGACTTGTTCTCATGTATGGGTATATTTTCGTATATTTTAAAAGCTATATTATAAAACCCTCTCGTGTGGATAGTTTTTAGACATATTTAGACTTTTTTCTTGTAGGGGGTGTTCTTTTCATTGGCATATAAAAAGAAAGGTACATTATGATTAGAAGATTGGGACATTCATGAAAGTAAACAGTTACTTATTTTTTTCTCTTACAATATAAGCAGTCCCTGTATATTTATTTTCATTTTTTGTGATTTATAAATGGTATGTGATTATAGAATCTCCAGGCACATATAAACTGTAAAAATAGTATTAGCAAATGAAAAGAAGCTTGCCTTGCCTTCTTTTTTTATTGAAATATTTTCTTTCTCAATATACCATGGACATCTCAGGGAAAGACACTTCATGCTGTACCTTTTTGAAATGTTGATTATATTAGTTTCCTTTTAAAACCAGTGTTCAAATGTTTCTATAAACAACTCATTCCTTGAAACAAACAGACAAAAAAAATGTGATTAACCGTTCATAAATTCAGCCCTGATTCTTTCTACCAAAGCAACTATATTCCTTTTCCACCTGTTTCCAAAGCTGAGGAAGAGAAATGATGCTCATAAGATACAGAAAGGAAACATTTTCCAGTTGTTCTTAGAGTCAGATAGATGGTTTTAGTTAGAATACACAAGCTATACCAAGGAAGAATGAAACTGGTTCATCTAACAAGTCAGAACTTTTTGGAATGGGCCATTATTCTCATCTAGGCAGGGTTTTGGTGAAATCTTTGGCACTTTTAAATTATTGCATCACACAGAAATGAGTCTCCTACCCTTTTGTTCTCCTCCAAGTAAATGAAACACTGTGAGAAATCTATAATTAGTTATTTAAAATTTGCCTCATTTCTCCAACGGCCATAGCTTTAAAGGAAAAGAACATGTTCTTGGTTGGATTTTTAACAGTTAAATTTTGTGAATTTTTGTTTTTGTAAGATTTCCTCAATCTATCAGAAAATTTTTTTATTTATGAGGTAAACTTGGTATGTAACATAAGTTTTGGGTATAGAACATTATAACTCAATTTCTGTATACTACAAAGTGATAACTACCATAAGTCTATTATCACACATCACCATACAATTGACTCCCTTTATCCATTTAACCCACCCTCCGCTGCTTTCCACTGTGGTAACCACCAATCTGTTCTCTGTATCAATGAGTTTGTATTTGTTTTGTTCTGTTAGGATTTCACATACAAGTGAAATCATATAATATGTTTCTTTATCCATCTTATATCACAGACATAAATCCTCAAGTTTCATTAATGTTGTCACAAATGACAACCATATCTTCTTTATCCAGTCATCCATTGAAAGGCATCAAGATTGTTTCCATATCTTAGTCATTCTAAGTAATGCTGCATTGAACAAAGGGTTGCATATATCTTTTCTAATTAGTGTTTTCATATTCTTTGAAAAAAAAACAGAAAAGGAAGCTAAATCATGTAGCAATTGTATTCTTCATTTTATGAAGCATCTCCATGCTAGTTTCTGTAGTGGTTATGAAAATTTACATTTCCAACTACAATGTCCAAGGGTTCCCTGTCCTCCACATCCTTGCTAACACTTGACTATTTGTTGTCTTTTAGACAAAGCTATTCTAAAAGTTGTGTGGTGATACCTCATTATTTTTTTAAATTTGTATTTCCCTTATAATTACTGATGTTGAACATCTTTTCATGTGCCAGTATGTCTTCTTTGGAAAAATGTCTATTTAGATATTGTGCTTGTTTTTAATCAGGTTGTGTTTTTTGTTGTTGAGCTGTGTGAGTTTTTATACCCTGAGAGCTCAGTTGGTAAAGAATCTGCCTGCAATTCAGGAGACCCCGGTTCAATTCCTGGGTCAGGAAGATCCCCTGGAGAAGGGATAGGCTACCCACTCCAGTATTCTTGGGCTTCCCTTGTGGCCCAGCCGGTAAAGAATCTGCCTGCAATGTGGAAGACCTGGCTTGATCCCTGGGTTGGGAAGATCCCCTGGAGAAAGGGAAAGGCTACCCACTCCAGCATTCTGGCCTGGCCTGGAGAATTCCATGCCTATAGGGTTACTAAGTGACTTTCACTTTCATATACATATGTGTGTGTGTGTATATATATACATATATATATAAATAGGATATTAACCAATTATCACAAATTAACTATCTATATATATGTGAGTTTATGAACTCTCTCTAATCTGTTCCATTGATATGTATACCTGTTTTTATTGCAATAAAACACATTTTTGTTTTTGTATTTTATGACTGTAGCTTTGTACTTCAGTTTGAAATCAGAGATTATGATAATTTGTTTTATTCTTATTTTAAAATATTGCTTTAGCTATTTGGGGTCTTTTTTAGTTCCATGCAAATTTTAGGATTATGTAGTCAAAAATGCATTGTGTTTGTGGGGGGAGGTAAGTTCAGGAATTTCCTATATTGCCATCTTGAACTGCCTCCAAGAATCATTTATTTAAAAAATAGTCACAAACTTCATCTTCACATATTTTTCCCATATATTTCCACTGATAGGCAATCATGGAAATAAGGATTATATTTTCATATTTTTATTCTATTAAATATTTTATACATAATCAGTATAATTAAGATTATTTCAAATAATGGTTCATATTATTTATAGAGATACAGAATACCAAATTAAATGCCATCTTCTTTTGATAAGAAATTGTTTGACATTTATCTTTCCAAAAGAGATTATTGACTCTTTATTGACATGTTGCCTGACAGAAATAATCTTTTTGCTGTCTATTATCTTAAAATTTTCTAGTTATATAAAGCTCTGAATGATAAGCATTTCCTGAGTATACAATTCTCAGTGGTAGCTATGGAGAAATAATTCTATGGTTGGCTTGTACCATATTATTTTTTGTTCAGTTTCAAAGGCTATTGAAAACATCAAGAAAATTAAATCTCTTGCATATTTGTTTACTGCGTGCAATGTTGAGCATATGGTTTTCACACACATACACATATGCACACAAACTCAAGTATACAATGAAGTGAAGTGTGGTGTCTTACTGACCCAAGCCTATTTATAACTCAATCTATCTGTCTCTTTGACTATAAATTTTATTTAACAGATGCAGTTAATGATAACCACACAAAGCATTTGCCAGCAGAAAGAACTGTTTTAGAATCAGTTCTGATATACCTACTGTGCAGTCTTAAACAGGGACTTAACTTTGAATACTGAAGTTTCATTTTCAATAAAAGTATGATGTCATTAGGCTCGCTACCTAGTAGTTCCCAACGTTTGTTAAGAACACAAGAGAGCGCCCACTGATATTAGCGTCTCTTTTAGCTTGTAACCTACAGGCTTCAAAATTATTTTCAAAACAGTACCTGGTGAAGTGAGCAGACTATTAAAAAGTATACGATAAATATTATTGCAATGACCAAATGAATTTTTGAAAAGAACTGGTATAGATTGAACTGTGTCTCCCATGCACAAAAAAAGACATATTCAAGCCTTACCAGCTGGTGCCTGTGACTGTGACAGAGTTTAGAAATAAGTTTTGCAGATGTAATCACGGTAATATGAGATCCAATCAGGTTACAGTGAGCCCTAAACCCAATATGACTGGTGTCCTTGTGAAAAAGAGAGGACAGAAGACATAGGAGAACACCATACAGATGGAGAATACTATGTAAAGAGATGCAGGGGGAGAATGTGGCGCAGAGACAGAGGCAGATGTTGGACTGACGAGTTTGCAAACAAAGGAAGGACAAGGATTGCCAGCTACAACCAGAAGCAAGGAAGAGACAAGCAAAGATCTTCCCTTAGAGCTTTTGAAGAGAACATAATGTGTTGACCCCTTAATTTTGGATATCTAGTTTCCAGAAGTCTAAGAGAATAACTTTCTACTCTTTCAATCACTCAGTTTAAGGCATCCCAAGGAAATGAGTATAATTGGCCATATTTCATTACAATAAGATACTTTAAACCCATAAGATAGATAAGTATTTTTTACATTGTGCCTAATAGCATTCTTATTGTTGTTTAGTCATTAAGCCATGTCTGACTCTTTGCAACCCCATGGACTGTAGGCTGCCAGACTCCTCTGTCCATGGGATTTTCCAGGCAAGAATACTGGAGTGGGTTGCCATTTCTTCTCCAGGGATCTTCCCAACCCAGGGACTGAACACGAATCTCCTGCGTGGCAGGCAGATTCTTTGCCACTGAGCCACCAGGAAAGCTCAAGTATCCTTTAGACATACATAAACAATTTCTAGGTGGTGCAATGGTAAAGAATCCGCCCGCCAATGCAGGAGATGCCCTGAGAGAAGGAAATGACAACACACTCCAGTATTCTTGCCTGGAAAATTCCATGGACAGTGGGGCCTGGCGTGCTACAGTCTGTGGGGTCTCAACGAGTCAGACACGGCTGAGCACACATACAAAATTTTAGATGGTAATTTATATGTGAGTGTAATTTTTTACATTATGTGCGTTAGTATTGACTATATGATTTTATATATGTTTATATATACTTTCATAAATCAACTCATCTTTTTCTCAGAACTTGTTAGGTACATTTATAGCTCTAGTTTAGAGTTGAGTTAACTGAGACACAAAGAGGTTAAGCAGTTTATCGATGTCCTTAGAGCCAAACTGTCAAAGTCCAAAGTTAGGATTAGCTTATGAAATTAAAGAAAATAAGTTGCTGTTACTGTTTCAGTCAAGGACACACATACACAAAGCTGAAATAGTTGGACCCCTGTCTTAATTGTTCAGAAGTCAAAGTGAACCTTAAGCATTCTTGACCTGTGTTTTCTTTCCCCTGTTAGTTTAGTTTTCACATTCTCTATCCTGCATTTCTTCTTCAATAGACAGAAAGAGCCCATGATAACCGTGTGGCTGATACAGTACCCAGGTTAGGCATTACCATCCAGGCTGGAGCAGCTCTGCATGCTCCCATGCGCATACTTGAGATTCTCATTCACTTGATATTATTTCAGTTGGTGGACACAGCAGTGCCAAAAATGATCTTAAGTGCTGTTCTTTTATTTCTCTTTTTCTTCCCAGGACAGTTAACATCATAACCAGCAGGGCCTAAGGCAGTACCTGACCTAAATATTAGATAAACCTACATTCCCTATTATTTTCCTTAGAACTTCTTTACAGGTGTTTGGTGGGGTTTTTTTGTTACTTGTTTGGTATTGTTGTTTACTAGGGTACATTTGCATAAAGAAGATAACAGGACTGACAATCTTCTCTTTCCCACCTTTCATATGTACAATTAATGTAAGAATAGGAATGGTCTCATCTACTACAAGTGTATGCATATTTGATCAATATCCTTGGCACTGAGATCCTGGGAGCAGCCAGTGCGTCTGGGAAAGTGGCAGTGCTGATAGAATCATCCATTGCATATGTGTATGTGACTATTATTACCTGTTCAGCACTTAATACAGTCAGGCACATAGCTGAAACTCAGTACTCTTCTATCAAGTGAAAGATAGATTTGATATAACAAAAGACACTATAAAATTTATAAGAAGTAAAATATTCAGAGTTTCCCTGGTGGCTCAGCTGGTAAAGAATCCATCTGTCATGTGAGAGACCTGGGTTTGATCCCTGGGTTGGGAAGATCCCCTGGAGAAGGGAAAGGCTACCCACTCCAGTATTCTGGCCTGGAGAATTCCATGGACTGTATAGTCCATGGGGTCACAAAGAGTTGGGCAAGACTGAGCAACTTCCACTTTCACAAAATGCTTGGTTTTAAGGAAAGTAATAGGGAATGTGGATTTATTTAATATTGGTGGGGACAACTGCAAATTGGAGGAATTCATCCCATGAAGAGGATTACACTCACCCATCTATCTTCATAATACTTTCTAACTATTATGGGATATTGGTTTCTGTTGTGTTGATGGTAAGAGAATCAACCTAAAAGAGACAGCAAAAGTGGGGCAATACAGAAAATAACATGATCTATATATAAAATATTGCTAAATCTGTTGAAAATGAATTTTTGCATTGTCTATTTCAGTCCCAAATTGTTCATATAAAACAGAATGCTAAGAATCTATTAAGAAAAAAGAATCTATATTAAGATTTAACCTCTATTTTCTTCATGTTAACTCAGAAATTCCATGAGTTAGAACTCGTGGAGAGGAGATATCCTGAAACATAAACACCTCTTTCTTACTAGTACTTCTTTGGTAGAGAATTGCTTTTTTTGTGGAACTTGAATAATGTTTGGTTAGTTAAATTAAAAACTCACTTTTAATATGCTATGGCAACACAATAATTTATGAGTACATTTCAGAAAGTTTATTTTATTGCTGATAAGACTGGCAGAACAGAAGATGTGTCTTCAGATCTTACTGGATTTGGCAATGAAGAACGGGCATTTCACTTCTGATACGTAACTAGGATAACTGCTACCTTCAGCAGCATGAAAGCAGTTAAGATGTGTAGTACACAAAGCTGTTAAGATCTCTGAGATTGTTTAGAAGCCAAAATAAGCATTAGTCTTGTCAGTTAATCAAACTCAAATGATGCATACTGCAAATATATCACAACGTAAGTGAGTACACTGCTGGTCTTAAACTAATACGTATAGAAGTAAAATTTAGGAGAATTTGGCCATATAGCTCTAAATGGCAACTTCCTTGGTTGATACATTGAAATTATTCTTTAATGACTATATGCTGGTCCGTTAAACAGTGAAAGCCCAAAATGAGTTAAATGCAAGAAATAAAATGTCCTGTGTTTTACTTGTGCTCTGCTGCTTGCTTCGATTTTGGAACTAGGATAAATCGAATTGTAGCTTGTCCTTAAATGAATTCTTAGAAGCTCAACCATCACTTGTGAGTGTTAAACAACTATTAAATTGCTAATTGTCAAACATTTGGAAATATTTATAAAATATGAAATAAAAATAATATATACCTATGCCTCTGACTTAAAACAGAAATATAAAAATATTTATGTGACTATAACAGAATCAAATTTTATTGTCTTTGATACATTTCTGAGGGCCATTCACCTCACTGAGTTTTTTAATAGGAGATAGTCCATTATAGCTAATCCCTAGACAAGTGCAGTTATCTTAATTCCTTAAGAAAAATACAAATGCCAAATGCACAAGAGAAAAGTCACTCAAATTCTCTCTCTCTTTCTCTGTTTCTCAATCTGTCTTTCATCTCTTTTCCTCTTCAAGTGTATCTCTTCTTTATAAACCTGAACATCCAACTGCTTACAAGTACAAAATAAATAATATATTTTAAATGAATGATTTAGAAATAACCTAAATGTCCTACTGTTTGGAAGTGGTTAAACAGGAGATGGCAAGAGGATAGTGGACATCAATATTTTAGGAATCAGTGAATTAAAATGGACTGGAATGGGTGAGTTTAACTCAGATGACCATTATACTACTGTGGGCAAAAATCCCTTGGAAGAAATGGAGTAACCATCATAGTCAACAAAAGAGTTTGAAATACAGTACTTGGATGCAACCTCGAAAATGACAGAATGATCTCTATTTCCAAAACAACCATTCAATATCATAGTAATCCAAGTCTATGCCCCAACCAGAAATGCTGAAGTTGAACTGTTCTATGAAGACCTACAAGACCTTCTAGAACTAACACCTCAAAAAGATATCCTTTTCATTATAGGGGACTGAAATGCAAAAGTAGGAAGTCGTGAAACACCTGGAGTAAAGGCAAATTTGGTCTTGGAGTACAGAATGAAGCAGGGCAAAGGTTAATAGAGTTTTGCCAAAAGAACGCACTGGTCATAGCAAACACCCTCTTCCAACAACAGAAGAGAAGACTCTACACATGGACATCACTAGATGGTCAATACTGAAATCAGATTGATTATTTTCTTTGCAGATAAAGATGGAGAAGCTCTATACAGTCAGCAAAAACAAGACCAGGAGCTGACTGTGGCTCAGATCATGAACTCCCTATTGCCAAATTCAGACTTAAATTGAAGAAAATAGGGAAAACCACTAGACCATTCAGGTATGACCTAAATCAAATTCCTTATGATTATACATTGGAAGTGACAAATAGATTCAAGGGATTAGATCTGATAGAGTGCCTGAAGAAATATGGATGGAGGTTCATAACATGTACAGGAGGCAGTGATCAAGACCATCCCCAAGAAAAAGCAATGCAAAAAGGCAAAATGGTTGTCTGACAAGGCCTTACAAACAGTTTTGAAAAGAAGAGAAGCAAAAGGCAAAAGAGAAAAGGAAAGATATACCCACTTGAATGCAGAGTTCCAAAGAATAGCCAGGTGAGATAAGAAAGCCTTCCTCAGTGATCAATGCAAAGAAATAGAGGGAAACAGTAGAATGGGAAAGACTAGATAGAGATCTCTTCAAGAAAATTGGAGATACCAAGTGAATATTTCATAGAGAGATGGGCAAAAGAAAAGGCAGAAATATTAAGGACATAACAAAAGCAGAAGATATTAAGAAGAGGTGGCAAGAATATACAGAAGAACTATACAAAAAAGATCTTCGTAATCAGATAATCACGATGGTGTGATCACTCACCTAGAACCAGATATCCTGGAATGCGAAGTCAAGTGGGCCTTAGGAAGCATCACTACAAACAAAGCTAGTGGAGATGATAGAATTCCTGTTGAGCTATTTCAAATCCTAAACAATGATGCTGTGAAAGTGCTGCACTCAATATACCAGCAAATTTGGAAACTCAGCAGTAGCCACAAGACTGGAAAAAGTCCATTTTCATTCCAATCCCAAAGAAAGGCAACACCAAAGAATCTTCAAACTAGTGCATAATTGCACTCATCTCACACACTAGCAAAGTAATGCTTAAAATTCTCCAAGTCAGGCTTCAACAGTATGTGAACCATGAACTTCCAGGTATTTAAACTGGATTTTAAAAAGGCAGAGGAACCACAGATCAAATTTCCAACATCCATTGGATCATCAAAAAAGCAAGAGAGTGCCAGAAAAACGTCTACCTCTGCTTTATTGACTATGCCTTAAGCTTTTGACTGTGTGGATCACAACAAACTGCAGAAAGTTCTTTAAAGCAATGGGAATACCAGACCTCCTGACTTGCCTCCTGAGAAATCTGTATGCAGGTCAAGAAGCATACACCTGCATAGATAAGCATAGAACAGCACATGGAACAACAAACAGTTTCCAAAACAGGAAAGGAGTATGTCAAGGCTGTATATTGTCACCCTGTTTATTTAACTTATATGCAGAGTACATCATGAGAAACGCTGGGCTGGAGGAAGCACAAGCTGGAATCAAGATTGCTGGGAGAAACATCAATAACCTCGGATATACAGATGACACCACACTTGATGAAAGAGCCTCTTGATGAAAGTGAAAGAGGACAGTGAAAAAGTTGGCCTAAAGCTCAACATTCAGAAAACTAAGATCATGGCATCTGGTCCCATCACTCCATGGCAAATAGATGGGGAAACAGTGAGAGAATTTATTTTCTTGGGCTCCAAAATCACTGCAGATGGTGGCTGTAGCCATGAAATTAAAAGACACTTGCTCCTTGGAAGGAAATTTATGACCAACCTGGACAGCATATTAAAAAGCAGAGTCATTACTTTTCCCACAAGGGTCCGTCTAGTCAAGGCTATGGTTTTTCCAGTGGTCCTGTATGGATGTGCTGTTGCTGCTGCTAAGTCGCTTCAGTTGTGTCCGATTCTGTGTTACCCTACTGATGGCAGCCCACCAGGCTCATCCGTCACTGGGATTCTCCAGTCAAGAATATTGGAGTGGGTTGCTATTTCTCTCTGTATGGATGTGAGAGTTAGACTCTAAAGAAAGCTTAGTACTGAAGAATTGATGCTATTGAACTGTGGTGTTGGAGAAGACTCTTGAGAGTCCCTTGGACTGCAAGGAGATCCAACCAGTCAATCCTAAAGGAGATCAGTCCTAATATTCATTAGGAGGACTGATGCTGAAGCTGAAACTCCAGTACTTTGGTCACCTGAAATGAAGAACTGACTCATCTGAAAACACCCTGATGCTGGGAAAGATTGAAGGTGGGAGGAGAACGGGGCCACAGAGGATAAGATGGTTGGATGGCATCACCGACTCAATGGACATGAGTTTGAGTAGGCTCCGGGCATTGGTGATGGATAGGGAAGCTTGGTGTTCTGCAGTCCATGGGATCGCAGTGAGTTGGATATGGCTGAGAGACTGAAATGACTGACTGACTGAGTAAATGTCCTACATTATTTGAATATTTAAGTAAACAAGGAATAATTTTCTCAATGAAAAATTATGTCCCTATTATAACTAATCACAGTGAAAATTTTTTATCTAAATAATATTTCTATTATTATGATTTGAGAAAGTAGGCTTTTTATATACTTGATTTATTATTATTTTTAGTGTCCTAATTCCTCTCTATCATGTGATTATGATTATATTAATTTAAATTTATGTATATATATAATAGGCTCTCCAGAAAGATCTACAACAGAATCTTAATAATGAATGTATGTGAACTATGGAGCTTAGGATGACTCTTTACTATTCTTCTTTCTTTTCTCCTTTCCTTAAAGAAACATTATATACATATTTGTTTCAAGTGAATGATGTTTCAAGTAATAAATAATGTTAACATATTAATAATATCTGTATATTAACATATTACTAATATATTAAATATATTCTCTTTTATCCATATATATTACATAAAACTATTATAATATTTATATATATTATATACACTATAATTTACTATATACTACTCCTTAACAAGAAGACTCTTGAGAGTCCCTTGGACTGCAAGGAGATCCAACCAGTCCATCCTAAAGGAGATCAGTCCTGGGTGTTCATTGGAAGGACTGATGCTGAAGCTGAAACTCCAATACTTCGGCCACCTCATGCGAAGAGTTGACTCATTGGAAAAGACCCTGATGCTGGGAGGGATTGGGGGCAGGAGGAGAAGAGGACAGAAGAGGATGAGATGGCTGGATGGCATCACTGACTCGATGGACATGAGTTTGAGTACACTCCAGGAGTTGGTGATGGACAGGGAGGCCTGGCGTGCTGCGGTTCATGGGGTCACAAAGAGTTGGACACGACTGAGTGACTGAACTGAACTGAACTGAACTCCTTAATAGTATAAAAGTAGAGTTTTATATTAGTTTACATATCAATATACTTTGGAAAACTTACATAAATTTTAAGGAAACAATATTAAGTTTTATTCTATAATATAGAAATACATTTTTAGCTATAATTCAAGATGAATTCAAATAATGCAGGTGAATAACTCTAATAAACTTTTTATGTTTGAGTATTTTTAGATTTATAGAAGCTTGCAAAGATAGTACCAAGAGTTCACATATAGCCAGCACAAAGTTTCCCATTATTAAAATCTTACACTTTTCATGATTAATGAATCAATATAGATACATTATTATTAACTGAAATACATACTTGATACAGATTCCCCTATTTTTTACCTAATATCCTCCTTCTGTTCCAAAATGTTTTTCAGAATACATTACACTTAGTTTCCATGTCTCTTAATACTCCTTTCAGTTGAAGCATTTTCTTAGACTTCGCTTGTTTTTCATGACTTTGATGATTTTAGAAATACTGGTCAGGTATTTTGTAAAATGTCTATCAGTTGGGATTTGTTTGATGTGTTCCTCATGATTAGACTGGAAATTAATCTCATGTTTCATAATGGATTTTGGCCATACAGAGAAACATTCATTGAAATGTTAATTTCTTTATTATCAGGAATATGTCAAGTACATGGACTATCAGGTAATCCTCCTGAAGCATCATGAACTATTTTGTATTAAATGATTAAATATGAACCAGGAATTCTACTGTGCTTTGGAAATATATATCCCTGAATTTTTAAAATATTCTGTCTTTCATGGTTAACTGCTTTTTTAGCAAAAAAAAAGAGAGAGAGAGAGAGAGAGAAAGTACCCAAGGTAAAATCAATAATAATATGTTGGTCATTGGAATATTACAAATATTGTAGGACAGGTCAAGGTTGGGGAAATAACAAACCTGGAGTCCAATATTTAAAGTCAAGGCATCCCTAGCATAATCCAGATAAAATACTGACATCGGTGATCTAAAACAAAACAGATAATCCTTTCAAAAGAGAAGTCTCTGTGCCATCTTCAGAAATTCAGTTAAGCAGATCATCATCTAGTTGAGTTGTCTGTGCCCAGAAAGTGGAGACCAGTTCTCTACTGGTGTTTAGAACCCTGCTTTTGTAAAGGGAGCTATTCACTCTGAAAAATAACATAGAATGATTTTCTGCTTCTGGAAATGTTGACAAGATATGACTTGAGAAAATGTAGGCTATCATATTATAATTAAAATAAAAACCATTATTCTTAAATATAAGACAAAGATAGCAAACACTGACCTAATTAAACATGTATATTCCAACCCTATTATCTTTATGGACAATATATCTAGTTATTTTAAAATTTTATAATTATATCATAGTAGCTTTAAAAAAATCATCTATATATTTTATTCCAAAGTTTTGCATTTGTTTCAAATTTCTTTTTATGCCATTCAAAAATATTTAATTCTCTCTGGTGTTTTTAGTGATTTACATAGGAGGCATGCTGTGCAGTCAAAGCTAGTTGTATTACAATTTTCATTTCTCTCCAATTAATTTTAAAACCTGAGACAGCAGCAAATTCATCAATCATGATGCTGGAATGATTTTTCAGGCTTACATAGGCACATAAGAATAGCATTATTGAGGTTTGAATCATTTTCCTTCAGTATAATTCTGACGCAAATCATTGGTTTGCCATATTTTAAAATAGACTAGGACAATCGTATCAAAGATAGGAATGCTTATTTTCTTTTTATAAGCTATAAAATTCTTATTTCTTGTTGTACAGTCCTACCAGTTAAACTATTAGAGCCAAATTACCTAATATGCTTATCATAAATATAATTATAAATCAGAGTGTGTATGAATGTTATTGGTATATCCCTTAGGAGGAAAATAGGAATATGACTTTGGGGAAGACTTCTGGCATACAATGCCTTCTCTATGAAATCAGAGTCATCAAGCCATCATCACTAGCTGATTAGACAGGAAGTGAACAACTAATCCAAATTGGATGTATCAATTTCTTTCAATCATAAAGTAAATATTCAAGCAATGACATCTCTGATAGAAATTTTAACTGAAAGTTATGCAAAACTGTGCTTGAGGTACAAAGAAAATCCATCAGTAGAGAGTTACAAAAAGTAAACCCAAATAGAGAATCTGAAGCAAATGGTAACAAAAGCATGCTGTAAGTAAAGTGAACCATTCTGATATCCCAGGTGAATACGTGTTCCTTGAGTTTTAGATTCTCTTTCTGCCTGACTTCCATGAGATGACTTTCTCAACTTTCAACTCACTTCTCTTTTTACTTAAAACACGTGAGTGATTACTTGCAAGAAAATTTATGCTGAATAAATATTAAACCTTTTAATTAAATAATAAGGTAATGAACAGTTAATTAAAAGACATCTTCATATACTCTTGCTCAACTTTTTAAGAAGGTTTAGAATTATTGGTATTATTCTTGACTAGTATTCCATAGAAGTACAGAAATTGTCCATTGATCACGGAATTATATCAAGAGTAGAGCATCAAGGTACAGGTCTGTAGTCACCTATCTCTAAAATCTCTAGAATTGTCCCAGTCTCTCTATGACATAGGTACAAAATTTTCCATGAATTCTGTAAGACATATGCCCTTAAAATAATACCTCCATTTCTCTTATTTAAGCTATTTTGCATAATTTTTTCTTTTAACCTGAGGTGACTTAAGGCAAAAGACTAAGAAGTGTTGATTATTCTTTCTGTAATAATTTATTGTATGGTATTAAGAAAAAATTTTTAACTTATTCTTAATCTCAGTTTTTATATTAATAACATGAAGATATATTGTATGAGGATTAAGTGAAGCACTGAAAACAAAGCACATAGTATAGATCTGGTACTTAAAGATGCTGTGATATCATAGTTAGTATAAAAATAATATAATTTTATGACTGACTATGAGGTCATTTATAGAGAGGTGCCAACTGAGAAACAAAAGAGAAAAGAACAATTCTATAAATGGAATTAATATAACTTCATGAATGAGGATCATATACCTGTAAAAATTTAACTGATAAGAGAAACTTTACTGGACAGAGAATATGAGGAAGTGATTTCAAACTGAAGGAACTATATGTGTAGACGCCTGGAACTGTAACACAGGTGATGTATTAGCTTAGCAGTTAAGAATTTGATCCACTATGACGCAGTGATGTGACTAGAGAAGGTTGGGTCCCACACAGCAGGACCCCTTTCTGAGGCTGATTCGTCCATTTAACAAGTTCCCAGGTAAGGTTTTATTATCAGAGAAATTGGAGAAACCAGACAATAGTAACAATTACAAAAAGACCCATCGCTGCCCTATACTTGTTAGGTAGGTAGTTTCTATCTCAAAGAAAATAAAGAAAACTTTCCTTAAAAGTCATAAATTTTGAGATACATGGGATTTTCTAAACTTCAGATTTTTAAGGTAAATAATAGCAGGAAACATTAATAATTACTTTTATTCTCCACTTTGACGACAAAGTTATATTTATTCCCTCTATAGCCAAGTGAAGTGAATGAAGAATTTGCAGGTTGGCGGGTGAAGAGATTGATCAATCTTGCTTAAGTCACAATGTACTTATTCACTAGTAATTATACATGATATGTAAATATGACTCAAGACCAGTGATATATGTAATATTATCTCCACTGAACATTTCAACACACAGAATTATTACCTAAAAAGTAGTCAAGGATTGTGAAGAATTTGAAAAGAACATTGTGCTTTTCTCTTATGAAAAGAAACAAAAATGTTAAACTTGAAATTTTTTTTTTCTAAATAAAGCACCACTCTCTCCCTTTTCTTGTAATAATAATATTGTCAGTCCATTATTTAGAATTAGGAATGCATTTTCCATGTAAATAATTTTACATAGATTAATGTTTCTAAACCTTTCTAGGCTACTCCATAAAAGGTAACAGATTTCATATCATCAGGAAAATACTGAACATTAAAAGAGAAGAACAACCTATTTTTAAATAAGAAACAAATAAAACTGAAAATCTGAATATAAACTAGAATTTTACTTTTATTTTGGATGCTCATATTTAAGGAAAAGCAATTACAACTAAAAGAGGAAGAGAAACATGATGAAGAGTTTTAAAAGAGACTTCTAGACCCTTTCAATGTAGACACTACAGATGATGGTTCTGGTACTTTATTGAGGTTAATCTCATTTTGAGTTTTAAATCTACCTTCTTTCTGTAGCAATTTTTATATACTTTTCAACAGTAAGAGGTAAGGAGGACCACTAGTTTCCACAGTAATTTTATTGAAAAGGAAACTAAGAACTGATTTTTAAAGTGAGTAACAGAGTTACTCTACTTCCACAGTTTTAATTACTTATGATTTCTAAAAATTAAAGAAATTTATTTCCCCTAGTTTGTGTTTTTCCTTCTTTCCTTCTTCTCTCTCTCTCTCTCTTTCTTTCTTTTCTTGTGTTGTTTTTGCTTTCTATCATAATTAAAAATAAATGTGGATTTTTTTTAACTTACCAAAAAGGATACTGATATTAACCAGCTGTATAAATTTTGAAAAGGTTGCATTCTATTTCTCAGAAACATACTCTTTATATTTTAAATGACAAGATACCATCTATCACTTAGACATATCATGAAGATTAAGTGAGATAACGTCTTAGCATTTCTATTGTAACAGAGATTCTTGTCAATAAATTTAGTATTTATTAATAGGCCTTTCTTTTTTCTACTCTGATATATTTTTTGCTAACTCCTTGTGATGCTTCTGCATGATGAACTGAAATTAACTATATTTAACTAGGTTCTTAAAAATGCAGAATTGTGCTTGCCCTAGAAAAACCAGTTGATACCTCAAGAAATTGGCTTTAGCATTTTAAAAAATGATTTTCAAACACTACTGGCTAGGGAACATAGGAGTGGAAAACCTTCTCTTTAAAAACCTTCATATGTATTTGTAAATGCCCATATCTTTATAATTTTTAAAATAATCAATGTGGAACATGAGCATTTTAACAACTGAAATGCTCTCTGTGGTTGCCCTCATTGGTGGGCAATGTGTCCAGTTATGTAAGAATTGTCATTGCTTTCACAGTGATGCTCACCCTGTAATTACAGGCTGCTGACAGAGGAGGCTGGCAGGCTACAGTCCATGGGGTCGCAAAGAGTGGTGCACGAGTAAGTGACTGACACCTTCATTATTTAGACGTATGATCCTGGGGACTGGACAGATAAGATAGACAGTAATTCACGAGTCATGAATACTCACAGTTCAGGGGAGGACACTGCTTGACACAAGGCCACACAAGGTCTGCAATCTGGGACAGAATGAAAAACCAGGCACTGTGGAAGGCAAACGCATACAAGGTAACTAAGGCACGCACTGATTTCCCAGAGGATGTGATGGGCTTGTTTGAATCACTTTTGGGCTGGCCTGAAGCTGAAATTTGCTACTTAATGATATGTAGTAATTTCACTTGGTCCATTTGATAAGGAGGTTTGTTTGGCTAAGGGGACCTTATGTGCAGGAACAGAGAGAAAACATTAAGCTTTTGGTTAGGCCATTTGGGACTTTCTTCATTTCACCAATCAAGGCTGCACATAGCACTGAAACAAAGTCAGACATTACACCTTATGTGAGGAAAAGAAAGTCCAGGAATTAAGATGATAAATTTCCACCAACCTATGACTCCAAAACAGGGTTGCATAACTCAAAAATATTAGAACAGTTAGCTTTAACATAGATAAAAATGGAAAGGAGGCGTTTGTTGATATCAAACTGACATCTGTAGCCCTAATGGGTATTTCCCAGATTTAAGTCACCTCAATTAATTTTGATTGCAATTACTTTTAGTTTTCAAAATATCAAAAATTAATTATTCTTTGAACAAAATTATTTTAAACTCAAAGTAAGTGGCAAAGTTATACTTTTTTAAGTCACTCATGCACATTATAAAAGTGCTTTACTAGTTTGAAAAGAATATATCAAAATTATCATTTTGTTCACTGGTCTTTCTATTGCTAGAGAATTAGCAAGGACTTTTTGTATGTTCCTATTAATCAAATTAGCATGTTAAATAGATTATTTGAATAAAAAGGATCAGTTTTTGTTGTTTTAAAAAGATGATTTAGATGCACTTCTAGTGATTTGGGGTTAGTTTCAACCTCTTTGTACTTTCTCTTTCCAAAAACATATGCTAATAAGTTCCCAGAAATATTATAAAGATAAACTGAAAAGCACTTTGCATAAATGAAATGGTATATAAATGCAAATTAATAGCACTAATGTATGTTATAATTATATATAGAATCTTCCAAAGTGAAGCAATGTCTTAAGTTAGAATATGTTCCCTGGGGGAAGATAAGGATGAAAGAGTTCTTAAAAGGACACATAAAATGGTTAAAGGAGAATGAAACTTATGCATATACAAAAGGAAAGTATGGAAGCTAAGATTATTTAGCCTGGAAATGTGAAGAGATGGAGTGAATATAATTGAGTTATTTAAGATTTTTAAGGGTGTAGTAAAAATTGATAAGATTCTCTTTTATACACTATTCCATAATACAAGAAGGAGAGACCACTCAAAACTAATGGAAGGTTAATTTAAAAGGAACAAAAAGAAATACTCAATCTTCAAGCAGTGTAAAGTCAAACCACGTAATTCAATACTTTAGGAGATTATAGATTAAAATACAGGAGCTATATTTTTAAAACAGGAAAAAAAAAGGACAGTTTTAGCCAAAGCAATTTTCCATATTAGATGGAGGAAAATCAAAATGCTTGTCCAATGTAATTAAAGGATGACCACGAGTTTTAGTAATATGGCCACTTCATTTCTCAATTTGTGCATCGAATTAGCAATGGGACAAGAAGCTTGCTAAATTTGTATTACTCTTAAATCATTTGTAATTTTATTTAAAAGGAAATAATCATTGAACCTGTAGATATGTCTATGCCTCATCATCACCACACTCTTTATTCATCCTACATTCTTCTTGTCCCCTACTAATGACCTGGATTCTTTTCATTAATTTACAATTTCATCTCTGTACATGATTTATGCAGCCAATAAATTATTGGTAGCACAGCTACAGAATCAAATATTTTATATTAAAATTTGAATTTTAAAACTTATTTGATACTGAAGAGCTGTGGGAATGAATTTAGTAAGCAGAAATTTTGCCTTTATATTTTGCAATATTTTGTACTATTTTAGTTATAGAAAACAATAAAGTAGCAATTTCAATATAAATATTTTGGAAAGGAGAATGTTTTTCAAGCATCCATGTACTTTTATAGAAAGCAAATTTCTGAGAAATAAACTATTACTATTTAAGTGAGCTGAATGTGAAAAAGCATTCCTTAATGCAAATATTAAGGATGCATAATAAGTTTGAATGAAATTTTAATTTAATGTGAATTTTTAATATTAATAAGTGTGACATTATTAACAGTTGATGTCATTGTATTCATTAATATTTCAGGGTTACAAAGAGTCAGACATGACTTAGCAACTAAACAGCCCCAACATTGCATCTAAATTGTTTTGAAAATGCAAGTTATAGTTTGAGGGGGGAAAAGACTACAATTTTACTAGAACAAATGTTTGCTTTGTTAAAAAAAATCAATAGACATGTTCACTCTTTTGTTTTTCCTACTAGAGAGACTGACATTTTTATTTGGCTCTTACATTCTTTTCTGGACAATACCTCAATGTTAGAGAATTATAGGTTCCAGGAACAATCCGATAGACCTGTTTTAGTTGAAAGCTAATTTTAATATATCAAGATTTAGTGGCTAAGGATTTTGCTTAAATGGACTTGAACAAAACACCTATTGGCAGATATTTAGTATTTCCAAACTCAGAAAATTCAAATCATAGGGTCTGATAGCTGTGACTTTCAGTCATATCTGCCAGTAGCTAAAGCCAAGATATGAGGAATATTAAGAAAAACTGGTTGAACATATTGTGCCTAAATTGTGAGAAATGAGAGGAAGTTAAGACCAACTGGTAGAAATGGTGCATGCGTGCTCAGTTGCTCAGTCTTGTCTGACTCTTTGAGACCCCCATGGACTGTAGCCTACCAGATTCCTCTATCCCTGGAATTTTCCAGCCAAGAATACTGTAGTATGTTACCATTTCCTCGTCCAGAGGACCGTCCCAACCCAGGGATCAAACCCGTGTCTCCTGCATTGGCAGATGTATTATTTACCCCTGTACCACCTGGGAAGCCTGATAGAAGTGGTATGCATTATGAGAGGCAGGATATAAGGTACTTGTTTTATTTTTGTGTGTGTGTTAGCATGCAATTAGTAAATGTTTTAGTCATTATTACATATTTGAGATAAATTATTTTCAAGCTAGAAAAAAAAGTCTCATGAGAAAAATTTGTAAAAGTGTGGCTATATAATCCATTTTCAAAATTAAACAATTTTCTAGTGTAGTTTAAGGAAGCCCTGGCTATGATAGCCCTGGCTATCAAGTGCTTCAACTTGATAGCTAAATTTTAATACAATGAGGTTATAAAAGATATTTCAATTTCTCAAAGCATTCCCTTACATATTGAAATTTAATTGCTCCTCCCATAAAATTGTTAATGTCATTGTATTATGATTTAATGTCAACTTATGGTTGCCTTTGCCTTGTAGTGATGTGAAAGTTATTCAAATTCATTAACAATACAATTAGGATTTATACTTGGGAAAGAAATTATTTTAATTTAAGTAATTTTCATTCTGGCCATTTTTTTTCTTTTAAGAAAATTATGATCAAGTCTAGAGAAAATTAAAAATGATTTAATTGATGTTACCTGAAAATAAGGACATGGTGAATATATATCTCTTTGGTAAAATGAATCAATTTTGTTTTTGAATAATCAGGATTTTTAATTGGATATTCATATTATATTTTTAAGATAACATGAAGAATTTACTAGGAAATTGTTTCAATCTAGCAAATTTTGAGACAGCATTTACAGATCAGAAAACTAATACTTGGAGAGAATAATATTAATAACTGTTCACTTTTTCAAACAAAGTCCCATTATTTTCATCTTACATGTTTTAATTTGAATTAGGAAGTGAGGCTGATACAAATATGGAGCTTGTAGAAACAGATTATTGGTGGGGATACTAACGGCAACCTGGGACTACAGAGATAAGTTAAAATGACAAATCAATATTGAGTGCTATATAAAATGAGAGAGTCATTAGCAATTATAAATCTAATTAAGCCGCAATTGATTGTCTATATATCCTGGAGCTGAAGAAATTTCTGATATTACATGTTAAAAGTTTCTGAATTTTTAAGGTTTTCTTGGTAATTTAAGAGCTTTTAATGTAATATAAAGTAAAAGAAGTAAGAAACGATGTAAAAAAATTGCACTGGATGTTGTTAGACAGCAAAGTAAGTCTTTACTCAAGACTGTTGCAGTAATGGAGAGAGACTGAGCCCTATCCCCTAAAACTCAAGGCAGGGTGGGTGAGCTAGTGGCAAAGTTCTAGAGAACATTAGGGCAGAAGTTGAAGGGTATGATAAGGTCGTCTGTTTGCCAACTGAAGCTTATCGAAGTTAAGCTCCTTCCTGCTTAAGGGAGACTGGGAATTGGGAATCTTTCTTCCTTTTTCACTCTATTTCAAAGGATGACTCCCTTAAGAAAGGCACCCTTGTGTTGTGAAACTGAATAGAGGCTGGGAGAAAATGTACATCTCAAAGGGTGAAGAAAATTTTTACAATTGCAAGTTTTTTAAAGTAAATGCTCTGAGAAAAAGGAGGTCTGAGGTAGATGGGGGTGGGGGTGGAGGTGGGGGCGGGGAGCTGTCTAAAATGTGGTCAACCTGAAGTCTCTCTTTATCATAATATATTTCTTTATTAGTTTTTTTACATTTCAGTAACTATAAGAGAATATATAAATATAGGGTTATAAAAATAGCTTTGTAATTGTGGTTCCACAAAGGCACATGAAGTAGGGTGGGTTTAAAATGTTTGAACCCATTCTCTAGATCTCTTAAGTCATATATTATCTTGAACAGTGGGTTTTAGTAAATCCAAGATTCACATTCAGATAGACTATGAATTGTGTCTAACAGAGAGGAAAAATATAATCCACTGTTACATATTTAACATATGTAAAATATTATTGATATTCTTATTTACATTCCTGCTATTAAGGTTGGTATTGTTATTCATGGTAAATTTTTAAGTGAGTTCATTAATTCACTCATGCTTTTATTATAGGTGTTACATTTCTCAATCAAAAGTTTTCTACTGACTATACAGTATAAACTAAACATCTAATTGGGAAGAGACTACTGTATGTCTAGTCTATGTTGATTTCTCTATTTCTTAATCTCTTGTGTTAATGATGTGTCATTTTATTTATGAAACATTACAATTTGCCAAAATGGTTCATTAACATATTGCTTTGTTTTCACAAATTAACCAAATTATCTTCCTTTTATAACTATTGGGAATCACAAAGTGTTATCAAAAGACCATCTGCATTAGAATTACCAGCAGTCTTTGCTAAAAACTCATTTCCTTGAGCACCTCTCCATAGGCCCTATATCAGAATCTCTTTCAGAATCTCAGATACAACTCAGAAATTTGTAGAACTCCCTGGCCTGATGTTTGAGGAAAGAAAGAAAGATAGATAGATAGATAAAAAGAAAGAAAAGAAAACATGTGTAATATAGATGTGAAAATGAGAAAGATAAAATATATGAGATGGGAAATTTGCATCGTTAGTGATAGTACTACAATAGTAAATATACATAATGAATACATATGTGTATGTTAATATACGTGTTAGGTAGTTAGAATAGGGAAAAGGAATCGAAAATGGCAGTGGCTGAAAGACAAGGAAGGGAAAAGCCACAAAAATAGAACAGAGGAAGGTCAAAGGAAGGTCCTAGGACTGAGTGAGGACTTCAGGTAGAACAGTACTCCAGACTAAGCCCAGTTTGCATAGGACAGGCCCAGGGGGAGAATAAAACATATAAAAAGAGGAGATGAAGGGCTCTCTCTCTCTCTCTCCCGCACCATGGGGTGCTCTTCTCTTCACATCGTTGGATTGACGTGCCCTCGCGCCTTGAAGATGGATTTTCCTGTTATCTTCTAAATAAGACAGAGCCCTAACACTGAGCTATGACACTGGTTTCTCTAAGAGCTATAACACGGCTTGTTCTAGACCTAAGAGCTAAAACACGGTCTGTCCAAGACCCGAGAGCTGTGACCCGCCAAGGGGGCTTTAATGTCCATCACTCCAAATCCTTGTTGAGACGAGACAAAGAACTGAGGAACATACACTCGCCTGACATATACATACATATATATTAAACAAAGTATCATATTATACTATTATAAATATTTTTGATATGCTTTTTAAAATTTGAATTAATTTCAGGATTCAGTTCAAGTATATCTTGCATATCTATTATGACCCAAGTAATATGCTATATTCCTGTAATGCCAAGAGTAATATAATAGAGAAATAAATCTGATTCTTTTTGTCAAAAAATAAACATGATTCATAAAATAGTAAAGTTATAGTATTTAAACTTCTATGGATGTTTTAACAAAACATGTATGCCTAAGCTGCATTTGGTTTTCATGTAATTCAACAAGAAGAAAGGATGTTAGGCTTTGATTGAAGTTTCATAAATTCTTTCCAATTAAGTCTTCTTGGCTAGTGTTTTCCAAACGACCAGTGGTGATATGTGAGGTAGTTTTACATCAAAAATGATGAAAAAAATTTTTTTTGTTTTATATACTTACTGAAATGTAAACATTAGAAACATATAACTTAAAACATAAAATAAAAGCTATGATCTTAGGAGTATTTTTTGCTTAGAAGGAAGCTTTTGTGGAAAGTATTTTAGTATTCAAGCATGTTCTGACTGCCTGCATAACAGGCCCGATACTTAGGTGTATCTATGTCAACTTCAAAAAATGCAACAACTTAATCTTTAGTATTCAGCTATTAATACCTGGCTAGCAGAAACAAGAGGGGACCTCCATTACATTTATGTGTCTGAATATCTATAACACAGCTGTGTTCTTTTGTATTATATATAAAAATAAGATTTTTATAATACACAGATATAGTACAAATCATGATAGGCAAAAATTTGATAAGCAATATGTTTGACATCTAATAGAAGTCTACCTTAAGTAATGGGGTCAAAAACAGAATCTATAAAATACTGTACTCATTTTAAATCTTATGTGTATTGAAGTAATGTTTTATTGGACAAGAGACTCAAATAAGCAAGAATCAACATTATCCTATAGCACTGAAAGAGAATGATAAGTTTAAAAAAATTTCAACAGACAGAAATATGCGAATTACTGTGAAGGTGTCATTAAAAAGTAAGTAATCATTTATTTTTTACTTATCTATTATAAAACACTAAAAGAACAAAAGTAGAATTTGAAAAATGACATTTAAAAAGATTTTATAAACATTAACAAAGTACTATGCCAATCAAAATAAAACAGTGGCACAGAGACTCTTCCAGGTAAAGCGACTTAGAGGAGAATGACTTGTGGATGAATATGAAAGTAGGAATGAGAGCGACTTTGAGAATCAATGCAGGACTGCTGTGTTCCGTGGGATATTATACATGAATTCAGGAAGAAATAGAGAGAGAAGTAAACCTCATTTGAAAGTTCAGAGACAGGCTTAATAATTAGCTGACTAAATTAAACTAATTTATTCAGTAAAATAATATGGTTAAGCAGTGCTTTGGGGCTTATTTATAAGAAATCTATGGTGAAAACAGTGTTATGCAAAGTAATTTCTCTTTACTTATGGATATATATTTACTTTTGTGAAACAATATCTTGAAACAAATATTTTAAACTAATTTTACAAGACTTGTTTACTTGTTTGATAATTAAAACTAAATGTTTTTTTTTTTATATCTATAGGACATAATTCTGTAAAATAAGTAATTATTTTACCTTACATCAATAACTTTTGAGTGCTGAAGCTTGAGATATGAATTCTCTTCTACTAGTTTGCATAATTATAAACATGTAAGTGAATTATAAAATCAACAGTTTGGCATACCCTTTTAAACAATAAGTGAAAGTCACTCAGTTGTGACCCACTTGTGACCCCATGGACTGTAGCACACCACGCATCCCTGTCCATCACCAACTCCTGGGATTCACTCAAACTCATGTCCATTGAGTCAGTGATGCCATCCAGCCATCTCATCCTCTGTCGTCCCCTTCTCCTCCTGCCTTCAATCTTTCCCAGCATCAGGGTTTTTTCCAGGAGTCTGTTCTTCCCATTAGGTGGCCAAAGTATTGGAGTTTCAGCTTCAGCCTCAGTCCTTCCAATGAATATTCAGGACTGATTTCCTTTAGGATGGACTGGTTGGATCTCCTTGCAGTCCAAGGGACTCTTAAAGGCCCTCTCCAAACACCACAGTCAAAAGCATCAATTATTTGGCACTCAACTTTCTTTATGGTCCAACTCTCACACCCATACATGACCACTGGAAAAACCATTGCGTTGACTAGACAGACCTTTGTTGGCAAAGTAATGTCTCTGCTTTTTAATACACTGTCTAGGTTGGTCATAACTTTTCTTCCAAGGAGTAAGTGTCTTTTAATTTCATGGCTGCAGTCACCATCTGCAGCGATTTTGGAGCCCCAAAAAAGTCTATCACTGTTTCCCCATCTATTTGCCATGAAGTGATGGGACCAGATGCCATGATCTTAAGTTTTCTGAATGTTGAGCTTTAAGCCAGCTTTTTCACTGTCCTCTTTCACTTTCATCAAGAGGCTCTTTAGTTCTTCTTCACTTTCTGCCATAAGGGTGGTGTCATCTGCATATCTGAGGTTATTGATATTTCTCCCAGCAATCTTAATTCCATCTTGTGTTCATCCAGCCCAGCCTTTCTCATGATGCACTCTGCATATAAGTTAAATAAGCAGGGTGACAATATACAGCCTTGATGTACTCCTTTCCCTATTTGGAACCAGTCTGTTGGTCCATGTCCAGCTCTAACTGTTGCTTCCTGACCTGCACACAGATTTATTCAAGCAGCAGGTCAGGTGTTCTGGTATTCCTATCCCGAAGAATTTTCCACAGTTTGTGGTGATCCACACAGTCAAAGGCTTTGGCATAGTTAATAAAGCAGAAATAGATGTTTTTCTGGAACTCTCTTGCCTTTTCAATAATCCAACAGATGTTGGCAATTTGATCTCTGATTCTTCTGCCTTTTTTAAAACCAGCGTGAACAACTTGAAGTTCACGATTCACGTACTGTGATGTCTGTGGAGTACTATAGACCACTACAGTACTCTACTATACACGTGCTATAGAGTCCATGGAATTCTCCCGGCCAGAATACTCGAGTGGTTAACCTTTGCCTTCTCCAGGGGATCTTCCCAACCCAGGGATCGAATCCAGGTCTCCCACACTGCAGGCAGATTCTTACCAGCTGAGGCACAATACACATTTTAAACAATACTCATAGTTTTATGTTTAATTTTATGCTTACTTACAACTGTTTATTTTCACACTGTGTGTATATGCAATTAACTGCTATAAAATTATTAATGATTTTAAATATTTAAGAGTAAATAGGTTTTATTATATTTAATTTTTAATTGATAGGATTAATGTGATGAATTTTTTTAAAAAATCACCACTTAATGGGTAATTGTCATTAGCTTTTGACATGCAGTCTTTCAACCCATAATTTGCATGTACCTCAAATACCCATATTACAGAACTGTTTTAGAATATAATCCAGTTACAACATATACAAATAGGACAATATCTGTAATTAAATGATGATCTATGATGCTTATACACATAGTATTCAATTTAATAATATAGTTTACAGCCATTTTTATTATTTTTCAACTTAATGTACTCTTTCACTATTATTAGATAGAAATTAATGAGTAATGCATTTAAATATAAAAAGAAAACATTAAAATTTTTATCATTGACATTAAAATAGAAATAAAAAACTTTAAATGTATGGATAAATCTGTGTTTATTTCATGTATTACAGATATATGTATATATATATGCATGCAAACTTAAATCATGGATGTGTATATATATTTGGATAAACAGGATTGATCTAGTAATGTGTTTAATCATTTATTTTAACCTATGTTCTTTAGACTTGTCTTTGAATCACTACATGTGAATATCAATTGCAATTTTGCATCTATAACAGTTGGTATTCTGTTTATACTGATTATAAACAGAGTGGAGTTCTTTAGAGATCTTATGATAACTGAAATTAAAAAAAAAAAAAAAAATCTCAAAGCCTCAAAAATCATGTGAGTATATAACAGACTCTTTGAGAAAATAAGTTTGCCTTGCTTGAAGATACTGTCAATGATATGAAGGGTAAATATTACATTTTATAAGAAAAAATATCAATTTCATGCACCTGATCACATAGTTTGTGGCTGAGATAGTCTTTGAATGAGGAAATTAAAACTCTATGCCTGATTGTGTTATTTGCACTACAAAATGGTTTATGACAGAAAGCAGAGTTAAAATGAAAGTTTAAAAAAAAAAATGTTCTGACATAGATGCCTAGCTCTAAGAGCTCTCATTCATTGTGGGATTACAAAACAATTGGCCACTTTTGAAAACAATTTGGCAATTTCTTATAAAGTTAAACTGATGTCTATTGTATGATTAAAAACAGCTTTTGCTCATTCAAAAACTTCTATACAAATATTTATAGTAGCTTTCTTTATAATTTTTGTTTTAGTTTAACTGGTGCTTGGATAAAAAACAGTGGTATAGCTATATAATAGAATACTATTTAACTGTTAAAAGGAATAAACTGTTAATACATTTAATTGGATAGATGAATCTACATGGTATTTTAATGAAAGTGGCCATATTCAAAAGGCTAAATATTGAATTATTCCATTTATATACATACAGTGGTTGCTTGTGATTGGGAATGTGAGAGGGATTGATTATAAAATGGCAACACAACTAAATTTCCCAGGGGTAGTAGAACTGTTGCTTATCTTGACTGTGGTGGAAGAGACACACACCTCTGTGTATTTCTTAAAGGTCACTAAAATTTGTGGGGTTTCCCTGGTGGCTCAGATGGCAAAAAATCTGCCTGCAATGCAAGAGACCTGGGTTTGATCTCTGGGTTGGGAAGATACCTGGAGGAGGAAATGGCTACCCATGCCAGTATTCTTGCTTGGAGAATCCCATGGACAGAGGAGCCTGGAAGGCCATCAGTACATGGGATCGCAAAGACTCAGGACACGACTTAAGTAACTTTCAGTGTTCAATGCCTATCATCAAATTTTTAAAAGATTGAAATAATTTTTATGCCGGGAAACTAGCAGGAAATTTTAAAATACTTAGTTTGTAATTATTCTAATGATTTTAATTACTCATGTTAGTAGCAATAATAACTATGCAACTATTATTTTAAATTGAATGCCAAAATGAATAGACTAATGTGAGCCACAGTGAAGCTTCATTTTCTATAAGGAATGAGAAATCATCCCAAAAGAAAATTTGTGGTTATTAGTATTTTAAACTGCAAGCTATAAGAATCTTCTTAATGTAGGGGGGAAATACAACCTCTCTTTTTTTTTTTTAATATAATGCATGTTATATCCAGTATTTGTGGTATTCAAATACTCACGTAGACTTGGATTGTTGTTCAGTCACTAAGTCATATCCAACTCTTTGCAACTCCATGGACTGCAGTAAGACAGGATTTCCTGTCCTTCACCACATCCCAGAGCTTGCTCAAACTCATGTCCATTAAGTTGATGATGCTATCCAACCATCTCATCCTCTGTTGTCCCCTTCTCCTTCTGTCATCAATCTTTTCCAGCATCATGGTCTTTTCCAATAAGTTGGCTCTTCCCATTAAGTAGCTAAATTATAGGAGCTTCAACCTCAGCAACAGTCCTTCCAATGAATATTCAAGGTTGATTTCCATTAGGATTGACTGGTTTGATCCTCTTGCTGTCCAAGGGACTCCCCAAGAATCTTGTCCACACCACAGTTCAAAAGCATTAATTCCTCAGTGCTCAGCCTTTTTTGTCCAGCTCTCACATCTGTACATGACTACTGGGAAAACCATAGCCCCCCTTGAGTACATGGACCTTTGTCAGCAAAGTGATGTCTCTGATTGTTAATACTCTGTCTAATTTTGTCATAGCTTTTCTTCCAATGAGCAAGTATCTTTTAATTTCATGGCTGCAGTCACCATCCACAGTGATTTTGGAGCCCAAGAAAATAAAGTCTGTCACCATTTCCATTTTTTCCCCCATCTATTTGCCATGAAATGATGGAATCAGATGTCATGATCTTAGCTTTTTGAATGCTAAGTTTTAAGTCAGCTTTTTTACTCTCTCACCTTCATCAAGAGGCTCTTTACTTCCTGCTCACTTTCTGCCATTAGGGTAGTTTCATCTGCATATCAGAGATTGTTGATATTTCTCTTGGTATTCCTGATTTCAGTTTATGATTCATCCATCCCAGCAATTCACATGATGTACTCTTCATATAAATTAAATAAGCAGGGTAACAGAAATTTGACACATTGCTTTCACAATTTTGAACCAATCTGTTGTTTCATGTTCTAACTAACTAACCAGTTTCATGTTCTAACTAACAACCAGTCTGTTGTTTCTGGTTTTAACTGTTGCTTCTTGACCTGGATACAGGTTTCTCAGGAGGCTGGTAAGGTGGTCCAGTATTCCCATCTCTTGAAGAAGTTTTCACAGTTTGTTGCAGCCCACAGTCAAAAGCTTTAGTATAGTCAGTGAAGCAGAATTAGATGTTTTTATTTACTTTAATTCCCTTGCTTTTTCTGTGATCCAATGGATGTTGACCAGTTGGCCTCTGGTTCCTCTGCCTTTTCTAAATCCAGCTTGAATATCTGGAAGTTCTTGGTTCACAGGCTGCTGAAGTCTAGCTTGAAGGATTTTGAGCATTACCTTACTAGTTTGTGAAATGACCACAATTGTCTGGTAGTTTGAACATCCTTTGGCATTGCCCTTCTTGGCAATTGGAATGAAAGCACATCTTTTCCAGATCTGTGGCCATTGCTGAGTTTCCAAATTTGCTGGCATATTGAGTACAGCATTTTAACAGCATAGGTTTATCATTATTATTATTATATTTGGAATAGTTCAACTCTAATTATATCACCTACACTGGCTTTGATTGTAATAATGCTTCCGAAGATGCTAAGGCCCACTTGACTTCACACTCCAGATGTCTGGCTCTAGGTGAGTGATCACACCATTGTGGTTATCTGGGTCATTAAAACCTTTTTTTGTACAGTTCTTCTGTATATACTTGCCACCTCTTCTTAATCTCTTCTACTTCTGTTAGGTTCTTAATGTTTCTGTCCTTTATTGTGGCCATCTTTGCAGGAAATATTCCCTTGGTATCTCTAATTTTCTTGAAGAGATCTCTAGTCTTTCTCATTCTATTGTTTTCCTCTATTTCTTAATTCCTGTTATTCTTTGGAACTCTGCATTCAGACTCAGATAGACTGTGTTTTCAGTACAACAATTTATGTCAACCAACTTGACATGTTACATTCTTCTTCTATAGTAAAAGAACCAGGGTCTTACTAAGACTATTATTTGGTACTACTTTGTATCTGTGGTGATTCAGTCACTTTTTTCTAAATTACCTTTGTGCTAAATTTTATCAAAATAACAGAAAAAATTGCTTTTCTTAAAGAATCTAAAATGATAGAAAATGTGTATCCACCAATTATTTATCATTTTTCTATAAAAATTAACTCCCCCAAAAGTATACCACTATTAATTAATATCTGTCCTTGTTTAAAAATTCCCTTAAAATTTTTAAGGGAAAAATTCTTAATTTTTCCTTTAAAAATGTTAACACAAACTGTTTCTTTAGTCTTGCTGTCCTTCTGATACTCAATCATTTAGAATATATGCTTTTTAAAATACAAAATAATAGTGAAAATTTCAAGATACAGATTTAGTTTCTCTTGTCTAAAAGGATTCTGGAGGTTGAAAACTGAGGATGTTAATGGAAGCTCCAGTGATATCAAGATCCAACATCTTCCTGTTATTTGCTGTTAGTTTGTTTTTCAACCTCTTATCTGCCTTCCTTAGTTTCCATTTTCAGCATCAGATCACATGTTTTAAGGGAAAATAAGGATTGTCTATAAAAGAAAAATAATAAGCATTGTATGTAAAAGGCAAAAATAATCTCTCAACTTTGATAATCCCTCTTAAATAACTAGTTCACTCAGTCTTCCTTTCATTCATTTACTCATCTTCCCTGCAAAGGAAGATGTAAAATATCATTTATTAACTGCTTAAATCAATGCCATATTAGTTGCATTCACTCCTCCCAAAGTGGGACAAGTACAAGGTCATATCTTGTTACTCAATAATGCACATTGTCTTTTACATCTGGTGCTTGGTAGACTGTGATATCAGATATAAATGTGCCTCCTCATATTTGCAATCCAGAATCTAAAGTCCCATTTATCTCCTCATAACACACACATTCCATAATAGGAGATGAGAATAACCTCAAAAAACTCTGAGTAATTAAAGTGGAAAATGAAAGTGCCTCACATTCACTAATTCTGAGCAATAATCAATCTTCTTTCTACAGAAATGGAGACAACTGATCCTCACTTGATTTCCATTAAGCAAGCATTCATAGCATATCATACTTACAGATGATTGAGTCTGTCTCAAAATTCATGCTTAATTAATATATATTTGGAGAATAAATAAAGTATCTAAGTAGAAAAATATACTGAGGATTTTTGGTTTTGTTGGGACAGGAGGAAAAATTTTATACCATCTTTGGAGTGTATACTGGCTAAGAATCAGGTTTTTAAAAATAAATAGCAGGCTTCTCTAATTAAATATTTATTTTTAAGTGATAATTTATAGCACTTTTAGAAACTGGATAAATTAGATTTAAACTTTTAGCGACAGAATATCTCTCTGATGATGTAGATAAAATCTTTCATGAAAGAAGTTAGGAGACAAAAGACTGAAATCAATTGTGTTATGTTTAAGGTATGTAGTGTTCTTTATTATTGTTATTAATAATAATCTTTTATTTAGAGAGTTACAATTTGTTTTAAATATATTTACATGAAAAGCATTAAACCATCCTTTATTTGGTGCAGAAAAATACTCAGAAATTCACTAGTTATTAATGATTAGTATATTATGAATTCCAACTATCATATTTCTCTTTTTTTAACCATAATTCTTTTCCCTTACATAATCACTGCAGAGTATGAAACCTAGTTTGCTGTATGTGCTCTAATAAATATTGTATTTTGATTGTCTTCTTGTAATATTCTTAATATGTTTGAGATTCCTTTTTGTAGTTTTGTCTTTGGATCTCTCACTTCCCCTCTCCCAACCTTGTTTTAGCAAGAAGAAACTCCAGTACATAAAACCGTGAAGTGTTTGAAGATTTGAAAGCACTTGTTAAACTGAACTGACAACAGTTACAGTTTTTCATCGATGGACACTCAGTAAGGGTGTAGACTCTTGAAAAGAATTCCCTCATTCTTTGAACTGTGTTTTTCATTTGAAGATGGAGTCACTTTCTATTGTTATTATTATGGTCTATTATTCACTGATATTCTGTTTTCCAGGCCCCGCATGTCAGTTTCCTTAGACACCTTTTCTTATAGTTACAAGAATTAGCATTGCTCTGCTGGTCTACTCTATATATGCTGCGGTTTGTCAATGTTTATTGTCAATTTTGTCACATAAAACAAAGTGACATACTTTAGGTGACAGATTTTTATAGTTAGAGATCACATCATAATCAATGGAAGAGAAGTATTATGTTCTATAATTGGGACACTGCAATACTTCACTTATCTGAGAGTCATCTACTTGGAAACCTCAAATATTCTCAGAAGACATAAAGACCAGAATGTCTCTGCAGGCTTGTTGGGGCAGCCGGGAATCCTGGCAGTCAGTCAGAGCAGATGGTGTAGACCAAGGCTTGGCAGAGTTAGATCCCAAGACAGTTGGATTTAAGAATGCAGAGATGGACTGAACACAAGTCAGATATAAGCTGGCCAGCTGAACGCATCAAAATGAACACAGACGAGGGCCACTAAGGGTAGTTCTGTGTAAGCTGCTATTACTGCTTTGTTCAATCTCGTAATTACCTGATTCAAGGCAAGAAAAGTATATTATCTCTTCTTTTTTGGTCAAGTCTTAAAGGACCCTGATATATTAGAGTGAAGCTGAATTCTACTCCTGAGAGACAATCAGTTTAGTGTTTAAGCATTTATTTCCACTTTTCCACTCAATTGACGTACGCACCTAGAAGTAAGACTTGAGGCTGTCATGAATACGGATATGCCCTCTGGTAGTGTATGATAAAATAGTAAGTGCAATTCTCGTGTTTAATATTCATATTTTAACCAAAATCGCCCTTAAACACAAACCAACTGTATCTTCTAACTCTTAACTGAAGAAACAGTAGTCTTTTTCAAACTGGAAGGAAAACTAGATGGTTTGGATTTGTAGGATGATATGTAAGAGTGCAATCTTATGGATTCATAAAGTTTTTTCAAGAATAATTTTCTTTAGATGATATTTTCCTTCCATACAGTATTAAGAATCTAGAATTTCTACTCTAAATTCTTTTACTACAGGGTATTCAAGGAAAGTAAGCATAAACACAAATAGATAAATATCCAAGTCTCAAATTATGGCTTTATTCTTCATCTCTATATAAGCACAGTGGGGAAAACTGATAGAGAAGATAGATATTAGTCTTGTCAACAAAATTGACTAGAACTCTTAGTGGTCCTATAGATTTAGCCTGGATTTTGATAGTATTCTTATTGACAGAGTGTTACATTAAATGGCCACAGGTTGGTCAAAATAAAGTTACATAGTACAGACAATGTGGGTCAAGTTCTAAAATACGTTTTAAATTTTTAACATTCAGTTCAGTCCAGTACCAACTCTTTGGACCAGCTCAGTCGTGTCCAAGTCTTTGTGACCCCATGGACTGTGGCACTCATGCACAGACAGAAAAGGGTACTTGCTTTAAGAATTTTTACATTCTATTTTAGGAAGTCAGACAAGTGCGACAAAACCAAGGGCAAATAATGAACAGGAACAATTTCATGTGAGCAAAATACTTGAAAAATAGGAATGAGTCAGGGAAGGCATCATCCAAGGAGCTAGATTTATGAGACATATGTGAAAACTCAACAGCATTATTATCTAGCCTCTCAATAAATAGCAGAATATAAATTGTAAATGATGGACAGGTCAGTTGGCTAATTGGAATGAGAGAAATGTTTGGGGCTCTATCTTCTGTCATCTCCACTTGGGTGATTGGTTGTTTTTATTATACACAAAACAAACTTTCAAAAGGGAAAGCTAAAAATGTTTTTTGTTATCTCAGGTTTTCCTTCTCTTTTTTCTTACAGAAGCACTGATGACTCCCTGCTGTAAACAGAATCATGTGCAATTAGAAGTTTTAGCTTCACATTCTAAACCACTTTATTATTTAATACTGGAGAAAATGGCATTATACAAACTGTATAAATAAAAACTAAATTAAATATTGTAATATAACCTACAAGATAACAAAAAGTAACTATAAAATCTGTGCTCTTTTTCCAGAAAAAAAATAAGGTTAAAGTCATAATTTTATATGATTCCCAGTACCAAGGTAATTCTTTTAAAATACCATAGTTTTGGTTGGAGATTGTCTTCAGATCAACTTAATTAGAGCTAGAAAACAAAGAGACATTATTTTTGTATGATAATATATGAAGAAAAGTTACTGACTAATAAATCAATAAATGTATTACAAATATACAAAAATTGAAACTTTATTTGTTATTATTAAAGAAGAAGAATATTTACAAAAATTGGCAATACAAATAATAATTTTTAATAGCTTCTAAAATGCTATTGGACTTCCCTTCATCATAAAATTAAAATGATAACATTCTTTAAACATATACTCAGCAAATGACAAAGAATAATTGAGCAAAAACTCAATAATAATCTCTTTTTATTCTAAATAAGAAACTATTTGAATATGTGGCCAATTTGTTCAATTTTGTGTGAAATAGACTAACAATGTAGATAATAACCCTAATTTGCAGGAAGAGTAACTGATGGTGTAACTACATTCAGATACAGCATCTCTTTACATATGCATTGCTTAAATAACTATTTTTTTTAAAAAATTAAAACAATTATTCAAAATATCATATTTAGACCTTTTAATTTTGTAATATATTTTACCAAGAATTCAAGAAAAAGTATAATGCATTTTTCATCCCCCACTTTTATAGATATTATAAAAGACTTTAATGGATATTTTTATAGATATTATAAAAGATACAATAAAAGACAACTTTTTTGCTTTTAGAAGAAACTTCATATTAAAATAAACATATTTGGAAGATATAGAAAACATGAAGTATATATACATCTTATAGCTTTGTCTCATGACTGGGTTTCCTCTTTTTTTCCATGAATGATTCTTTTACCTGAAGCCTCATAATCTGTCATCATGGAAATTGTAACATATGCCAGCATCCCACTGCTTGTGTTCAATTTGCAAACAGTATGTGAAAGTTTGTCAAATTCATGTGTTTCCAGCATGCCATTTTGTCACCGTCTTACAGGTTAAAATGCCACCACATCTACTGCTGCAGTTTTCCCAGCAGAAAACAGGTGTGTATTGATTACATCGTCAGCAGGGAAACAACAGTTTTGTCTCTTCTTTACCATGCCATTATAATGTAAAATAGCGGCTAAGATACGGCAACAAGCTGATGCCTAGTGAACTAAAGGTAAAGTACTCAGGTGCTTGGGAAGTTCTCTATGTGAATAGGCACAAAGGTTTGATTTTCCTCATTTAATGACAGCATTTTGCTTATTGCATTTTTGGAGAGTCCACTTTTCTTTTTACAAATATATATATTATACTGGAAAGCAGTATAATATGTTAGCAGTGGTTAAAGGAGGGACATGGAATTACAGCCTATCTCCCCTCCCATATTTTTATTTATAAATATTATCTCTTCACTAAACATACTTCATTTGTAATCTTTAAAGTGGATTAATAGAAATATAGCTTTTAAACAGAGACACTTAGGACGTACTCTAAGGGTAACAGGAATATGTATAGGCTGTATAGCTTAAATATTTTTGAAGTATCTTTCTTTTGTTACAATATGTAATTCATTTTATTTTCTAAATTGTTTTCAACATCAACATGTAATTAATTTTGATTTATCAACTAATACATACTTTACTAATGTGAGAGTATTATTTTAGGTTATGACTTATTGATTATGACTGCCATTATACATATAATGACTGTCTGTTATAATCAGTTGCCAAGAAAATTAACTTTCTGGAAAAAGGTTAATTGGAAAATAACAAATAAGAAATATACTACATTTAAAAATTATATCAGATATTAAAACAACTTAATAAATATTTTGTATATAGCAAAATAAATTTTAAAAACATTAACATTCACAAATCAACAATATTGGAGAGGAATATTTATATAAAATATAAATATGAAGAATAAAAGAAATACGGATTTTCTAGCCCATACATTTGTGCATTGAATTTCTGTTGTGGTTTGTGTTATTATATCTTAGCAAGATTAAATACACTTTTAGATACCTGAAAGGTCGGGTGTGTTGAGTCCTGCCCTGAAAAAGTGCCGCAGACAGGTTCCGGAGGCTGGCTAAACTTCCGGGGACCGACCTACCCCCCCTCCCCTTCAGCCTGGTACTACCAGGAACGGACACAGAGCCCTTGGACACCCACCGCCGCTGTAGCCCGCGCTTTCTTCCTTATATAGAAGGACCTGACCTGGACGCCTGGCCTTGATATAAAACCTCTCCCCACCTCTCCTTCCTCGCAGACTCCCTTTGTCTCCTCACTCACCCGCCCCTCCCCGGGAGTTCTGCCCGAGAGCGACCGCCCAATAAAGGCCTTCACCACCGGTCCTTAGAGGTGGCTCTTTCTTCCCGCGGCGTTTTCTAACATCTGGCGCCCAACGTGGGGCTCGAGGTGAGAGCCCTCCGGCACTCGCCGTTGAGGCCCCCTCGAGCTCCACCGCCGCGGTAGCCCCGGACCCAGGCGACAGACCAACCCCCCGGACGGCAGGATACGGGGTAAGTCCCTTCGGCTTTGGGGCCTGCCCTCCCTGGCGACCACCTCCTAGGGCCCCGTAATGGGTGCGCACTTACTGGGCCCTCCCGGTCACCAGCTGGTGGGGAGACGTCCTCAGCGGCTGAGTAGACCTCCGGCTTCGGCCTCCGGCTTCTGCCTTCTCCGGTCACCAGTTCGTGAGGGAGACGTCCTAAACAACTGAGTAGACCTCCGGCTTCGGCCTTCCCGGGCCCCTGCAGTCGTGAAGAAGACGTTCTCCACGACTACACGGACCTCCGGCTCCCCTTGACTCGTCCGAAGACGTTCGGACGGCGGGGGTTGCCTCCACGCCCCGTGGTCGCCATGGGATTGACAGCCTCCAAACCCGATCCCCAATACTCCACCCCCTTAGAGTGCCTGCTGGCTAACCTGCGGACCCTAAGACTAAAAGGATATATCCGCCCCAAGCAGCTCACCTTTCTGTGTTCACAGGCCTGGCCTCAGTATTCCCTAGATAATGGCTCACAATGGCCAGCCGCAGAGACATTAGACTTTGACGTCCTCCGTGATTTAGATAATTACTGCCGGAGAACGGGAAAATGGTCTGAGGTCCCCTATGTCCAGGCCTTTTGGACGTTGCGCTCTCGCCCCACCCTGTGCACCACCTGCGCTCCTAGCCAGATCCTACTCACCATGGCCCCCGCCAACCCAACTACCCCCGCCTCTGAGTCCTCTGCTTTCTCCGTTCCCCCGGAAGATCTGGTGGCCCCTCCTCCCTATGCCTCTCCGGCTGTCCCCACCCCTTCCTCTCCGGCTGTCCCCACCCCTTCCTCTCCGGCTGTCCCCACCCCTTCCTCTCCAGTTCCCGCCCCCTCCCCCTCCGCTCCGGCCCCTTTTGTCCCTGCTCCCGCCCGCGAGATTCCACTGCCAGCCCCAGACCCTCCGGCCCCTTACCCTATCTTGTACCCTCCCCTTTCCCCCGTCACTCCCTCCGCTTCTCCGGTTAGCTCCCACACTCGCTCCAAGGGCTATCTGGTAGCAGACGATGGTTCCCATAGCAACCCTCCAAGAGCCTCCCCTCCCCCTCCCCCAGCCCCGCTACTCCCTCTGTGGCAAGTAGCGGGAGCCGACGGCCTGGCCCAGGTTCACGTCCCCTTCTCTCTCCAAGACTTAGCCCAGATTGAGGCCAAGCTGCGATCCTTTTCCTCCAACCCCACTCAGTACATTAAGCAGTTTACTAGTCTGACCCGCGCCTACGCCTTAACATGGCAGGACGTATATGTCATCCTGGGGTCTACCACCACCCCCGAAGAGAGGCAGGCCATTTGGACGGCAGCCAGGGCGCAGGCTGATCAGCGTCACTGCGCCAGCCCCTCCCCCGAGTGTCCCCCGGGAGCTCAGGCAGTTCCTGACACCTACCCTAATTGGAACTACCAGGAAGGGGGTGGCGGCCAGCTGCGGGTATGCTATATGATAGAGTGCATTCTCGATGGGATGGAAACGTCCTCTCATAAGGTTGTAAACCTCCTCAGACTAGATGAGGTGACTCAGGGGCCCGACGAAAACCCAGCCATGTTTCTTAATCGGCTGACTGAGGCCCTTGTTCAATACACTAGACTGTCCCCTGAGTCCCCCATTGGGGCAGCTACCTTGGCCAATCGTTTTATCTCCCAATCCGCACCTGACATCCGAAAAAAGCTGGCCAAGGCTGAGGACGGCCCTCAGACCCCTATTCGAGACCTGGTAAAAATGGCCTTTAAGGTTTACAATGCTCGTGAAGAAACTGCTGAGGCCAGTCGAAAAGCAAGGCTCAAGCAAAAGGCCGAATTTCAGGCGAGCCTCCTAAACCAGCAAACCCAGGCCTTGGTAGCAGCCCTGCGGCCGGCGGCGGGCTCGGGGCCCCGAAACCCCCCTCCGGGGGCCTGCTTCAAGTGCAGCCAAGAAGGACACTGGGCCAAGATGTGCCCCAATCCGCGGCCTCCTTCCAAGCCGTGCCCTTTGTGCAAACAGCGAGGACACTGGGCTAGCGACTGTCCCCAGGCCTCTCGGGCCCCGACCTCTAGGGGCCGGAGACCAGAGCGCCCCAGGGAGACTTCCTGCCCTCCTCCGGCCTTAGAGCTGCTGAGCTTCGACGATGACTGACGCCGCCCAGACTCGGGAACCCCGATAACCCAAGCCGAGCCCAGGGTAACGCTCCAGGGAGCGGGTAAGTCTATCAACTTTCTAGTTGATACGGGGGCTACCTATTCGGTCCTTCCCTCTTTCGGGGGCACTTTACGTCCTTCCCAGGTTTCAGTTATGGGCATTGACGGCCAACCCTCGTGTCCGCTCCAGACCCAACCACTATCCTGTCAATTAGATTCCTGCCTATTTACCCATTCCTTTCTGGTCATCCCCTCCTGCCCTACTCCTCTCTTGGGGAGAGATATTCTCGCTAAGCTAAAGGCCACTCTTCACCTAACTCCAGAATCGGCTCCCACGTCAGGGGCCTTCCTGATGCTACTTGTTGACCCTCCAACCTCTTCTGTTAATCCTGAGGTCTGGGACACCCGAGTCCCGGTGGTGGCCCGGCACCACCCTCCAGTCCTCATCCGGCTAAGGGACCCCACCTGTTTCCCAGCCCGGCCCCAGTTTCCTCTGTCTACCCATAACCTCAGGGGGCTAAAGCCCATCATCGACCGCCTCATGGGACAGGGTCTCCTGATCCCCACGACCTCCCCCTGTAACACGCCCATCCTCCCTGTTCGAAAGGCTTCAGGAGACTACCGGCTAGTGCAGGATCTCCGCCTGATCAATGCGGCGGTGGTCCCTGCCCATCCACTTGTTCCTAACCCCTACACCCTCCTTTCTTCCATACCTCCCGAAACCTCTCACTTCACCGTTATTTACCTCAAAGATGCCTTTTTTACCATCCCACTCCACCCCGACTGTCAATTCCTCTTTGCTTTCACCTGGACTGACCCCGACACCCAGTTAACCACACAACTCACATGGACCGTACTCCCTCAGGGGTTCAGAGACAGTCCCCATTACTTCGGGCAGGCTCTGTCCTGGGACCTGGCCAAATGCTCGCTCCGTCCTAGCACCCTTCTCCAATACGTAGACGACTTGCTCCTCTGCAGCCCCTCAGAAGAGACCTCCCGACGACATTCTGCAACTCTTCTTAATTTCCTCGGTTCTCAGGGCTACAGAGCCTCACAATCCAAAGCTCAACTGACTCAGACTTCTGTTGTCTATCTAGGCCTCCAAATCACCCCTACCACTAAGGCCCTGACAGCAGATCGGTGTAGCCTCCTCAGGTCCCTCTGCCCTCCGGCCAACGGAGACCAGATATTGTCCTTCTTGGGACTGACGGGATTCTTCCGACACTGGGTCCCAAATTACGCCACTCTGGCCAAACCCCTATATGCCGCCGCTAAAGAGACTCCCACGGGACCGCTGTCTTCCCCCACCGAAGTGGCTCAGGCCTTCCACGCTTTACGCTCAACCCTATTGGCTGCACCCCCTCTCTTTTTTCCCAATCCCAACTATCCCCACCATTTATACACTGATGAAAAGGGAAGGATAGCCTTTGGAGCCTTGGTGTAGCCAATTGGCCCTGAACTGCTGCCTATTGCTTACATATCCAAACAACTTGACCCCACAGCCAGGGGATGGTTCCCCTGCCTGCGGGCACTAGCAGCAGCGACAACATTGTACGCTGATGCTAAAAAGCTGATTCATGGTCAGCCCCTGACCATCTTCTCACCTCATCGCCTTGGTGATCTTCTAGCCTCTAGATTTCTATCTGACCTCAGCGAATCCAGGCTCCAGCAGTTTCACCTGGTATTTTTGGACAATCCGCAAGTTTCCGTGGGTCGCTCTCCACAATTAAACCCGCTTTCCTCATTGCCCTCCCTCCCCCTTTCCTCAAAACCCCCAGCCCACTCATGCCCAGAGGTCCTTGAGTCCCTTATGCAACCACCTCACAACCTGTTTTCCGAACCTCTACCAGATCCAGAGCTAACTTTGTTCGTCGATGGGAGCTCAAAGAGAGATCCCGACGGGAACCGAAGGGCGGCTTATGCTGTGGTAACCACCCGAGAAGTCCTGGAGGCTCAGCCCCTGCCAGCCGGGACGACCTCTCAGAAGGCTGAACTAACAGCCCTAACTAGAGCCTTACATCTAGCAAAAGGAAAAAGGGTCAATATTTACACAGACTCCAAATATGCCTTCTTGATTGCCCATTCTCACGCGGCAATCTGGAAAGAGCGGGGCTTCCTGACCACTAAAGGATCCCCCATCTGTAATGCCCCCCACATTACTCGACTGTTAGATGCCTTATCCCTGCCCAAAGAGGTCGCTATCATACACTGCAAGGGACACCGAAATACTCAAGATGCTGTCGCTCTGGGTAATAATATGGCAGACCAAGTGGCTCGACAAATCACCTTACAACAAGCCCCCGAGCCCTTGCTGACTTTGAGATCCACCCTCAACCCAGATTATTCCAGCAAAGAAGCCAGAGCCTTGCTGGCACAGGAAGGGTCTCAGAGGCACCCGTTGGGATGGATATTACTCCATAATAAACCGGTGCTTCCCGAGCGCCAGGCTAAGGCCATAATATCCCAAATCCATAATACCCTCCACATCGGACCAAGGGCTCTCTTTTCCTTTCTCAGCCCTGTCTTTTCTCCCCTACATCTCAGACAGACCATATATGCTGTCCACCGCTCCTGCCTAACATGTGCTTCCACTTCTCCTCAAGGAGGACTCCGACCCCCACAAGAGACTCACCAGCTAAGGGGACATATGCCCGGGCAAGATTGGCAGATAGACTTCACCCACATGCCCAGACATCGAACCTACCGCTATCTGCTGGTCTTAGTAGACACCTTTTCAGGATGGGTCGAGGCCTTCCCCACGGCCCGAGAGACGGCAGCGGCGGTGGCAGAGGTCTTGACGACCCATCTCATTCCCAGATTTGGGTTGCCAAACTCTCTCCAGTCAGACAATGGGCCTGCATTCATCTCACAAATCTCCCAGCATGTGGCTACGGCCCTGGGCATCGACTGGCATCTCCACATTCCCTATCGGCCCCAATCGTCAGGCAAGGTAGAGCGGGTAAACGGCATCATCAAGACGCACCTGACCAAGCTCGCCTCAGAACTGCGGCTGTCTTGGGTCGACCTCCTCCCTCTGGCGCTCACTCGCATTCGCACCACACCACACTCCAAAACAGGTTTGACCCCTTTTGAACTGCTCTACGGCAGGCCCTACCTCCTGACTCACCTCCCAGAGGGAGAGGCTCCCCCACTCGCGGGGTACCTCCCCCTCTTCTACCTCTTACGATCCTTGCTGAGAGAACACGCAGACCGGGTCCTGCCACAACCGACGGACGACGAAGGGTCGGCTCAGCCTCTGGCCCCGGGAGATCAGGTACTGCTAAAAGCCTTAAATCCCCGCCTGCTACAACCTCGCTGGACGGGGCCCCATACTGTAATCCTCACCACCCCCACGGCAGCCAAACTTCTGGGACACGAGCCCTGGTATCACCTAACCCGGCTCAAACGAGCTCCCCCGGGTCTCCCGGAGACAGGGGTGGCCGCAGCCCAGGCCCCTCCTCCCAATTACTCCTACCGCTCCACCCTCACGGGGCCGACCAAACTGACTATCACCCAAACCCCTCTGTCATCGATCCCAAAATAATTGAGAGACCACCTCCCGATATCCGATGCTGACCTGGCATCACCCCCTGTGGCTGCTAACAGTCACAACTCTGGCCATAATTTTTGCCATTGGATTAGCGGCCGCGGCCCCCCGCGATTGGTCCTCCACTCTTCGACTGTCCCTGGCCCTCACATATCTAGCCATCTGCTTCCTACTCCTGGGGTGCTATTCCCTTGGGACACCCTGACCTGGTTACCAACTCCATCCATACAAGACTCACAAGGTTGAGTGTCCGCCATACCCCTTCACCCCTACCTCAAAACAATGCGGGGCTCTCTGCTCTGGGTTACTCTGGGGGTATTGGGGGTCCTACAAAAAGGGGGGCACACCAACCAAAACCCCCACCAGCCTTTTCAAGTCACCTGGATCTTAAAAAATGGAGAGACCTACGAAGAGCTAAACCAGACCACAGCCACCCAACCAAAAGATAAGTGGTGGCCGGACCTATACTTTAACCTTACAAAGTTAATCGAACAATCAGGATACTCCAAGTGTGGGGTCAGGTCCCTCGGGTTTTATGCCTGCCCGGGACACCAGCGGGGAGACATAAAGACCTGTGGGGGAATGGTGAGCCGCTACTGTAAATCCTGGGGCTGTGTCACTTCCAACGATGGGTACTGGAAGTGGTCGGTGACCAAGCCAGATCTGATCAATATGTCCTTCACGGGCCCTCTCCTGAAATCAGGTTGGCAGGGGCAACCCTCCAACCAAGGGCAATGTAGCGACCAGGTCCGACTATCATTTACACAGCAGGGACGGACTGAAAATAGATGGATTTCCGGGCTGTCCTGGGGGGTAATGATATATGATACCTATGGCACGGGAAGCAATAACGCAACGTTGTATATCCAGCAAGTCCTGCAACCCGCCCAGACCCCTGCTGTGGGGCCCAACCAAGTTATTTCACCCCCCAGCCCCTCACCACAAGAGACAGATGCCACGAAGGCTGTGACCTCGCCTGCCCCTACCCCCTCTCTTCAGCTAACCCGGACAGACCCACTGGAAACCCAAGAACCCCTGTGGGACTTGATCAAAGAAACCTACGGGGCCCTCAACCACTCCAATCCTAATGCAACCCAATCCTCCTGGCTTTGTTACACCTCACACCCACCTTACTACGAGGCCATGGGCTTAAATGCCACCTACAACTTATCCTCTCTCTCCAACCCACCGCAGTGTTCTTGGGGAGATCGCAAGGTGGGCCTTACCATAAAAGAAGTATGGGGTTCGGGGACCTGCTTGGGCACGATTCCTACGGATAAACAAACCCTATGCACCCAGACTGACAATGACACCAGTTTCATCAATAAGACATACGTCATACCCGAAATCGGGGGGTGGTGGGTATGCTCACAGACTGGGCTGACGCCCTGTCTCCATTTGGCTGTCTTTGACCAGAGCAGGGAATTCTGTGTCATGGTAGTGGCAGTACCCAAAATTACATACCACCCAGAAGAGGTCCTCTACAACTTTTGGGACCGAGACACCCCAGCTCCTAGGCATAAGAGGGAGCCCGTTACGGCTATTACCCTAGCAACGCTTTTCGCCCTGGGGGCAGCCGGAACGGGTACGGGCATTGCTTCCCTCACCACGCAACATCAGGGCCTGATCACCCTGAGAGTCGCCATTGATGAAGACATTGCACGAATAGAAAAGTCTATGATGGCCTTAGAAAAATCCCTAACCTCTTTGTCAGAAGTGGTGTTACAAAACAGACGAGGCCTAGACCTGATCTTTTTACAACAAGGGGGCCTCTGTGCAGCCCTCAAGGAAGAATGTTGCTTTTACGCAGACCATACAGGGGTAGTAAGAGAATCCATGGCCAAGGTAAGAGAAGGACTAGAGCGCAGAAAGAGGGAACGGGAAGCCCAGCAAGGTTGGTTCGGATCATGGTTCCAAAACTCCCCCTGGCTGTCCACCCTGCTCTCGACCTTAATGGGACCACTTATAATCCTCTTGTTGCTCTTAACTTTCGGGCCCTGTCTCTTAAATAGGCTCTTGGCCTTTATCAAACAACGGCTCAACACGGTCCAGCTGATGGTGTTGCGACAGCAGTACCAAGGGCTTCCAACAAACATTCCGTGACAAAATTAGCGGCAGACGCTCCCTGCCATCCCGGCCACACCCTACCCCTCGACGCCCCCGTTCAGCAGGAAGAAGCCAGAGAGAACCGGCGCCCCTTGTCCTATAGCAAAAAGGCCGGGATGAAAGGTCGGGTGTGTTGAGTCCTGCCCTGAAAAAGTGCCGCAGACAGGTTCCGGAGGCTGGCTAAACTTCCGGGGACCAACCGACCCCCCCTCCCCTTCAGCCTGGTACTACCAGGAACGGACACAGAGCCCTTGGACACCCACCGCCGCTGTAGCCCGCGCTTTCTTCCTTATATAGAAGGACCTGACCTGGACGCCTGGCCTTGATATAAAACCTCTCCCCACCTCTCCTTCCTCGCAGACTCCCTTTGTCTCCTCACTCACCCGCCCCTCCCCGGGAGTTCTGCCCGAGAGCGACCGCCCAATAAAGGCCTTCACCACCGGTCCTTAGAGGTGGCTCTTTCTTCCCGCGGCGTTTTCTAACAATACCTACACAGAGTATTGTTGTGTCTTAGTAACATTGTCAAAATTTATTTAAACAGCCACATAGCTTAAAAAAAAAAACTTAGAAATGGATTTTTATTTGCTCAACTTGTTTTTCTTGAGAACCAACTAAGTAGTAGAATTTGGGTTTACTCTATGAATGTAAACAATAAAGAAAACCAAACACTTTTTCTTTCTATAAATCATTGATAGTCTAAACACAGACTCAGATGTGAAAATCCCCAATGAGTATTAAATGGTTTAAAGGAGTTAAATATAAAATGGCATAGAAGCACATATTAAAGACTCTCATGGAAATTAGCGAAGACATTTGTCTTGTTCAAATCCATAATCTCGTCCTGACCTGCTTCTTCCCAAATTCTTCAAACTACCTTACATTTTACATATTAATATTTTCACTCTTTATATTTAAAAAGTCTTTAAGCCTTGAGGCTGCTATGAAGTTTAATCATGTATACTGTTTTACAGATGTTTGTGGCAGACTTAACTGCAGCAGCAGAAATACTGGTGGTAGCGGTCAAGAAAGCTACAGTATGTGTTATACATTGGAGCACTGTGTCCCAGGTACATCCTGACTGTATACAAACGTCATCGTTCTCTTTTTTTTTAATGTAATTATTTCTAATTGAAGGATAATTCCTATACAATATTGTGTTGCTTTCTGCCATACATCAAGATGAATCAGCATAGGTATACATATGTCGTCTCCCTCTTGAACTTCCCTCCCACCTCCCACTCCACCCCATCCCTCAAGGTGGGCATAGAGCCCCAGTTTCAGTACCCTGAGTCATAGAGCAAATTTGTATTGGCTATTTATTTTACATATGGTAGTGTATATGTTTCTATGCTACCCTCTCCATTTAAGCATCATCTCTTTTGATTGTTGCACAAAGTTATGTAACATGGAAGTGGAAACGGAATATATGAACCATTCAAGACCATATCTGAACTTATGCTAGAGAAATGACTCTTGGTGGTTCCTTAGATGGTTTCAGCATGGGAGCTGACGACTCAAGGAACCAGCCATGTGATTAGAGAACCCTCAGACCTCCACCCCACCCCACCCCAGACCTTCAAGGAGGAGACAGGGGCTGAAATTGAGTTCAGTCACAAATGGCAAATGATTTACTCATTTAATCATGCTCACATCATAGAACCATCATAAAAATTGCTAAATGAAGGTAATCACTGATCTGTTTTCTGCCATAATTATAATTCTACGGAAAGCTATATAAACAACATTCAATATGTAGCTGTCTTATTTATCAATATTTCACATAATACAATGCAATTGTATTTCATCCATGTTGTTAAATGCACCATTAATTCATTCCCTTTTATCTCTGAATAGTATTCCATTATATGTATAGATGCAACAAATATTACATATCTAATTATGAGATGAATGGTTTATTTACTTCCAGTATTTTGCAGTTATGAATTAATCTATTATGGACTTTGGGGATATATTTATATAAAGTTTTTCGTGTGATCACATATTATTATTTCTATTGACTAAATACTAAGGAGAATTGCTGGACTAGAACTCTTTGGTGCTCAACCTTCTTTATGATCCAACTCTCACACCCATATATGACTACTGGAAAAATCAGCTTTGACTATATGGACCTTATGGACTATATGGACCTTTGTTGGCAGAATGATATCTTTGCTTTTTAATATGCAGTTTAGTTTTGTCATAGCTTTTGTTCCAGGGGAAAGCATCTTTTAATTTCATGGCTACAGTCACCATCCACAGTGATTTTGGAGCCCCCCCCCCCCAAAAAATCTGATACTTGTTCCACTTTTTCCCCTTCTATTTGTCATGAAGTGATGGGACCGGATGCCATGACCTTAGCTGTTGAATGTTGAGCCTTAAGCCAGATTTTTCACTCTCCTCTTTCACCTTCAAGAGACTCTTTTCTTCTTCTTCACTTTCTGTCATTAGAGAGGTATCATGCTTGTTGATATTTCTCCCAGCAATCTTGATTCCAGCTTGTGATTCACCCATTCTGGCATTTTGCATGATATACTATGCACAGAAGTTAAATAGGCAAGGTGGCAATATACTTCTTTCTCAATTGTAAACCAGTCCATTGTTCCATGTTCCAATTGTTGCTTCTTGATCCACATACACGTTTCTAAATTTCCATCTCTTTAAGAATTTTCCACATTTTGTTGTGATCCACACAGTCAAAAGCTTTAAAGTATAGTCAATCAAACAAAAGAATATTTTTTTTTCTGGAATTCCCTTGCTTTCTCTATGATTCAACAAATGTTGACAATTTTATATCTCCTTCCTCTGCCTTTTCTAAACCTAACCTGTACATCTGGAAATTCTCCCTTTACATACTACTGAAGCCTAGCTTAAAGCAACCTTACTAGCATGAGAAATGAGCACAATTTTATGGTAGTTTGGACATTCTTTGGCATTACTCTTTAGGATTGGAATGAAAGCTGACCTTTTCCAATCCTGTGACCACTGCTGAGTTTTCCAAATCTAACTGACTTATTTTAAAATTTGTCTGTGCTAATGTCATTCTGTTATAAATGTCTATGTTTTGACAAATGCTTCATATATCTTAAGAAAACCTTGGTTTGCCCTAAAATATTTCTTGTGCATCAGCTATTCAACTCTTACATATATCCTCAAATCCATTCAGTCTCTAGGTTTGCCTTTTCCAAAAAAATGGAACACAGCCCTTTCTGACTTTTTTCATTTTGCAATAAGCATTTAAAATTCTTACATGCCTTTGCATGGCTTAATTGTTGCTGATCAATGAATGTTCTATTATATAGATGGACCTAAGTTTGTTTAATCATTCATCTATGACCAACCTAGACAACATATTAAAAAGTGCAGACATTACTCTGCCAACAAAGGTCCGTCTAGTCAAGGCTATGTTTTTTTTCCAATAGTCATGTATGGATGTGAGAGTTGGACTATAAAGAAAGCTGAGCACCCCAAAATTGATGTTTTTGAACTGTGGTGTTGGAGAAGACTCTTGAGAGTCCCTTGGACTGCAAGGAGATCCAACCAGTCCATCCTAAAGGAGATCAGTCCTGAATATTCATTGGAAAGACTGAGGGTGAAGCTGAAACTCCAATACTTTGGTCACCTGATGCGAAGAACTGACTCATTGGAAAAGGCCTTGATGCTGGGAAAGATTGAAGGTGGGAGGAAAAGGGGACAACAGAAGATGAGATGGTTGGATGTCATCACCGACTCAATGGACATGAGTTTGAGTAAACTCCGGGAGTTGGCGATGGACAGTGAGGCCTGGTGTGCTGTAGTCCACAGGGTCACAAAGAGTCAGACACAAATGAGCACCTGAACTGAATAACTAATTAATAGAAAGGTTTCTTGATTACCTCCAGTTTTGGGCACTTGTGAATTTTTAAAACTTTTATATATTTATATATAGGTTCCATGTTTACAGAATTGTTCAAAATAACTGGGTAAGTAGCTTCCTGAGATTTTGATTGGGATTTCATTGAATCTATAGATCAAGTCAGGAAGAACTAACAGCTTAAACATATTAAATCTTCCAATCCATGCTCATGAAATATTTCTCTATTTATATTATCTTCTATTGTCTTCATCAGCTTTTGTAGTTATCTGCATATAGACCAAATACATATTATTTTTAGGTTTACACCTAAAACTTTTTTGGGGGTAGGGTATATAACTATAACTGATATAGTTTTAAATTTCAAATTTAATCATTCATTACTGGGATATAGGAATGCATTTGACTTTTACATATTGACCTTGTATCCTTGCCACTTTGGTATATTTGTCTATTAGTTCTAGTACTTGCTATGTAGATAGCCTGCATTTTCTATATAATAATGCTTATGTCTTTCAATGACTTTGTCTGTTTCACTTATGATATCACTTTGTGGACCTAAAGATTTATCAATTTTATTAATTTCTAGAAGAAACTCCCTTTTGATTTCATTGATTATTCCTCTTATTGCTGACCTAATTTAAATTTCATTGATTTCCACTCTAATTTTTAATTATTTATTTTCTTTCGCTTGCATGAGACTTAAATTGTTCTAGTTTTAAAGGTAGTTTATAAATGTGTAAGCTTATGTTACATATTTTAGATATTCTTCCTCTCTAACATAAGTTTTTAATGCTAAAAATTTCCCTCTAAATGCTGCTTTCACCATACCCACATGTTTCCAAAAGAGGTATTTCATTTTTATTAAGTTCAACATATTCCTTAAATTCTCTTGAGACTCCTAATATGACTCAAATTATTTAGAAGTGTGTTGCTTAATTTCTAAATGTTTGGGAGGTTTCTAGATATACTTTTGCTATTGATTTCTAGTTTAATTTCACTGTGGTTCTGAGAATATGCTTTGCATGCTTTGCATTCTTTTTCATTTTTTAAGTTGTATCTTACTGTAATCATAGATATATGAAGGCTCTTAAAAATGTTTTTAGTGGTTGCCTTAAAGTTTCCTATATACATTTTCCATCTTCCATCAAATAATACATATAATATCACAGGTAGTATAAGTACCTATGAAGTGTATTTCCAACTTTCTCTCATATCACTTGTGTCATTGTTCTTATTCAGTTAACTTATCCATATGCTGTAATTAGATTAATATTTTAAACAAATTATTATAATTTAGATTACTCAAATACAAGAAAAATAATAAAAAAAATTTAATTTACTCATATGTATTTTTTCAAATGCTTCATTTCTTTTTTATGTAGAACCAAGTTTATGACCTAAACTCAAATTTCTTTTGCCTAGACTTCTAACATTTTTTTGCAAGGTAGGTATACTGTTGATAATTTCTCAGTTTTTATCTCTTTGAGAAACAATTTGTTCAATTTTGAAGTATGATATTGCTGGGAATGGAGTTCTAGGTTGGCACTCCTCTTTCATCCTTTCAAATATTTCATTTTACTCTATTCCTGCTCATCTGGATTCTGATCAATCCATTCCAATTCTTGTCTGCATTCATCTATGCATACATGTATGCATGCTAAATTGCTTCAGTTATGTCCAACTCTTTGTGACTCCAGAGAAAGTAGCACACCAGACTCCTCTGTCCATGGGATTCTCCAGCTAAGAATACTGGAGGGAGTGGTCGTTTCCTTCTCCAGAGGATCTTTCTGACCCAGGAATTGAAGCCACATCTCTTACATCTGCATTCAAATGGGTGTATCTTTCCTTTTCTCCTTTTCTTTTCACTTCTCTTCTTTTCACAGCTATTTCTAAGCCCTCCTCAGACAGCCATTTTGCCTTTTTGCATTTCTTTTTCTTGGGGATAGTCTTGATCCCTGTCTCCTGTACAATGTTACAAATCTCCATACATAGTTCATCAGGCAGTCTATCAGATCTAATCTTTGGATATATTTCTCATTTCCACTGTATAATCATAGGAGATTTTATTTAGGTCATACATGAATGGTCTAGTGGCTTTCTCTACTTTCTTCGATGTAGGACTGAAATTGGCAATAAGGAGTTCATGATCTGAGCCATAGTCAGCTCTCGATCTTGTTTTTGCTTACTGTATATAGAGCTTCTCCATCTTTGGTTACAATCATATAATCAATCTGATTTCAGTATTGACCATCTGGTGATGTCCATGTGTCTTCTCTACACATGTCTAGAGTCAATAAGGACAGAAATGGTATGGAAGCAGAAGACGTTAAGAAGAGGTGGCAAGAATACACAGAAGAACGATACAAAAAAGATCTTCATGATAATCACAATGGTGTGATCAACTCATCTAGAGCCAGACATCCTGGGGTGAGAAGTCAAGTGGGCCTTAGGAAACATCACTATCAACAAAGCCAGTGGAGGTTATGTAATTCCAGTTGAGCTATTTCAGATCCTAAAAGATGATGCTGTGAAAGTGCTGTACTCAATATGCCATCACATTTGGAAAACTCAGCAGTGGCCACAGGACTGGAAAACTGGAAAAGTTCAGTTTTCATTCCAATACCAAAGAAAGGGAATACCAAAGATGCTCAAACTACTGCACAATTGCACTCATCTCACACTAGCAAAGTAATCCTCAAAATCTACAAGCTTCAGCAGTACGTGAACCATGAATTTCCAGAAGTATTTTAGAAAAGGCGGAGAAACCAGATATCAAATTGCCAACATCCACTGGAGTATTGAAAAAGCAAGAGAGTTCGAGAAAAACATCTATTTCTGCTTTATTGACTATGCCAAAGCCTTTGCCTGTGTGGATCACAATAAACTGTGGAAAATACTTCAAAAGATGGGAATACCAGACCATCTGACCTGCCTCTTGAGAAATCTGTATGCACGTCAGGAAACAACGCTTAGAACTAGACATGGAAAAACAGACTTGTTCCAAATAGAGAAAGGAGTATGCCAAGGTTGTATATTGTCACCCTGCTTATTTAACATATATGCAGAGTATATCATGAAAAATGTTGGGCTGGATGAAGCACAAGCTGGAATCAAGATTGCCAGGAGAAATATCAATAACTTCATGTAGGCAGATCACACCACCCTTATTACAGAAAGTGAAGAACTAAAGAGCCTCTTGATGAAAGTGAAAGAGGAGAGTGAAAAAGTTGGTTTAAGGCTCAACATTCAGAAAAGTAAGATCATGGCATCTGGTCCCATCACTTCATGGCAAATAGTTGAGGAAATAGTGAGAGACTTTATTTCTTTGGACTCCAAACTCACTGCAGATGGTGACTGCAGCCGTGAAATTAAAGGTTGCTTACTCCTTGGAAGAAAATTTATGGCCAACCTAGAAAGCATATTAAAAAGCAGAGACATTACTTTGCCAACAAAGGTCCGTCTAGTCAAGGCTATGGTTTTTCAGTAGTCAGGTATGAATGTCAGAGTTGGACTATAAAGAAAGCTGAGCGCCCCAGAATTGATGCTTTTGGAGAAGATTCTTGAGAGTCCCTTGGACTGCAAGGAGATCCAACCAGTTCATCCTAAAGGAAATCAGTCCTGAATATTCATGGGAAGGACTGAGGTTGAAGCTGAAACTCCAATACTTTGTCCACCTGATGCTGGGAAAGATTGAAGGTGGGAGGAGGAGGGGGTCACAGAGGATAAGATGGTTGGATGTCATCACTGACTCAATGGACATGAGTTTGAGTAAACTCTGGGTGTTAGCAATGAACAGGGAGGTCTGGCATACTGGAGTCCATGGGGTCACAAAGTCCGACATGACTGAGAGACTGAACTGAACTGAATTGAACTCTTACATCTCCTGCATATGTAGGCAGGTTCTTTTTCACGAGCTCCACATAGGAAGCCCATATTCATCTATAGGCAAGGTGTATTTCTTCCTTCTTGATTCAAGATTTTTCTTACCTTGGTTTTCTGTAATTTGAACATAATATGGTTATATGTATTTTGGGGATGTGTTTGATGTTGGTTGTAGTTGCAAATTATTCTTTGTAGTATGTTTCAGAAGTTTGAAGTTCCTCTGATATTCTTATTTGTGTTATCCTTCTTGATTTTAATCTACTATGAGTATTTCTAGAGAAAGAGAATGTTCTTATAGGTTTTTTCAGCTGAAATCTACTGTTATACTTCACTATTGGCATGCTTGTGAAATGGAGAAGAGGGAGAATGTTCTATAATCTTAAGATAACATCTTAGCTTTTAGTGAATCTGTGTCTTTGGGTCATGTTCTTTACAAGTGTGCCTTTTTCCTCTACCTTTTCATCTCTTCCCTGTCTGAGGATTCCCCCAACCTATTTCATTGAAACCCTGATTCCTGTTAATTATATTTACTCTGTTCCTCTTAGGTAAGACCGAAACATCAGAAGGGTTGGAATGATTTGGGGGGAATGATCTTCACCCAACTGAGATAAGTCTAAGGCAAAGAGTAGTAGGGGAGTAGGAGGTTGTCTATTTGTGTGTGTGTGAAGTCTCTGGCAATATATATGGGAAATAATGACTACTCTTCCCCACACCCTGCTAGAACCATGATGTCTTCTTACTTAGCTCTTCAATTTAAGAACATGGTGGGGTTCCTGGCATTTAAGTCCCAAAGGTATGTGGCCTCTCTGAGAATTTAAACCTCAGGAGCTTCTCATTATTACACTATTCCACAGACAGTGTCCAGCTATTCATTGAAATTACCTTTTAAGTGTTATCAGTTTATGGCTCCAGAGACTTCTTCTACTGGGAAACAGATTCTAAGCTGTGACTCTGAGGCTGCAGTTGTCTCTACAGATTTCAGGTTGGTGGTTTTTTCTGAAATATTAGCTATCTGAAACATCTAAGAAAATTCATTCATTTTCTTATCATAAGTATGGGAGTGCTAACTTCAAAGGTCTTTATATGTTGGAATTGAAACTAGAAATCCTACCCCATTGCCTTCTCCTCCACCACTGAGTTTGTCTTATTTTGATTTGTAAGAGGTTTTCTCATTACACACAAACTTTTCTTATTAGATATGGTATTTGAAAATTTTTATTAGACATTATTATCATTATTCTCCTCTTAGCTCCTTTTCAGAGCTTTAGAAAAATTTTAATAGACCTCGAGTGTTTATGTTTTATTTGGTGTCATATCCAGTACTACCTTGTTAAAGTTCTTGATATAAATATTTTCTTCCACGAGGCCTTATCATTTTACTCTTCACTCAAATCACTGACCCATATCAAGTTTGTTTTTTTTTTTTTTCATGTGGTGTAAAGCATGGAGCAAGGTTTATGTTTGCATATTGTTACCTTTTGTGGTGTACTTTGGCTCTTTCTGTAGGTCCAAGTTTCTGTTCACTATCATTTTGATTCTTCCTGAAGATTTTATTTAACAAATTTTTGTAAGACTGTTTTGTTGGGGAAGAACTTTTTTTCAGCCTTTACATATCTGAAGAAGTCTTTACATTGCATATTTTTCATGGATGTTTTCATTTGATATGGAATTCTGAGTAGTGTTTTGCTCAGTATCTTTCACCAATCTACTGCTAATCTTGCATTTTTGTTTTCCCCGTGTATGTAGTCTGTTTTCTAGTTTTTGAGATTTTTCCTTTATCAGTTTTGAATGGTTGGATTATAGCATGTTTTGATGTCATTTTCTTCACAATTCTTATACTTGGAAATCACTGAATATCTTGGATCTGGGTACCTTCATAACTGGAAAACTTTCAGTCATTATTTTTCAGATATTTTTCTGGCTTCCCCACTTTGCAAAGTTCAGTTACACATATATTAATTAGCACACTTCAAGTTGTCTCATAGCTCACTGTTTCACTTTTCATTACTTTTTATTCTGTGCTTTACCTTAATAACTTATATGTTTTATTTTGAAGAATTTCTATGACTAAGTATTCAGGTTTTCTAATTTTTCTTCCTGCAATGTCTAAACTAGTCTATGTTTCATCTCAGATATTGCAGTCACTTCTAGAAGTTTTCTATGTGTGTGTGTGTGTGTGTGTGTGTGTGTGTGTGTGTATCTTTTTCACATTTCTGTTGTTTGTTGTTGTTGTTGAATCACTAAGTCGTGTTCAACTCTGTGACCCCATGAACTGCAGCAAGCCAGGCTTCTTTGTCCATCACTATCTCCATTTATCAGGGTCTTTTCCAGTGAATCAGTTTTTTGGATCAGGTGACCAAAGTATTGGAGCTTCAGCTTCATTATCAATCCTTCCAATGAATAGTGAGGGTAAATATCCTTTAGGATTGACTGGTTTGATCACTTTGCAGTCCAAGGGACTCTCAAGAGTCTTCAACAACACAATTTAAAAGCATCAATTCTTCGGCACTCAGCCATCTTTGTTACAACTCTCACATCCATACATGACTATTGGAAAAATCATAGCTTTGACTATACAGACCTTTATTGGCAAATTGATGTCTCTGCTTTTAATATGCAGTCTAGGTTTGTCATAGCTATTCTTCCAAGGAATCTTTTAATTTAGTGACTGCAGTCACCGTCCGCATTTCTATTTCTATGTAGCTCTTTGAACATATGGAATATAGTTTTAATGTCTTTTTTCCTGACATCTATATCAGTCATGGGTAGATTTGGTCGATTTTTTTCTCTCCTATTCATAGGTCTTATTTACTCCTTTCCTTCTGTGCATGGTAATTTTTTGTTGGTCAGCATACATCGTGAATTTTATGCTTTTGGATGCTGAATATTCTCTATCTAATGTAGTTAATTTATTTTGAAGAACCTATTCCTTTCATGTCTTGTTTTAAAGGTTCATCAGAATTGATGCAATGTTTAAGATGAGATATGTCCTGCTACTGATAGAAAAGCTTTCTATATACTCTGCTCATTACCTATGAATTGGGACATTTTTTTCAGTAGTGAGAACAGGCACCATTTCCAGTCCTTTGCAAATATTGTGCTCTTTAGTCTTTAAATCTTCAGATGATTGTTTCCCTAGCCTTGGGAAACAAATGCATACATTGTTCAGTATTCTTCTGAATACTGAGGGAGTTTCCTCTGTAGACCTCCAGAGTTTTTTCTTGCAAAGCTGTGTCCTGCTCTATTTATTTGTATATTCATTTTGCTTGCCTCCTAGACATCTTTGAAACTATGGATTGTTGTTTTATTACTTTTGGACATTCTCAGCCATTTCTTCAAATATTTCTGCTGATTCATTCTCTTCTCCTTCTAGAATTCCAAATACATATATTAGATTGCTAGTGATTGATGAGTATGATAGTGATTGATGATAATTTTCATTCTTTTTTCCTCCTTTACTTCAGTTTGAATAACTCCTAAGGACCTATCTGTAAATTCACTGTTTCATTGCTCAGCTTCATTCTTACTTCCAGTAGCCTATCAAAGGAATTTCTCGTGTACATCTTAAATGCTTTTTGTTTTTACCATTTAATTGTTTAGCATGTTAACTATATTTGTTTTAATGGTCCTGTGTAATACCTTCAACATCTGTGTCACACATAGTATATATTTTAAATGAATATTATTTTATATTCAGTATTTCTTATGCAATTGACATGAAAAACTAAACTCAAATGTATACAACTCTCTGTTTTTAAATGCCATGTCAAATAAGATTTCTGCAACATTGAAAGTTCTTAGTTTGGTAGCTACTAGCCACTTATACCAAGAAAGCAGGTGAAATATGGCTAGTGTCACTGAGGAAGTGAATTTTAAACTATACTGAATTTTACTTAAATTTGAGCAGCCACATCAAGCTAGTGACTACCATATTAGCACAATTGTAGAATTTATTAAATCTAAGCATAGACTCCCTATTTTCAATTTAAAAAATCTAATTTACCACAAATTGCTCCAGTATACACTGAGATACATATAAAGAAAATAGTATAAAGTTCTTAGTCACCCATTACGTGAAGAGTTAATTCACAACTAAGAATTTATCAAGCATGTACAACAATCTTCCATGTCTATATCTAAAAGCACTAACAACTACCAAAAAATTAAATATATTTCTTAAGAAATATGGATTATATAAAAGTTCAACAACCAGATATTTTTGTTTATTATTCCTGTATTAAGAGATCCCAGGACTCCCTAAGGTTTTAAGGGACCTTTTTCTGTTATATGAATTAGCAAAATGTGATACTTGAAATAAAGAGAAAAACTTTTTTTTTTTTAATCATAGCACACAATTTTGACAGATCTATGAATAACTTTATAGTCCAGAAGAAGGAGATCAAAATTAGGAATTAGAAATGGCCATCTTGGCTGATTGTGCATCAATGCTTTCAGTGCCATTTACCTTCCATGTAAATTGGAGGCACATACATATTTGTGCAGTTGATAGTGCAGAGAAACCATACATATTTCAAGGATTATAAGCTTTCTGTAGCTTTGCTCAGAACAGATCCCAGGGTTCTGACATCACAACTCAATATAAACATTAACAACATTAAATGTTTGCATTTATGTGTGTATTTATGTGCATAGTATAAAATATCACATATGCATTTTAATTACAAATACATCTACATGGTATTACTTCTAAAATACATGACCAAATTTCATTTAGTAGCTTCATTTTTAATCATTTATATGATTTAGGATGTGTGAGAGTAAGATATAATTCAGATATCCCTGAACTGAATCTATTTATCAATTTGCAGGTTTGCCCCATTCACCCCCTACTGTTCTCTTGCATTATTTCAACTAGATGAGGTGGTGTGCACACACGTGGTAATTTAGGGAGCTGAGAATAGATGCATACCATTTGAACATTTCAGCAGGGAGCCCTTGTCTTGCCTTTTCAGTTATTCAATGTAACACCAATTAACACTTAAGTGATAGAGTTTCAGTTTCTAGGTAAAACTAGGAATCTTTCTTTTATCCCTCTATACTAGGGCCTGTGTAGTTATGATATTTAATCAGCTGAAAGCCCAGGGCATGCACTTGTAGCTGTGCTATTACTTGTAATTGAGTTCACCACGGCCGCTGTGGTAAACCTTACTGGCATAATTTGTACAAGGTTTAATGCTTTCTGGTACTGCTCCTAGCTCTCCACCCACCAGGCTATTTTCCTATAGTGTTGCAGAGTATTTTAAAAGACTTGTTTGTGACGGAAGTCATTTGAGGAAAGGGGTGAGGGAGGTTGAAGAGTAAAAACAGTAGTGAAAGTGAAACATATTAATTAATTTTCAAAAATAAGCAAGATCCTTCCCCAATTCTGGCTAATTTTCAAACTTGCTAACATGATATAACAATTCAGATGAGTATAAATAGTAAGGCTCAGAAGAGAAACAATAATAATAAGCCAAATGTCCATTTTGAAGTTTAAAAAGACTTTAGCGTCTGGTGTAATTATACACACACACACACACACACAATACACAAATAAGGAAAGAAGTGAGATTCACAAACCACATTCTAGAAACCTAATATTCTGAGCTTTGGTGTGCTAAAACTAGACTGTATTCACAACAGGACCTCTGTACTGCTGCTAGCTTGGAAATTGGCATCATAGTTATTATTAAAATGTACATTTTATACAAAGACAGCAGTATTACGATACAATAGAATCTAAAATAGACCTGTACATATTTCTCTCACTAAATGCACATTAAGTCCTTAGGCTATCATCTTTATGGGAATGCTATGAAAATAATGTTTACTAGACAAAACTCTAGGCTACTATTCAAGTAAGTTCATAATAATAAAAACTTTATCTTTCACTATATTTCCTCTGATTTTATGTTTCAAATCCTCATTTTATTATCCAAATGATGCTCTGATTATTTATTGATGTCTTCAGAAATGCAAAAATTTGTGAAATATCTACTATATGTTAAACTGTAGCCAATATTCTGGGGATGCAGCATTGAACAAAACAAATTCAAATTTATCCAAGCATATTCTACAGCTGCAAACTTCTTTCATAGAGTTTATATTCTACTGTAAATAGAAGCATACAATCATTCTCCCTTCCAATCATAGGCAAACACAATGAAGACTCACTAAACTAGAGCCAGACTGATTGGCATTATACATAAATGTCCTTGATCTTGAAAAGCTATGGCCAAGAGACAACCTAATCCTTTCTTTGTTGCTAGCCAAGTTGTTATGGTGGTGCACAGGTTTAGTTGCTCCAAGACGGGAAACCTTCCCGGATTAGGGATTGATCCCATTTCTTCTGCCATGGCAGGCAGATTCCTTACCACTGAGACACCGCGGAGGAGTTGTCTACACGTTTGTAAGCCATGTGTCTCTGAGTGCACGCATGCTAAGTCATTTCAGTCATGCCTGACTCTGCAATCCTATGGACTGCAGCCCGCCAGGCTCTTCTGTCCTCGGGGATTGTCCAGGCAAGAATACTGGAGTGAGTAGTTATGACCTCCTCCAGGGGATCTTCCTGACCCACGGTGGAACCTGTGTCTGCTGTGCCTTCTGCACTGCAGGTGAATTATTCACCACTGAACCATGAGGGAAGCCCCTTTGCTAGCTAACTGCTTCCTAAATTCTGATAACTATTTCAAGAGACTGGTTTTTGCTACTTCAATAGTCTTTCAGTGAAGGAAAAGCTACTTTAAGAGCAGCTTCTGCTTACATACTAGAGTTGTAATTTGAAAAATAAAGTAATATAATTGAGTTGTTCATCTGTCTTGTAAGTATCGCACAAACAATGTCAATAGACACTTCCAGCATAGCTGTGAAGATCAAATGAACTTGCATTTGGAATGCCCCCCTTCACGGCTGCCAGCACCTTGTACACACACTTAAATATTAGTGTATTGCTTTTATTAATTCTACCAGCCACAGAACACATTATGTTGTGGTCTACATTTGCTGATAATACTGAGATCTAAAAATTAATGGATTATATTATGTGGTGCTCCACATTGGTTTATCACACCATATGATCTAGAAAATAGTGGCATAGGAAAGGAAAAAAGAGTACAGTAGAAAAATCACTAGATGAGGATTTAAAAGATGAGTTTCAATTCAGATATGCTACAGTTAGCCGATTTTCAATTTCCATAATTCTCAAGAGTTGAGAGTAGATGAGCTAATAATTATTTTATGATTTTAGAGAGAATTAATTGCAAAATAGTTTACCCTTCTTAAAGTACTAAGAGTTACATGATACTGATATTATCTTTTCATTTAAGTGATTAAATATATTTCCCTGTGAATTAATATAATATCAAATCTAATCTGTTTATAATTGTATGCAGTGTTTTATTTCCACCTTCATCATGAATGATGATTTAACAAGAGACTAACTTTGTTTTTAAAAACTTGAAATTTTAGGACAGACATAAAAGATAAACTTTACTAAACTAATGAACTCAGTAGGCATTGTGACTAAGTGATGATGTATGTTATTTATCATTACATGTGAGACTGGCCGATACTCACTATCCTTGTGTTTAAATATGAGAGCCAGTTACAGAACATCAGTTCCAAAAAGAACAGAAAGAAACTGCTTCTGCACATATTTGTTTGAGTAAAGAGAGTCCTGTGACTAGACCTAACTTCAGTGGGATAGAGAAATGTAGCCTTACCTTACGGTTAGTAAGCAGGGAGGGAAATGCTTGAACAGCCCTGGGACCTACTAATACACTGTTTTATATGTAGTAGCCTGTATACGTCAACCCCAAGCTCCCATTTCCCCCTGGTAACCATATCACTATTTCTACATCTCTAACTCTGTTTCTGTTCTGTAAATAAGTTACTTTGTACCAACTTTTTAGATTGCACATATAAGCTATAAACAAACAGCTCATGCAGCTCAAAAAACAAACAACCCAATCAAAAATTGGGTTGACTCCAAAGACATACAGATGGCCAAAAAGCACATGAAAAGTTGTTGAACATCACTAATTATTAGAATAATGCAAATTAAATTTGCAATGAGGTATCACCTCAAAGGAATCTTAGAAATACAATGTCCAAGGGTCAGCGTCCTGGACTGAGAGCAATATAGAAAAGGGTGGAGAATGGAACTGGGGTAGGGTAAACTGAGAAAAAGCATACTTACCAGACTGGTTTGTTTTGAAATTTTACTGTACTATTTAGATTAACTCAATCTCCTAAAATAACACAGAAAAAGGAAATTTGGATAAAGGAGATCTCTTTTTATTTACAAGACAAGTTTTTCCCAATGATGTATTTTTTTTAATGAGCAATTTGAGAACTGCTAAAGTTATATTAGAGCATAATCTTTTTTTTTTTTTAAGAAGAAAAACATTTAACATGAAGTTTCAGTGTTTAAGATATTGAAACAGTTGCTTTCCATTCACCTTTTTTGTTGAGTATATATTTCTCAGGAAAATGTTCTCCACTAATGGCTTGTAGCAATTAAGCCTGTGTGGGAGCATCAGTTTTGAGAAACTTGCAAAATGTTATTACCTTATAATCTAACTATATTAAAACTATGCATTGTTCATAGAGAGCCAATTTCAGTTTCTTTTCTGCTCTTAAAACAGGACCCCTCACTGAGGATTAAATTAAAATAAGTCTTTTCATAGATGGCTCCCACTGGAATGTAAATTACAATTCTAAGATTGCTGGTTTTCATGGCCTTCCTTTGCTAATTTTCTATTGAAGCTTCTAATTTTAGTATACATGATTAGTGTGTCTTGGATCTAATGAGAATGGGATGGCCAGAACAGATGAAGATTAACAGGTAAATCACACAGGTCAGATTGGTTTATATCCAGAGGCTGACAGGATGTATTCATCAGTACAGAAACATGTGGAGTTTGTCTTCTGCCATATAGAAACTATGCTAGTGAAAGTTTGGGGGTTTTTTGTTTCTTTTTATTTTATAGGTAGACATTCAGCTTCAAAAATAAACAAATTAGATCTCAAAAATAAACAAATATACAAAACAAGAAGAATTTAAGCTGAGAACAGATCTATCTCTTTTTTCATTTGATTGCTTTATTTTTTTTTTTTTCAAAATAACTCAATAGTCTTTTAAGTGTGCACTATGCCTATGGCCCTTGAAATATGAGTCATGAAGCAGCAACATCAGCATAACCTGGAGGCTGGTCACTAAAACAAAGTCGTGGGCCCACTTCTAAACACTGAATAAGAATCCCTGGGCTTGGGGTCCAGTAATTGGAATTTTAACAAGCCTTTCAGATGATTCTCATGTAGGTTAAAGTTGAAAAGCCCTATTCCAGAAGACTTATTTGATATTAAAATCAAAAGAGCTTCCATAACATGTTTGTAAAATGTGCAATTTCTCCAGATATTACGGAGGTCTACATTAATCTTCATTTTAAGTTTTCTGAAGTTCAATGTATTAATGAAGAAATACTTGAAAATGGTTGGTTAGTTATGTTCATTATAATATTATTATGTTTCCTATCACTAAAAAAATTGTTTGAGAAGAATTATATGCTACTACATTTTCTGTCCCCAGATTGCCTCTTTTCTGGAATCTGTAAGCTGATCACATCATGATATAGTTTAAAAACAACTGGAAATAAATGCTTTAAGGTAATTATTCTTCAAACTCTTCTAATCAGCTTGATATGAAGTTATCAAAAAATCAAAAGTTTAGGCAAGTTCTAGTAGGAATTATCAACTTCCATTAAATATGTTTTATTAGTGAGGAATATCAATTTATGAGCAATTCCCACACAGAGAAATAGAAAAATAATCTGTTGATATGGATAGGGTTAAGCTGTAAGAATCCTATACATGAAATTATGATGTGATGATTATCAAAGTCATAAGTAGCCCTATTTTTGAGTAGATATAAAGAATGAATTTCAATGTGTACTATTTTTTTGCCTTCAAAAACAAGATGATACAGTACTTTCCCTTAAAGAGCACTTCAGAAGTTTAAATTATGGGGACAATAGAGTATAGATATTACTAGGCAAGTCTATAAGTATGTAGACTTAAATTTGTTTTAATCCTCATCCTGTCAAGCTACAGAATTGGAGAAGACACTAAATAATTCAGACTTTAGTTTCTTCATTTGTTAAATTTGAAAAACAACAGTGCTTAATTTACAGAGCTATTACGAACATCAGTTTATGTATTACAAGAAAAACATTTAAAAGAGACATCTGGCATTGCATAATAAATATTAATCACCACTAGTTCAAATTTCAAAAATTAATGTATCTGTACATTTAGTTATTTCTTCCCCAACTATTTCATTCCTTCAATCAATACTTGTGCTGTTTCTTTTGATTCCTATCCTTCTGAAAAATCTCACATACTTGCAGCCAATCCAGTGGCATTTCACAAATGCCCATACAAAAGAAAACACTTAGAAAAAAAAAAAAAAACAAGCAATGAAAAATATTTGCAAAGCGCTTACATATTAAACAAGCCATCCTAGATTCCTAGACTTTCTTCTCATCCTAAATATTCTTTGAAAAAAAGAATCCTTCTAATCCTATGTTCTAAATATTTCCCCCCCTTCCTCACCTCCTCTATCACTGCCATGAATTGACTGCCTCCTCACTTAATTTAGATTTTCTTGATGTTTAATCTCCTTCTCACCACACTGTTGCAGTGATATTTCTAAAGTAAAGATTTCAGTACCCAGGAGAAAGCAAATTAGCCAAGGACTATGCATTCTAGTTTAGATTACCAGGAGAAATATCAATAACCTCAGGCACCCAGATGACACCACCCTTATGTCAGAAAACGAAGAAGAACTAAAGAGTCTCTTGGCGAAAGTGAAAGAGGAGAGTGAAAAAGCTAGCTTAAAACTCAGCATTCAAAAAACTAAGATCATGGCATCTGGTCCCATCACTTCATGGCAAATAGATGGGGAAACAGTGGCAGACTTTATTTTCTTGGGCTCCAAAATCACTGCTGATGGTGACTGCAGTCATGAAATTAAAAGACACTTGCTCCTTGGAAGAATGCCTATGATCAACCTAGACAGTGTATTAAAAAGCAGAGACATTAGTTTGCTGACAAAGGTTCCTCTAGTCAAAGCTATGTTTTTTTCAGTAGTCATGTATGGATATGATAGTTGGACCATAAAGAAAGCTGAGCATTGAAGAATTGATTCTTTTGAACTGTGGTGTTAGAGAAGACTCTTGAGAGTCCCTTGGACAGGAAGGAGAACAAAGCAGTCAATCCTAAAGGAGATCAGTCCTGAATATTCATTGAAAGGACTGATGTTGAAACTGAAGCTCCAATACTTTGGTCACCTAATGTGAAGAACTGTCTCAAAAAGACCCTGATGCTGGGAAAGATTGAAGGCAGGAGGAGAAGGGGATGACAGAGGATGAGATGATTGGATGGCATCACCAAGTAGATGGACATGAGTTTGAGCAAGCTCTGGGAGATGGTGATGGACAGGTAAGCCTGGCGTGCTGCAGTTCATGGGTCGCAGAGTGGGAAACAACTGAGTGACTGAACTGACCTGATGCATTCTTGGCATTATTAATATAGGGGATTATAAATGTGAAAGATGTTAAGAGACTCATAACAATATAATTTATTTTTTGAATGAAAAAAGGGGTAAAGTTGGCCTTTTAACTAGATATGCCGTGTTTGTTTGATTGCTAAATCACTTTAGTCATGTTCGACTCTTTGCAACCCTATGAACTATAGCCCTCCAGGTTCCTCTGTCCATGGAATTTCCCAGGTAAGAATATTGGAGTATGTTGCCATGCCCTTCTCCAGGAGATCTTCCCAACCCAGGGATCTAACCCACGTCTCCTGTGTTCCTAACAATGGAAGGCAGATTCTTTACAGCTGAGCCACCTGCAAAACCCAGATATGTCATAGTTACTGTTAATGACTATAAAATTCAAGATCACGCTCCTCAGTTTTTGTTTACTGAATGAAAGAATGAGTAGATATTTGTTTTGTTTTTTTAACAGGAATTTTCAAATTAGCCATTATCAATGAAAAACAGGGAGAGAATTGAAGAGAAACAACTCCTAGCTTTGCATTTCTTAGCTAGACATGAATATCAAGGTGTCACATGATCTGGACCTATAGTCATTGGAAATTGGAATTTGGCCACATGATCTAGGAAAATTGAGGCACTAAAAGTGGCTATATTTTTAATTTTCATTTGTTGTTGTTCAGTCGCTAAGTTGTGTCTGATTCTTTGCCACACCATGGACTTCATCGAGCCAGGCTTCCCTGTCTTTCAGTATCTCCCAGAGTTTATTTAAATTCATGTCCTTTGAGTTGGTGATGCTAGCCAACCATCTCATCCTCTGTCACCATCTTCTCCTCATGCCTTTAATCTTTCCCAGCATAGGGTCTTTTCCAGTGAGTAGGCTCTTCGCATCAGGTGGCCAGGGTAGTGGAATTCACCTTCAGCATGGTCCTTCCAGTGAATATTAAGGGTTAACTTCCTTTAGAAATGACTGTTTTCATCTCTTTGCTGTCCAAGCAACTCTCAGGTGTTTTCTCCCACACCACAATTTGAAAGCATCAATTCTTTGGCATGCAGCCTTCTTTATGGTCCAACTCTCACATCCATACATGATTACTGGAAAAACCACAGCTTTGACTAGATGGACCTTTGTTGCCAAGGTGATATCTCTGCTTTTTAATATGCTGCCTAGGTGTGTCATAGCTTTTCTTCCAAGGAGAAAGTGTATTTTAATTTCATCGCTGTACTCACCATCCACAGTGATTTTGGAGCCCAAGAAAATAAAATCTGTCAGTGCTTCTACTGCTTCACCATTTATTTGACATGAAGTGACAGGACTGGATGCTATGATCTTAGTTTTTTGTATGTTGAGTTTTAAGCTAGCTTTTTCCACTCTCTTCTTTCACCCTCACCAAGAGGCTCTTTAGTTCCTCTTCACTTTCTGCCATAAGGGTGGTATTATCTGCATATCTGAGGTTATTGATATTTCTCCTGGCAATCTTTTTTTAAGTTGATTTATTTTTATTGAAGGATAACTGCTTTACAGAATTTTGCTGTTTTCTGTCAAACCTCAACATGAATCAGTCATAGGTATATATATATATCCCCTCCCTTTTGAAGCTCCCTCCCAGCTCCCTCCCCATCCCACCCCTCTAGGTTGATACATTGCCCCTGTTTGTGAATAGATTTATGGACATGGGGAGAGGGGAGGAGAGGGTGTGATGTATGGAAAGAGTAACATAGAAACTTACATTGCCATATGGGAATTTGCTGTATGTCTCAGGAATCTCCTGGCAGTCTTGATTCCAGCTTGTGATTCATCCAGCCAAGAATTTCAAAAGATATACTCTGCATAGAAGTTAAATAAGCAGATGACACTATGCAGCTTTGGCATACTACTTTCTGCAGAAGTTAAATAAGCAGGGTGACAATATGCAGGCTTGGAGTACTCCTTTCCCAATTTGGAACCAATCCATTGCTCCATGTCCGGTTCTAACTGTTGCTTCTTGACCTGCATACAGGTTTCTCAGGAGACAAGTAAGGTGGTGTGGTAATCCCATCTCTTTAAGAATTTTTTGACAGTTTATTGTGATATACACAGTCAAAGGCTTTGTCAATGAAGCTAAAGTAGATGTTTTCTGGAATTCCCTTACTTTTTCTATGATCCAACAGATGTTGGCAGTTTAGTTTCTGGTTCCTCTGCCTTTTCTAAATGCAGCTTGTATATCTGGAAGTTCTCAGTTCACATACTGTTGAAACCTAATTTGAAGGATTTTGAGCATGACCTTGCCAGCATGTGAAATTAGCACAATTGTATAGTACAATCGAACATTCTTTGACATTGCCTTTCTTTGGGATTGGAATGAAAACTGACCTTTTCCAGTGCTGTGCCCACTGCTGAATTTTCCATATAATTTACATATTACCAAACAAAGGTTCACTACTAATTACTATGGGAACTGACAATTATTTTAACGCACATAAAATTCGGTTCGTCACTCCACTACAACATATAGCAGAATGTGGGAAAGAATAAGGGCTCATTCAGGTCATCAAAGAGAGGAAAGGATCTGCACATGTGTATGGATGTGTGTGTAGGAAGGCAAACAAGCCAGGATATCAAGCTTAAGAATAATTTCTGTAGAATTTCTTACCTGATACAATTTCTTCACTGAGGGGTCCTACTTTGCTGTTTTATCACAGACTTGCTTGAAGGAATTAGAGTGAGTCACTTGAAACCCTTAGGAAACAGGTATTAACAACTGAGCTAAGTTGAATTTTCCAACACTGACATTGGACTATAACAGACGAATCATATTATAATCTAAGTATATAACAGAAACTGTCTTTACACACATCATAGACTTGAGAAAGCCTGAAGTTTACAGGAAAAAAGAAAATATCCATTACTGAAAATCTATGGATATCTTCCATACATATTATAATCAAAGGAGTCTTTGATGTGCCCTAAATTTGGCCAGGATATTTCAACCTTAAAATACAGACATCATGAGATATATTTTTCAGGAGATAATGTAAATATGTGTGCAGGAAGAGGTGAATAAGGATGGAAACTTTATATATAATATATATATATTTTCTGTCTGCATTCTCATCTGAAGCACCGGACAGCAAGATTTTTCCACATTTACAATAATATCCCAAAGCTCTGTTACTCTTGACTTGCTGAAACAAAAGATGTTTCTACAATTCTTTCAAAATTCAGGCTGTTTGTGCAATTCTACGTCTTTTCCCTAAAGAGTTTCTCTAGCCACCTCTGAGACTGGGGAATTGTCATTTATAATCAGACATGTTGTTTGTAACTTAAAAAAAAAAAATCCTCTGCTCTTATGTTCACTTGGTTTCCTAGCATCCTACTCTGTTCACTGTCAATGGCTCTGTCCCAACTTGGGTTGTTCAATCTGTCAACATCTGTGGTCTTTTCTCTCCCCACCTCCAGCAAGGAAACTCCTTCCTTCCTTGCCATTCTCAACTCTTTTAGAGACGTTTTCCATAGCAGAGTACTTTGGCCAGCAGTGGTACACGTCCTTCATTTATAACACTGCTTGAAGGGTAGTCGGATCAAAGAGCAGTTGGACATAGATGCACAGCATAGTAAGAAATACGACTTAACTTTACACCCAGTCCCTGTCTTCCTTTGCGTTCGCAGTCACACTACCTCACTCCTGTGGCTTTTCCCTCTTAGTTCTTGTGACCTCTCTCTACTTCCATCTTCTTGGACATCCAGCCTATTTAGCAAATTCATTCTAATTAGAACTCTAATAGTGAATTAAGATTAACTCCTCTTCCCATTAAAATAAAGGGCATCACTGTGCATGTTTCAATACCCCTAATATTCTGAGACTATTAAGACAAGCCATAAACTCTCTATTATTCATGAGAGTAGGTTTCAGAGAACCCACAGAAAATCACACAGGCATTTTCCCATAATTTCTCAAAATAAATTTACATAGGTTCTGACCCAGCCAACATATTGTCATAAGAGATTTACTTATGAAAATTAGAATTTTGGGCATTGATAAAGAAGAATTAGATTGGAAGCTATGAGTTAAGAAAGAAATGATCATGGTCATTTGATATCACAAGAAAACGCTAATAAACTTCTAAATCAAAGGAAAATATGAAGGATGGAAACATTGATCTAGCTGTTTTTATAATACAAAAGTAGTTGTATATTGGAAATTTAGTAAAATGTCTGTTGATTTTCATCATGTGAAGTGATTCTGAGACTGGTTTTTCTACTCTTTGCAACCTGGGTTTCAGTTTAGGTATCCAGAGTCCAACAAACCAGTACATTGACAGTAAAGGCAAAATTCAATTTTTCAAGGCATTAGAGCAACATCATCTAATTAAGTATATGAATCATATGCATAAATATAAATTTTTAGTATCTGTATTAAAAAAGTAAAAAGGTAATTGATTTGAATAATAAATTACATTTAATGCAATATGTACAAAACACAAAACAATGCAATCAATACAAAATTATGAACCATTTTACTTATTTTTTTTAACCAAGTCTTTGAAATTTGCTATGTATTTTATGCTTACAAACTTTCAGTTTGGACTAACTATATTTCAAATGCTCAATAGTCATAGATGGCTACTTAATACTCTACTAAGTATTCAGTACTGGATTTTTTAACCTATCATTGGCATGTTATATTATATTGATCAATTTTAACCTCTCTTTTAAGCCAAAGTAGTAATTTTTATAAGAAATTAACTCATACAAAATATATATTTCCACAAGATATTAAAAATAGTATCAGTGTGATGCTAGTATTATATTTTAATTTTGAAGAGAAGAAATACACTATGGATAAAATTGTTTCTGTACTTTTTGTACAAAATCAACATATATTTGAGAACAGAATTTTAAACAGGCAAAATATTTAGTACCATTCAAGAAATATGAGACAGTGTAAGCATCATGATAAAAATGATTTCATTAATAAAATCAAAATTGCTAAATTTTAAAATTCTTTTAATACATTCTGAGAAGAGACAGTATTAGCTCATTTAACATGAAAAAAATCACATTTCAATATCAACTGGCTTAATTTTGACCTATGAAACTTTATCACCAGTTGACTGTGTCCTGTAGAGATACAACCAAAGTCCAGATCTGTTAACAGTTGGTGAACAAATGCCATCAGCTACATTTTTATGCTTGCATTAGGAAATTTGATCTCAGTGAAGTATGCTCAAATCATCCATATTTGATAATAGCCATCTGACTAGTAATAGAGGTTCAAGGTTCCTTGTGAAATTGGATCAAATCCTTTTGAGAAGCCTCCAGAGCACTGCGGAAGCAGATGAAGTTCACTTAGCTGAAGGGCCAGGGGCAGGGGAAAGGGTCCCTAAACTGAGAAGTGTGGTGATGGCCAGCGTTTGCAATGCAGCAGTAAAGGCCGGGGCTGAAGTGTCCACAAAGGAGAGTCTTCAGAATGTTCAACTGACAGTGACCAGGAGATCCCTTGGAGAACAGTAGTGGCTGTAAAATAGCTGCCAGTGGCCTTCTACCTCTGCTTAAATGGGAGAAACACATGCTTCATCTAAACCCCAGTCTCACTAGACTGCAGTGACTAGTAATCTCTGGGAAGGCCATTACTTTGGAGAAATGGAAAGGGCCTTAGACACTATTAGGGCTCTTGAGACACTAATATTGTCACTATTGAGACACTTAGGGCTCACTATTATAATCCTCAGAAGTATTAGAAGCTTCTACTATATCCTTATTTGCTTAAAGTTTAAGCCCCAAATTAATGACCCAACCATGACAAGATGTTTTAATTTTACATTAACCAAGCCCAGATTAGCATTACCACTGCTGTGACATATGCAGCTTTTTGATATGACTATATTATTGATTTTTGTAACTTTAAAATGTAATTATCTGGTCTAAATCCACAATGTCATAAATAACAAGCATAAAATAATTGTTAAAAATAATTAATGGAACTATTTGTGGGTGGGGTAAAAGCAAAATGAATTTATTTTATACAAAGAGGGCAAAATGTCCTCTTTAATTTTACTTTAGTAATGAGTTTGAATGAATTAAACATTTGTAATTACTGTTATGTTGTTGTACCTAAACTGGCCTTGCATAACAATTAGTTGGGAAGGTTTAAGAAATATTAATTCTGAGTGACTTCTCTGGTGGATCAGACGGTAAAGAATCTGCCTGCAATGCAGGAGACCCAGGTTCGATCCCTGGGTCAGGAAGATCTCCTGGAGGAGGAAATGGCAACCTAGTCCAGTATTCCTGCCTGGAGAATCTCATGGACAGAGGAGACTGGCAGGCTACAGTTCCATGAAGTCACAAAGAGTCGGATATGGCTGAGGGACAACACTTCCACTTCATCTACCTCTAGATTATTTCTGAGAATCTGATAAAAATGGTGATTATGATGGCTTAAACCTCTTCTCAGCTTGATGAAAGTTTAGATAGGTGTTTTTCCTGACTATGGGCACTTCACCTCCCTTTTCCAAGAGGATTTATTTTAGAAAACTTACAATTATAAATTATTTCTCTTTCCCCATGTGATGTGAATCTTTTATAACTCAGATATGTCCTTCTCAAGGACCAGGGAGACATTCCCTTGAATGCAATCATCAAGAAAGTTGGGTCCCTATATCCCAGTCCCTGTTGGATGGTGGAAACCTAACTCAGATAAAGCATCAGTTAGAAAGCACAGATGGACTAATCACAATGACCGACTTCTCATTCATGTCTTCTAGTAATTTTTCTGCTAGCTCACCTTTTGTTCTCATCCCTCCTTTTGTTTTAGAGGAGTTGAGTCTAAGCATTATTGCATCTCTTAAGTCCAAATATTGCTTATCTAGCAAGTCCAGTGCAACTTTTTCTGATAAGAGTTAACTAAGTTAACTGCTTTCACATACTTCCCTCCCTCAATCCCTTAATTTTATTAAAATGAGCATGAAAGGGTATCAAAAAGGAGAGATTCACAATGGCACTGAGAATAGGAGGTATAGACATAAGTGACTAGAAACTTACAAGAATTTCTAGAAGATAACAGTGGGATAGCTTGAGGAATACACCAAAATATAGGAAGTCATAGGTAACAGACATTTTGGAGAAGATGGTAGTGGGAATGGGATTCCTTTGCCATTCTTTCTAAGAAAGACTCTTCGGATTGAGGATTCAAGACAGGAATCTACATGTATTAGAAGCAAGATGGAGAAATACATAATCAGCGTAATTAGCTAATGCCCTACATAGTAATGATTATGTTAGTTCTCTTATTCACCTGCTCAACACCCTTGCAAGTATAGGGTTTATGATGGCAAAGCCAATACCACTTCTTTGCTAAATTCAGAGATCTTTTCTTTTAAACTACTGAATAATCTGCCTGACAAGATGATTTTGGATGTAAATTACAGAAATTTCAAATATTTATATGATATAAATGTTTATCTTACATGACGAGAAGTCTAGAAGGATTATTTATGGTTTGACTTTGAACTCTCTTCACCGTCTTCAGCCAATGGTATAGTCCTTAAATGTGTACTATCATTGTTTTAAAATGGAATCACAATCGGATGTATTAACACTGAAACAAGAATACATCTGCTTTTGTTGGAAGTCTTTTCTGGAAAAGAAAAAACTATTTCTCTCATTTTTTTTTCCTCAAAGTTTCCAGTTGGGTAAAGTCAGAATACAAAAATATGAGTGCATGTGTGTGTGTACGACATAAGTGAATGCACGCATAACTTCTGTGATGCAAGCTAAACATCACAGTAATCAATATTTACCAGATTTAGTTATCATCCATCCTAGGAAGGAATTTTTATAAATTTGTTTAGAGAAAAAAAGTTTAAAAATTTATCTTCATTTAAATTCATTTCTATGATTGTAATATTATATTTTAAATGGCTACTTCCACATATATTACAAATTTCACTTGAAACTACTCTGTCAAAGAATAATCTAATTAGCTAAAATATACATATACTAAAAAAGGAGGATCTTTACTCATTTATTTTTAGTTACCTCAAAATAAAAGTTATACAATAAAGTCCTTTTCTCTTAAATTAACACTAAATAAAACATAAAACATATTTTAATGCCCTAGATTATGATATTTATTTTTAATTCATTTTGAGCATTTTTCATTCAATTTTTCAACATTTGAAGACTGTTTGCTTTGCATCAGACACTATTTGCCACTGTGTAATGGGACTACACATATATGCAACTTAGAAGGTTACACTGTAAATATATACTAGTTATTATAAAAAATATTAATATAGCAATTAAATATATTACTTATTTTTTATTATTGCAATGTAAATATTACTAAATATGTAAATTATATATACTTCTTCTATAATAAGTGTGTGTTAGTAGCTCAATTGTGTCTGACTCTTTGCAACCCCATGAACTGTAGCCTGACAGACTCCTCTGTTCATGGAATTATCCAGGCAAGACTATTAGAGTGGGTTGCCATTCTCATCTCTAGAGGGTCTTCCCAACCCAGGGATCAAATCTGCATCTTCTGTGTCTCCCCCACTGCAGGCAAATTCTTTACCCCTGAGCCATCGTGGAAGCTGATGTATAATAACATATGCACAGCACCAGATGGTCAATATCAAAATCAAACTGATAATATTCTTTGCAGCCGAGGATGGAGAAGCTCTATACAGTCAGACAAAACAAGAAGGAGCTGACCATGGCTCAGATCATGAGCTCCTTATTGCAACATCCAGACTTGAATTGAAGAAAGTAGGGAAAACCACTAGACCACTCAGGTATGACCTAAATCAAATTCCTTATGATTATACACTTGAAGTGACAAATATATTCAAGGGATTGGATCTGATAGACAGAATGCCTGAAAACTGTGGATGGAGGTTTATAATCTTGTACAGGAGGCAGAAAAAGAATTTTCTTTTCCCAAGAAAAATAAATGCAAGAAGGCAAAGTGGCTGTCTGAGGAAGCCTTACAAATAACTGGGAAAAGAAGAGAAGCGAAAGGCAAAGGAAAAAGGGACATATAACCAAATGAATGCAGAGTTCCAAAGAATAGCCAGGAAAAATAAGAAAGCCATTAAAGGAACAATGCAAAGAAATAGAGGAAAACAATAGAATGGGTGAAGATTAGCTACCTCTTCCAGAAAATTACAGATAGCAAGGGAACATTTCATACAAAGATGGGCATAATAAAGGACAGAAATGACGGGAACCTAACAGGGGCAGGGGCTTCCCTGGTGCTCAGCTGGTGGTGAACCCATCTGCAATACAGAAGACCTGGGTTCAGTCCCTGGGTTTGGAAGATCCCCTGGAGAAGGGAATGGCTGCCCACTCCATATCCTGGCCTGGAGAATTCCAGGGACTGTATAGTCTATGGGTTCACAAAGAGTTGGACATGACTTAGTGACTTTCACTTTCACAGAAGCAATTAAGAAGAGGTGGCAAGAATACATAGAAGAATTACACACACAAAAAAGGTCTTAATCAACCAGATAACCATGGTAGTGTGGTTATCACTCACCTATAGCAAGACATCCTGAAGTGTGAAGTCTAGTGGGTCTTAGGAAGCATTATTACAAACAAAGCTAGTGAGGTGATGGAATTCCAGCTACACTATTTCACATCTTAAAAATTGAGGCTGGTGAAGTGCTATCCTCAACATGTCAGCAAATTTGGAAAACTCAGCAGTGGCCACAGAACTAGAAAAGGTCCATTTTCATTCCAATCCCAAAGAAGATGCCCACAAATGTTCAAACTACAAAACAGTTGTGCTCATTACACATGCTAGCAAGGTAATATTCAAAATCCTTCAAACTAGGCTTCAACAATACATGAACCAAGAACTTCCAGATGTACAAGTTGGATTTAGAAAAGGCAGAGGAACCAGAGATTAAATTGCCAACATCTGTTGGATCGTACAAACAGCAAGACAATTGCAAAAATATCTATTTCTGCTTCATTGACTACACTAAAGCCTTTGACTGTGTGGATCACAACAAACTGTGGAAAATTCTTAAAGAGATGGGAATGCCAGACCACCTGACCTGCCTCTTGAGAAACCTGTATGCAGGACAAGAAGCAACAGTTAGAACTGGACATGGAACAACGAACTAGTTCAAAGTTGGGAAAGCAGTACATCAAGGCTGTATATTGTCACCCTGCTTATTTAACTTATACGCAGAGTACATCATGTGAAATGCCAGGTTAGGTGAAGCACAAACTGGAACCAAGAATGCCAGGAGCAATGTCAACAACCTCAGATATGCAGGTGATACTACCTTAATGGTAGAAATAGAAGAGGAACTAAAGAGCCTCTTGATGAGGGTGAAAGAGAATAGTGAAAAAACTCACTTAGAAATTATCATTCAAAAAATTAAGATCAGGCATCCAGTCCCATCACTTCATGGCAGATAGATGGGGAAAAAATTAAAACAGTGACAGATTTTATTATCTTTGGCTCCAAAATCACTGTGGACAGTGACTGCAGTCATGAAATTAAAAAATGCTTGCTCCTTGGGAAAAAAGTTATGACAAACCTAGACAGTGTATTAAAAAGCAGAGATATCCCTTTGTCGACAAATGTCCATATAGTCAATTCTGTAGTCATGTATGGATGTGAGAGTTGGACCATAAAGAAGGCTGAGTGCCGAAGAATTAATGCTTTCAAATTGTGGGGCCAGAGAAGACACTTGAGAGTTCCATGGACAGCAAGGAAATGAAAACAGTCAATCCTAAAACAAATCAATCCAATTAATTGGAAGGACTGATGCTGAAGCTGAAACTGCAATCCTTTGGCTACCTGATACAAAGAGCTGACTCACTAGGAAAGACCCTGATGCTGGGAAAGATTGAGGGCAGGAGGAGAAGGGGATGACAGAGGATGAGATGGTTGGATGGCATCACTGACTCAATGAACTTGAATTTGAGCAAACTTCAGAAGATAGTGAAGGACAGGGAAGCCTGGTGTGCTGCACTTTATGGAGTCACAGAATCAGGCATGAGTTAGTGACTGAACAGCAACAATTTTATAATATATTATAGTAGAGTATATAATCTCTATATATCTTATATATTATACTACACCATTCATAATTACATTATATACTATATACATAATATAAGTTAATAAAGCTAACATGGCTTCCCTGATAGCTCAGTTGGTAAGAAATCTGCCTGCAATGGGGGAGACCTGGGTTTGATCCCTGGGTTGGGAAGATCGCCTAGAGAAGGGAAAGGCTACCCACTGCAGTATTCTGGCCTGGAGAATTCCATGAACTCTGCAGTTCATGGGGTCACAAACAGCTGGACATGACTGAGCAAATTTCACTTCACTTAAAGCTAACATGAAAGTGTAGTCAATGGGAATGTGTGAAATCTCTGTAGGTGAGTTGGCATTTGAAATGAATCTTAAAAGATGAACCTTGTTGACTGGAAAATTTAGGGGTTGTACATTCTAGTCACTTTAACTGCAAGAGGAGGAAGCAAATGAAAAGTTGAAGTATATTTGTTAAGAGCTGAGCTGAAAGTTAGCTAATTTTATGAAAAGTCGTGGAAGATCTTTGAATGCTATGTGATCGAATTTATCCTTAATTGCATGGAAACTTTAAAGGATTTTTATGTTAATCTTACAAAGATCTTGCAGTCTTAATCATTCACATTTGTTGAAGGGTCTTAGCAAATGACTGAACCAATAATATTTGGAATTTGGAAATGCAGTGTCATGACAAAATGTTACTAGAGATAAAAAGAAAATTTTTATAATAAAAAAGTGAAATTTACCAGGGAAATACAGCAGTACTAACATTGTCCATTATAGCAATGTACCCTCAAAGGTATAAAGCAAAAATGAGAGAGAGAAAATTCAAAATCTAACTGGAAAATGTTAACACTCTTATAGAAACTTATGGAACAACAAAGCTTAGTAAGAATATCAACAATTTGAACAGTCCATATTAAAAACACAGTCAAACATATTAGCAAACTGATTATGGTATATAAAGAGAATAAGGCAATATAATCAAAGTTGTTTTTTCCAGAATTATGACTTTCATTTAACATTTTTAAATCAATGAACTTTCTACATTAACAGAATAAAGAAAACAATTTACATGATTACATCAAGATTATTTTAAGTTTGTTGTGATAAATTTAGCAGACTAGGAAGAACATTTATTTATCAAACTGAAAGTGTGTGGGTAGATAAATAGATGGCATTACACAACTGCCATCACATTTAATAGTAAAATGTTAAAATATTTTTTTCTAGATTGGAATTGATTTAAGAATGCTGATTATCATCATTTTTATGTATTAGAAGGTATAGCTAGTGAAAAAATACAATAAAATAATACAATGAGTGGCTGAAAATGAAGAAATAAAACTATTACTGTTTTTTTAATTGTGAAAAATTAAACATACAAACCTATCAAAGATATTAAATAAGTATGTCAGCAAAGATTGATGAATACAGGGTCAATATACAAAAATAAACTATATTTCTATAAACAGGCAGTAGGCAATTAGAAACTAAACAGAAAAGAAATTTTTAATAGCATAAAATTTGAAAATATAAAATCAAGAGAAAGAGGGGAGAAATAAATTGGGACACTGGGATTGACGTATATATACACAACTATATATAAAATAGATAACTAATAATGACCTACTGTATAGCATAGGAAACCCTACCCAACACTCTGCAATGAGAAAAGAATCTAAAAAAGAGTGGATATATGTATATGTAAAACTGATTCACACTACTGCACACCAGAAAATAATACAACATTGTAAGTCAGATGTACTCAAATATTTTTTTAAAAATTAAAAAATGAAGAGAAATCAATGAATAAACAATGTACAAAAAAGCTTCAAATAAAATTTAAAACATTGCCAAAAACATTAATAAAGAAAATGCAGCAATATATTATATTATGACATAGTTATCTTAATGCTTTAATGATGTTAGTACTCCCAAAATATTTAATTAAATTCCACTAAAAATCTCAAATGTTTTGTGGTGGCAGTTGAAATAAAAATTCCAAAATTCATTAGCAGTGCAAAGGGTCAATTATACCTCATATATACTGGAAGAATTAGAGCAATGTGGAAAGAACTCATCATCTAACATCAAGATTCATACTAAAACTCTACTAACTGGGGGGAAAGGGCAGAAAAAGATCAGCTGAGGAATTCAGAAATAGCATTTAGCACTGGCTTGTGACCAAGGTGCCTTAAGACAGTGAGAAAGTGCCGTCTTTTTATTAATCGGTGTTAGATCAATTGGATATACATATGGACAAATAGTCATAATAATGATAAATAAACAATTCTTAGAGTGTATACAGAAAATAATTCTAGGCAACTTTCAGGAGTAGCAAAACAGTAAAACTTCTGGAAGAAAACATAAGAGAATACCTTAATGGAAATAAACAATGGAAGTAAACAATGGAAATAAACAATCATTGCCTAAAAACAATCATTAAGGGATTAAAGATTGCTCAACTGGACTACATTAAAATCCTTTCAAGTTGTCTATTAATAAATGACATGAGATAAAGAATGGAAGCTTTAGATTCACAGAAAGTAAGACAAAACATTCATATTGGAATTATATAAAGAAATAGAATTTCATAAAAACGGCAGAAACTCCGCCTCCTCCTCCCCCAACCCGGCAAATGAGAAATTTGAACAGGTATTGCCTAAAAAGGAAATCCAATGACTTATGGAAAGCTACTTAATCAACCATATGCTCAAAGTTAAACAAGACAGATAGTTCCAATGAGTGAGGATAGAAATTAAAAAAAAGAAAGAAATCAAATGTCCTTGTAAAGGGGTTTAAGTAAAACGTGTGTGATTGTTTGTGAATGCAGCAGTGAAGAAGCCCTGGAGAGGATGATATAATATCATTAAAAGATTGTCATGATGTGTGTTTGTATATGTATGAGAGATTGAGAGAGAGAAGATAATCTGAATAACAGGGCATACATAATTTGATTTTTTAAAATGAGAAAAAATTAAGATGACATGAAGGAAAGTACTTTTCTGTTAAGATGATAAAATAAAAATATAGAGATATTATAGGAGTAAAATAAAACATCATAGACATACTTTGTTTTCAACTTTCTGCTTACATTTTAAATATTATAAAATGAGAATTTTTGCATGATTATATTAGACTACTGTCCACACTAAGAAACAAATAATGATATGGGGGATATAATTTCCTAATGCTTGTTGTTTCAGATGAGAATGTCAGTAGTAGACTTTTGTCCTACTCTACTGGAACCTTCTGCTGAATCACACACAGACACACATACACACACACACACACACACACACACACACTCCATATTCCTCCAGGGAAACAGTATATCATAGTCTTCTTCTAAAGAAGCCACAGGGAAGGTGTCCCTCGGGCCCTTGCCTCCCTGTTCCTATTTGGTATTTCCTACCTTCCAATCTGACGCCCACGTCCCCACAGCCATGCAGCGAGTGCTAGGGATCAGCAAGCCCTGAGCTGGGCACAAGGCCGGTAGGCTTATAATTCTGCCAAAGTCTGTGCAAAGAACGGACCCGTATCTATGGATGGAGCATGAACACGTCACTGTAGTCACCAGAAGTCTCAGCAAACTGTTTAACCAACCAGTAATAGGACTCACGGGCTCCCCGGTGGCTCAGTGGTAAAGGACCCACCTGCAATGCAGGAGACACGGAGATGCAGATTCGAGCCCTTGGTCGGGAATATCCCCTTGAAGAGGAACTGAAAACCCACTCCAGGAATCTTGCCTGGAAAATCCCACGATCAGAGGAGCCTGGTGGGCTTCAGTCCATGCGGTCACAAAAAAGCCAGACACTACTGAACAAATCAACAGCAACAACAATAGGACTCATTCCCATCTCTGTCCCTTTGTCTTCCCTTTCTATCTTTCCATTGGATCTCAGTTTTAATCATGAACACAGTGTTACTTGTTGAATTTCCTGCAATGCCATGAAGAAGATATATAATATGTGCCATCATGCCTGTCCGCTGAGCCTAATTTTTCCAAGACACTAATCTCTTTGTGACTATTACAAATTCTATTTGTATTGAATATTGTATCACATAATACAAACATTTTGTATTCCATTGCTTCAGTCAGCCAGTTAATTTTGATGAAAAGTTAAAATTATAATGGGGTAATCATATTTCAGGGGCTTCCCAGGTGGCTCAATGGTAAAGAATCCACCCCCTAAAATGGGAGATGTGGGTTCAACACCCGGGTGGGAAAGATCTCCTGGAGGAGGAAATGACAACCCACTCAGTATTCTTGTCTTGGAAATCCCACGGACAGAGGAGCTTGGCAGGCTACAGTCCATGGGATCAAAAAGAGTCAGGCATGTCTCTGCCTCACTGAGAATTTGAATTTTCTCTGAAGTGCACCAGGCCCAAGGACACCGCCTGCCACTTACAAGCTTATGGTCTCAAGGTGTCTCCTTCTACTATGCAACGATTTTGAATCCAAATCAGCCCTTTCTTAAAAAGCATCATTACTTCTTGCCAGCTCCAGTTTTAATTCTTGATAAGCAACGCATGTAAATAAATATAACCTTGCAGCTTTTTGCCTTTATAAGTCTCCCTCGTTTTGTAGTCCAGTGGAACATAAATCAAGAGTATCTTGAATCTGTGTCTCCCAGGATTTAGCCCTAACGCACTCCAAACAGACACCTTTTTATTTCAATCAGGTATTTGTTTCTAAAATTTTTGTTAACAACCTAAAGATGACAAAGTAAAATATTTCTTGGTTCAGGACTGGTTTGAGAAGTAGCAGAGTAACAGTTAACCACTACTGACTTGAAAGTAAAAGTTATACATGATAAGAAGAAGAGGGAACATTAGGATCCAGGAAATGGAAGCAAAGAATGCTTCCAAAATGTAATCCTTCCTCTTGATAATGTCCAATGGAATGTCTCTGCATTAATCTGTGCCTCATTTAATTTAAATTAACCAGAATTTGGAGAAACTGTTCAAATAGGCTATATAGTTAAATTCTCTGGGTTCAGATCCCAGATCTGCTGGTTATTAGATCTGCTTATAGAATCTAATGTGTTCTTAATCTTTTGATGGCTGAGTTTTATAATCTATGGAGGAAGATAATGGCTGAACCTACCTTGTAGAGTTGTGTGGAAAATGTGAGAAAATATACATAAAACATTTTGTATAGTATATTTACAATGACCCTGTAAACATGAGATCTGCTAAAATTACTATTTATATCATTACAGTGCTCACATGGAGCATTTGTTCTTGTTATTTTAAGACAAAATTAACTTAATATTCAATTTGAACTGGCTGTAAAGCTCAGTTTTTCATTAAAAGTCTCCCTGGATTGCAGCTTCTTAGGAATTCTCTTCTGTGCAAAATAACTCCCCAGAGCCACTGAAAAAAGAATCACTTGGATTTATTATTTTGATCTTACATGAATTCACACTATCTTCTTCTTGTTTAATAGAGTAAAAATTTGTGGTACAGACAAGTTGACGCATCAGCAGCCTGACACTATTAAAGTTTCCAGTCGTTTAAAATAAAGAGACTTTGCTTTTTTCCACAGTTTTGCCACTAACAGGCCCCCAGGCCCCACTTGATAGTCAAGTTATCAGATGACTGTCAAGAGCCACGATAAATGTATTCAAATCTCTGCAGAATCTCTTTCTTCCTGTCATTATTTCCAGGGTCTATAAATCAATAAAAACACACCAAATGACTTCAGAGCACTGAAACTTGATGCTTTAAGAGGTGGGCTCAGATAATGTTTAGTATTCTTTATTATAAACTCAAGAATCACTAAGGCTTTCAATGGCTTTAGGATACTGTCTAATTTCAAATGCTGCATACTGAATCAGTGATGCTATAGAACATACCTTTCCTAAATAGCATTGTCAGTTCCTGGCTGTGTTAAAAAGTTTCTGTCTTTCTCTTTCCTTCTTCCTGCCTTTCTTCCCGGCTGCCTTCCTTCTCCCCTTCCCCTTTTTCTGTTGCTCTTTTATTCTCTCTGTCTCTCTCCCTCCTTTCCTCCACTATCACCCACCATACTCTCTCAATTTTGCCTTAGAGCTGGTTGTAAGGTCTTAACCTGAAATTAGTGTCATCAATACATTTTATTAATTTTTTTTATAAATGCAATAAAATTATTTTCAAGAGGTACATTTAAAGGCAGTCAATTTGGTGAAATCAGGTAGTGCTTAACAATAAACACGATGAATTAGTGGTTATAGCTGGGCAGGGCATCCTAAGGTTCTATTTTTAAGGTGGTTTTTTTTTTTCCAATTTTAAAAAATGTTTCTTCAGAGAACAACCCATTCAGTAACAAAATGACATAGTAAAGCCATGAAATAAAATGTAACCTAAAAAATTACTCAGTACTTAAATATTTTAATATTTAAATTGTTTTACAGCTAGCAGCGATGGTGAGGCTGGGGAGTGGCTCCTGGGCAGTGGATTGGCCCCAGGGTGGCCAGAGGCAGCAGAGAGGTCACGGAGTCCTTCACTACGAGGCATCCTCTGACATCAATCGGCTCCAGCCAACAATTCCAGCAGGGCCTTTGCCCAGGCCCCTGGATGGCACACTGACGAACACCCAGCAGCCCGTGAAGGTTTACACACTCAAGGGGACCATCAGAGGAAAACCAGGGTGCCAGGATGTTCTCTGGCTACATGAAGCCGCTGAAAGGCATGCCCCTGCTAGTCAGGGCTTGACATAATGTGGCCGATTGGAGAAGGGAATGGCAAACCACTTCAGTATTCTTGCCTTGAGACCTCATGAAAGTTGGAACAGTATGAAAAGGCAAAAAGACCTGACACTGAAAGATGAGCCTCCCGTGTCTGTAGGTGTCCAGTACGCTACTGAGGAAGAGCAGAGAAATAGTTGAATGAAGAATGAAGTGGTTGAGCCAAAGCAGAAAGGACACCCAGTTGTGGATATGCCTTGTGGTGAAATAAATTCCAGCGCTGTAAAGAGCAGCACTGCATAGGACCCCAGAGTGCTGGGTCCATTAATCAGGGTAAACTGGACGTAGTCAAACGGGAGATGGCAAGGGTGAACCCATACATTTTAGGAATCAGTGAGCTAAAATGGACTGGAATGGACACATTTAACACAGATGACCATTATATCCACTTCTGTGGGCAAGAATCCCTTAGAAGAAATGAAGTAGCCCTCATAGGCAACAGAAGAGTCTGAAATGCAATACTTGGGTGCAATCTCAAAATGACAGAATGATTTGGTTCATTTCCAAGGCAAACCATTCAATATCACAGTAATCCAAGTCTATACCACAACCACTAATGCTAAAAAAGCTAAAGTTGAATGGTTTTATGAAAACTTGCAAGATCTTCTAGAACTAACACCAAAAAGGAATGTCTTTTTCATCATAGGGGACTGGAATGCAAAAGTAGGAAGTCAAGAGATACCTGGAGTAACAGGCAAGTTTGGCCTTGGAGTACAACATGAAGCAAGACAAAAGCTAACAGAGTTTGGCCAAGAGAACACACTGTTCATAGCAAAAACCCTCTTGCAACAACACAAGAGAAGACTCTACACATGGACATCACCAGATGGTCAATATCAAAATCAGATTGAGTATATTCTTTGCAGCCAATGATGGAGAAGCTCTGTACAGTCAATGAAAACAAGATCAGGAGCTGACTGTGGCTCAGACCATCAGGTCCTTATTGCAAAATTCAGGTTCAAACTGAAGAAAGCAGGGAAAACCACTAAACCATTCAAGTATGATCTAAATCAAATCCCTTATGATTTTACAATGGAGATAATGAATAGATTCAAGGGCTTAGATCTGGTAGATAGAATGCCCGCAGAACTATGGATGGAGGTTTGTAATACTGTACAGGAGAAGGTGACCAGAAACATCCCAAAGAAAAAGAAATGCAAGAAGGCAAAGTGACTGTCTGAGGAGGCCTTACAAATAGCTGGGAAAAGAAGTGAAAGGCAAAGGAGAAAGGGAGCGATACATGCAACTGAATGCAGAGTTTCAGAGAAAAGCAAGAAGAAATAAGAAAGAGTTTTTACGTGAAAGGGACAAAGAAACAGAGAAAAACAATAGAATGGGTAAGAGTAGAGATCTCTCCAAGAAATTAGAGATTCCAAGGGAACATTTCATAAAAAGATGAGTACAGTAAAGGACAGTAATGGCAGTAATGGCAAAGACCTAACAGAAGCAGAAGAGATTAAGAATAGGTGGCAAGAATACATAGAAGAACTGTACAAAAAAGTTTTTAATGACTTGGATAACCATGATAATGTGACCACTCACCTATAGTGAGATATCCTGAAGTATGAAGTCAAGTGGGTCTTAGGAAGCACTACTAGGAACAAAGCTAGTAGATGTGATAGGATTCCAGCCAAACTATTTCAAATCCTAAAAGATGATGTAGTTAAAGTTCTGCGCTCAATATGCCAACAAATTGGAAAACTCAGCAGTGGACACAGGTCTGGTAAAGGTCAGTTTTCTTTCCAATCTCAAAGAAAAGACAATGCCAAAGAATGTTCAAACTATAATACAACTGTGCTAATTTCACACGTTAGCAAAATTATGTTCAAAATCCTTCAAACTATACTCCAGCAGTGCATGAACCAAGAACTTCCAGATCTACAAGCTGGATTTAGACAAGACAGAGAAACCAGAGATTAAATTACCAACATCTGCTGGATCATAGAAAAAGCAAGGAAATTCCAAAAAAGCATCTAATTCTGCTTCATTGACTATACTAAAGCCTTTGACTGTGTGGATCACAAGAAACTGTGGAAAGTTCTTAAGAGATAGGCCTAGCCAACCACCTTACCTCCCTCTTGAAAAACTTGTATGCAGGACAAGAAGCAACATTTAGTAGTGGACATGGAACTATGGACTGCTTCAAAATTGGGAAAAGAAAAAACAAACAAACAAACAAAATTGAGAAAAGAGTATGTCAGTGCTGTATATTGTCACCCTGCTTATTTAACTTATATGCAGAGTACATCATGAGGAATACCTGGCTGGATGAATCATAAGCTGGTATCAAGATTGCTTGGAGAAATATCAACAACCTCCATATGCATATGATACCATTTAAATGACAGACAGTGAAGAGGAACTCAAGAGTCTCTTGATGAGGGTAAAATAGTAAAGCAAAAAATTCTGGTTTAAAATTCAGTATTCCTTTTTTTTTTTTTTTTTTTAATCAGTATTCCAAAAACTAAGATAATGGCATCCAGTTCCAACACACAATGGCAAATAGAAGGGGAAAAAGTGGAAACAGTGACAGATTTTATTTTCTTGGTCTGCAAAATCACTGCAGCCAGTGACTGTAGCCATAAAATTAAAAGACGCTTGCTCCTTGAAAGAAAAGCTCTGACAAAGCTAGACATGGTATTAAAAAGCAGAGACATCACTTTGCTGACTAAGGTTCATAGAGTCAAAGCTGTGGTTTTTCCATTAGTCACATCTGGATATAAGAGTTGGACCATAAAGAAGGCTGAGTGCCAAAGAATTGATGCTTTCCAACAGTGGTGCTGGAGAAGACTCTTGAGAGTTCCTTAGACAGCAAGGAGATCAAGCCAGTCAATCCTAAAGGATATCAACCCTGAATAGTCATTGCAAGGACCGATAATGAAGCTGAAGCTCCAATCCTTGGCCACCAGATGTGAAGAGCCAATTCACCGGAAAAGACCCTGATGCTAGGAAAAATTGAGGGCAAGAGAAGAGGCTGACGAAGGATAAGATGGTTGGATGGCATCACTGACTCAGTGGACATGGGTTTGAGCAAACTTAGGGAGATAGTGAAGGACAGGGAAGCTTGGTGGGCTGCAGTTCATGGGGTCACATGTAGTCTGACATGACTTGGTAACTGAATTGCTCAGTCATAACAAAGCAAATATTATAATTTCCCTTATATGTCCCATCAAGAAATATTCAAATTATGTTTGATAAATTACATCTCCTTTCAGGAATAAGAATATTTTCTGCTTACACACACACACACACAAAAATCTCACATTCTTTTGAACACTGTTCTATCAATATTTACCACATTTCTTTGAGTTTATTCATATGTTTTTTAACTTTATGATCAGAGGAAATAAAAGTAGACAGGTTGATTATCTAAGGTCTACTAATGAAGTCAGCTCCTCACATTCAATATCTAATTCAAATTTTATTGCCTTCAAAATGCTTATGGAAAAGGAAATCCATCAGGGTTTTTATAACACTAAAAAAGTTCTCATGTAATCATCCACATGCCTAAGAAATATATAAAACTTGAGATCTTTAAGAATAAATAAAGAATAAGCTAATTTAAATGGACTGGGAATATTGATTTCTTAAATCCACAGAGAGATTAAATTTTCAAAGTACACTAAGAAATAGTAAAAAACAAACAAGTATAATGTGGATACAATGAGATTGCAAGTAAAAATTGTATGAAACAGTGTGTTAATGTATGACGAGTAGTAAATAAGTTACATTAAAGTGCTTGCATATAAACATTTCTCCATACAAGTTTCTCTGACTGTCTGAAATGAACAAGGAAAAGGTTCCTCAGATTTTGGGATAAAACTTAAGACACTGCTATAAAATTTAGGGAAAAACAAAGCATGAAATTTGGTGACAGGAACACACAGATTTTTGTGCAAGATAAACAAAATGAATGAGCAAATGTTATTGCATAGTATTTGAGCTCACACATTATCAAGACTGTGGCAACCGATTTTTATCCCACTAACCTGGCAAAACACTGACCACAGAGTATGATAATTACCGTTTCTTCTCCAAAGTGTCAAGAAAGGTGAATTTTAATTTCACCTTTTAATTTTAATTTTAATTTCATTCTGGGTAATGAAACTTCCCTAAAAGACATTCACTTTTTTGGGGAGAGTGTCTTTTTTAAAATTAAAGTAGTTGATGTACAGTACTATGTAACTTATAAGTTTACCATAGTGATTCACAATTTTTAACAGTTATACATCACTTATAGTTATTATAAAATATTGGCTATATTCCCTATGTTGTACAATATATCCTTTTAATTTAATACAAATTAATTTATGTCTCTTAGTCCCCTACCCCTATCTTACTCATACCCCACACTTCCCTTCCCCCGCTGGTAACCACTAATATGTTCTCTTTATCTGTGAGTCTACATTTCTCTTTAAATATTCACTAGTTTGTTGCATTTCTTCAATTCCAGATATGAGTAATATCATCAAGTATTTGGAAGTCATCCACTTACCTTTAGTTCACCAGCAGAGTATGTTCATTGTTTTTCACAGAGATATTCTCTGCTACTACTTAAATTGCTCTTCCCTAGTGACCTGAAACAGATAAATTGCACTGAGAATTGCCAAAGAAATGCATGAAGAGGAGAAAAAGGTACTACTGAATCAGCATTCTTCTTAATTGCATACCTACAACAGATAATATTTCCATCCATCTCTCCTAGGTTAGACACACATAAAGATGAAGTTGTCCCTCCTCATGACAAAGGAAAAAATGACTTCCTCAATTTTGGCATGGATCTTATTCTCTTCCTTGTTTTCAGGGCTCATCCTTCAGTTTAATTTCTCTTCGCCATCTCTACAGGTTTTTTTTCTTAAAAATATCTTTAAAGAAAACAATAAAACAGGAATATAATTAAATACAGACAAGTATAATTTTGCAAACATATTTTAAACAAAATCTTAACATATGTAACAAAATTTTAACTTTACAATTAAAGAAAAATGAGAAAAATATATATGCATACACTTGATTACCACCTTACTTTCTTTCATTCCCTGTGATAGTCACTAAAATGTAGCTATCACTGCATTTTCCTCTAATTCATTTTATAAATTCATATAGTTATATCTATCCGTAGAGAAGATTTATTGTTATTTTTATTTTAATTATAAATTATATCATTGCAAAAATATTTTAAGGTATTATTTTCATAAACAATTAGGTTTTGGCACCTATCTTTATCAATTGTTTTAAATTAAGCAATTTAATTTACTTCTTACACACACGTAATGGAAGAATACACTACATTTATTTCTAACTGCTCTTATATGTTATAACCCCATACTAAGAATAAACACATCATTTGGAGATTAATAGGGGGTAAGTCATAGAGGAGGATTGCTTGAGATAGCTATTGATTTTCTTTGAGTTCATAGGATGTGTCTGATGATCACCTCTAGTCAAATGACAGGGATTCAAAGGGCCCATGTGGGAAGGTTCAGATGCATTTCCTCTAGGATACAACGGACAGATGTCAAATTTCTGCTTGACAACTCTAGGCCATCTACATGTCTAGAGATGGGCTCGCTAGCTACTAACTGATAAGTCAAAGTAGATCTTTCTGCCTCAGTGAGATCTGCTTGAACTAAATTTTATCTGGGATAAAGGATGAATATATTAGTGTTTTCCATAGACCAGTTGGAGGCTGAGAGTGCAAGGAGGGTGTCATGCACTTTCCTTTCCATGATGCACCTGGCAAAGAAAATGGACTTCAGCAGGCTGAAACTGGGGAGGCCAACAGATTACTTGTTGGAGGCAGAGAGAAAAAGAGCATGATCCACAGGAAGAACACAAGAGTTGGAGAACTGGTCTGATAAACGCAATATCACTCCAGGAGAGGGGCCTGCTTTTAACACCTTCTAAGTCAGCAGGATAAAGTGCTGTGTGTGTGCTCATTTGCTCAGTCCTGTCCTACTCTTTGCATCCCAGTGGACTGTAGCCCACCAGGCTCCTCTGTCCTTGGAATTTTTCAGGCAAAAGTACCTGAGCAGGTTGCCATTTTCTAACAAAATGTTAATATAGAGGAGAGGAAAGAAGCAATAATCTGAGAAGATTTTTGTCCTCAGGGTAGAGACTCCTCACTCACCACAGAGTAGAATTCAGATTTGGAAATTAATGCAACCAGGGTTCTTTGTTTTTTTAATTATCATTTTATAAGACTGAGCTTTCTATTTTTGCTGTTTATTTTTTAAATTAAGATCATATTTTATGACTCAGAATATTCAGGAAATAATTATAAATCCTGTAAAATATTCAAAGTAAAATAACTAACTTCATTGAATAAAGATAAAGGAGCACTGAGAGATGAAAACAAAATTTCTTTACTATCTCATGATTCATGCTTTTCATCATACATATTCCTATCATTTGTTTATACAAAATGCTAGTCTAATGTTCTATAACTCTACAGGTACACATGTGGGTGGTTTTATAAAACAGATATTTAAAGTGGAATTCTTGGAATTAGTAGAAATCTTAATTAGGTCTTAGAGTATATGCCTTGCAATTTGTACTAGACACTATCATATTCTACTCCAAACTAGTTATAATAATTTGTACTCTCATAGCGATGAATATGCTTTTCCCATAACCTTTCCAATAACTCATTTTAATACTTTTATTATTTTTAGTGAAATTTTTCATTATATCTAAATTTTTAACATTTCTGTAGTTGCACATATCACTACTTCCCTTTACTATTTGTATATCTTGCTTAAGAAAATACACTTTTCTGCAAAAAAAATCATAAAATTAATTACTTTTAATTCTTTCAGATTTTGACTGATTTATATTTAAATATTTAATTGTAATTAAATTCTGCTCATAAAGAAGCATACGTATTTAAATATCAAAACATCAATGAATTTCCCTAATGCCCTTTATTTATTATATTAATTGTTTTACTGGTTACTGTTTTCTAGTTGATTATAGAAGTGATTTTAAAGTATATAGTCAATCCTTGACTAACACGAGTTAACATCCACTTAAATGGAGATTTTATTTAATAAATATATTGGAAAAATATTTGGAGATCTGTGCCAATTTTCAGATGAACTGCATAACCTAGAAATACTTAAAAAATAAGAAAAAGTCAGGGATATCATAAATATATTAAATATACATAGATACTAGTCTATTTTATCACTTGCTACCATAAAATGTACATACATCTATTACACAAAGTTAACATTTATTAAAGCTATGCACACAAACACTTGCTGACCATATATGGAAACATTTTCAGTCGAGAGAAACTTAAAAAAGGAGGCAAGTTATAAGTGCATAAAATTAGCTATAGTATATATTGTACTTCTGTAATAATTTTGCATCCATCTTCTGTTTCTATTGCAGTGTGTTCAAGTGTTGGGAGTATCTGCTTCAAACATTTAGTGGTGCTAATTACCGTCATGTTTACTTTAATACTTTAAACCCTAAATTAACATCATAGGACCCCTACAACATGCCACTAGAGATGCTGAGAATGCTCCTAAGAAGCAGAGAAAAGTCAGAATATTGCTAGAAAACTTGAATTGCTTGATAAGTACTTTAGATTGAGGTCTGCAGCGGTGGTTGTCTGCCATTTTATGATAAACGAATCTAAATACCACTTTTTTAAAAAAAGAGAGTGAGAAAGAAAAAGAAAAGAAAATTCATGAAATCATTGCTGCCCGCAGAAGCTAGAACCTTGCTCTTTTGGCAAAATATCTTTTTATCTCATATGGAAAACACAATTACAAGATTTTTGTCCTTTATGTGTGTAGAATTGCTATAAGAAAATCCTACCACCCATAGACTTTTCATGTGATTCCAATGAAAATTGAAGCCATTATATGACAACTTAAAACAAGGAGAGTGAAGAATCTAAAGCTGGAGAATTTAATGTCAGTAAAGGATGGTTCAATAATTTTAGAAAGTGATTTGTCTTTAAAAATGTCAAGATAACAGGAGAAGCAGCTTCTGCTGATGAAGAGGAAGCCAAGTTCCCAGATGCCTTTAAGAAAATCATTGCGAAGAAAGGCTATCTGCCTGAATTGTTATTTAATACAGATGAAAGTGTCTTATTCTGGGTAAAAAAAAAGTCATACTAACAAGTAAAGGAGAGAAGCAAGTGCCAGGATTTAAAGCACAAAAGAATAGACTAACTCTACTGTTTTGTGCAAATGTAGTGAGGTTTATGATAAAGATTGTTCTTCTCTATAAAGCTGTTAACCTCCAAGCCTTGAATAGAAAAGATAAACACCAGTTGACTGTCTTCCGCTTGTGCAACAAGAAGCCTTGGACATTGAGAAAAGTTTTCCTCAATTGGTTCCACTGATGCTTTGTCCCTGAAGCACCTTTCCAGTAAGGGACTTTTAAAAGATCTTTGATATTGGACAATGTTCCTGGCCCACCCAGAGCCCAATGAGTTCAACATCAAAAGGACTGAAGAGTGGTCTACCTGCCCTTAAACACAATGTCTCTAATTTAGCCTCTAGAACAAGGGGGTCACAGGAAATTTAAGGCCCATTTCACACAGTAACTCTATGGAAAGATTTGTCAATGGTATAGAAGAGAGCTCCAATAGGGCATCATAGAAATTGAGAAGGATTACAACACTGAATATAGCACTGATGCTTCAGAATAAGCCACGAAAACCATCAAACCTGAAATAGTAAGTTCCTGCTGGAGAAAACTGTCCAGATGTGCATCAGTTCACAGCAGGTACAGCAGATCCAATCAAGAAAATCATGCGGTTTTGACTACAGCAAAAGGAAAGAGATAGATTTGGAGTTGGGGTTGACATGAAATTACTGCTATATTTAAAACAGATAAGCCACAAGGATCTACTGCATAGCACAGGGAACTGTACTCAATAGTCTGTAAGAATCAAAAATGGGAAAATAACTTGAAAAAGCATAGACGCATGCACGTGTATAACTGAGTCACTTTGCTGGACACCTGGAACTAACACAGCATTGATAATCGTCTCTACTCCAATGTAAAATAAAAATTTTTAAATGTGAGGGCTGACGTGTTTCAAGACATAGATAGTGGAGAAATCCCAGAGGTAATAAACACCATGCCAGAGAAATTAACGGAAGACAACTTGATGGAAATGAGTGCTTTCAAACCAGTACCAAAAGGTTTTGTCCAGAACAAAATACCAAGGTTCTTTTGATGTGGACCAAAAGTCTTATGGACCCCATGCATTATGATATTTTTAGACAAAATCAAATGTGCCCCAAGGATTGTACACAAACATAAAAATAGCAAAATAATCTCTATCAAGATGAATATATTATTCTATTTGAAACTGTTGGAGGACAATTTTTCTTCCTGGTAAGCAAGAGAAAATATGAATCAAGATAGATATTTTAGTTTTATATTAAAATAACAATTAATTTCAGTTCTAGAAACCTATCCTAATAAATAATCAAAACCCAATTAAAACACACATAAATCATGTTGCTAATTGCAACTGTGTTTATAAGTTATAAATTTGAATAAATTTAGCAATCAAAGAAAGAGTGTTCAGAAAGATGGTGGAACTTCATCTTCCTTTGGAATTAAGTTTTAAAATGTATATACTAATGTGGGAAACTGCTATTAACTTTATACATGAAAAAATCACTGAGCAAAATGGTGTGTACATTTGTTAAATGAAAACTGCAAGCTATAGAATAATGGATATAATATGATATTTAATAAAAAAAACTCCTGAGTTGGTGATGGACAGGGAAGCTGGTGTGCTTCAGTCAATGGGTTCACAAAGAATTGACAATGACTAAGTGACAGAAATGAACTGAACTGAATATTTTATCTATCTTTTTATTTTGATTTGTAAAAACATAGAAATATGTTTGGAAAGGTAACAATAAATATTGTTCATTTATTTTGTGAAACACTGCATTGAATGAAGAAAAAGAAAATGATTAACTTTTCTTTTATATACATAATGTATACTGCTTGTTGTAAGCATGTATTCAAGAAAATAAATAGTTATCCAAAATTTTAGACTACTATGAATATATGCAAAAATATGCTTGAATAGGAAAATATGGAGCATTTTGTCACAAAACATTAATCATTAATTTTCTTTCTTTTCAACTTTTTTTTTTTGCTAATTTCTCAATTATTATGTAGTACTTTTAAAGTCGTATTGATTCGTCAGAATAATAGCATTCCAAATTTGTGTTTGAGGTAACAGATAACCTAATGATTTTAATTCATACAGGCAGGAATGTATGTGTGCGTGTTCAGTCATGTCTGACTCTTTGCAACCCCATACTGTAGGCTGACAAGTTCTTCTGTCCATGGAATTTTCCAGGCAAGAATATTGGCCTAGGTTGCCATATCCTACTCCTCTAGGCATCCATACACATTTATATACAATTTTCAGAAGACTAGAATTAAAATCTAATATCAAAAGTGGTTATTTTAATGTCAGGGATATAGATAATTTATTCCTTTATACACTGTAATGACTATTTTATACACTTAGTCATTACTTATTTTACAGGCAGAATTCAATTTATTTTCATATTTAAAATGAGATCATAGGTAAAATAGCAATGCAGTTATGAATACCAAAAACTGTAACTTTTAATTGCACTTTTCAGGAGCTGAAGGACCTATAGCGATTTATCATAAAACATAGATTTTTCATTTGTCCGAAAAAACAGTTCTAAATTTACAACAACAAATAAGTGTCACTCATGCCACAACCTTATCAAAATTGACAGACAAGCCCCAGAGCAGGTGGATTGCTTCAATTATTTGCCATCTATCATGAATACAAAATATGTCCTAACAGGTTTCTGGAGATCTGTGGGATGCTGGCGCTAGCTCACAGCAGTATGACACTGATGATGAAGCTCGGGCAAGATAAAAGTTCCAAAAAAAAACACACCAAAGGCAAGGCATTGTTTTTTGTGACCTTTGGTTTGGCAACAGTTTAACTACAAATCCAACAGCTGGCCACTGAAAGGATGATAACAAGTCGGGATGAAGGGTGCTGAGATGGATGCTACTGGAAGTCGGCCTATGCATTTGAGACTAAATAAACCCAGCAACTGGACATTTTAGCAGCTGGCCAGACAAAGGATATTCTTTAGATATTTAACAACTGATAATTGAGCAGTCTAACATTATTTGTTGAAAAAAATTTGATTACCAAATGGGATTACAACCAATATTCAAAGCTTGAGAGAAGGATTTATGGGAAGATAAACCAAGAAGCATGAGATGGTAATTACTTCAACTATTTCAGGAAGACTTTCAAAAAGATTACACTAGGAATTCCAGAGCATAAAATGAAATGGACCACGATTTAACTCCAACATTGAATAGCCATTTTATACCCTTTGGCCTTCTCTTCACTTCAAATCAGTTATTGCCATAATATAAATAATTTCTTACTTATTGCAATTTCATTGTCTTTCATAAATTGATAATACTGTGTGATATACCTTATTAAACATTCTTTTTATAATCTTAGAGTTCAAAAGTGGCTACTTTTTATTAATTAACATATTTAACTATTTAATAAGTCCATTTAGTTAAAAACATATGAAACACTTTAAAGAACATTCATTCAAGACAAAATAAAGTAAGGAGAAATATTAAACTTTTCATTGGCAGTAAAGATAGTATCATTTTGCTTTATTGGAGATACATTTAAATGGAGTAGAAAGATGAGACAATTTAAAATCTCTCTGCCATTTTGGTTTTCAAAATTTAAACTATATAATTTTTACATTATTTGGAATGTTTTGGTTTGGTGCAATAAGTGTTTTTAAAATTAAGAATCATCATGATATATGTTAGCACTGATTTAAAAACCAAAGGATTAAATAAAATAATAGCACTGATAATGAATTTTCATGAAGATACTTGCAATTTATTTTTACATACTTAGCTTTACAAATTTTGTAATTAAAAAATCACTACTTTAAAGTTGTCCTCCAGAATCTATCAATAGTCTTTTCTTCTAAGAAATATTCCATAAAACCATAATTGTCTAAAGAATCTGGTAAAATTTGATTACAGCAATTCCCACTGAATTAACTTGTAGAGATTTCTGACTTATTCTCTGAATTGAATATATAATGAAATTTTTAGGACTTGAAACCAAATGAAGTACAGCATACAAAGTCAAGAGGCAAATAAAGGAAGATCTCATCCTATCTCACTTTATTTGTCTCAGGCACCATAATGAAAACAAAAGTCAGATTGTGAGAGAATTATCTATTACCCTGAAAGGACATATGGGCAGAACAATAAACGCAAAGGCATTAAACAGAAAAAGCATCTAAATACATGAAATGGTGATTTGAGCTGTTAAGAGTTTAATGAGCATTGGAAAGAGTTTTTAAGCTCTGTTTAAGTGGGGTCATGTTTCACTATAAAATTCATACTGGCCAACAAAGAAAGGAAAAAAAATTCCTAGCTTGCCTTATAAAAGATTCAGAATCTTTAAAATACCTCAATATTTGTGAAAAATAGAACATTCAGAATGATGTTTCCATTTCAATATTTCTTTCCAAATCATAAAATTTAGAACAATTGCACTTTTAAATTCTTTCAATCAAAAAATTTAATAATTATCTCTATTTTACTGAAACAATATGTTGTTGTTCAGTCCATCAGTCATGTCCGACTCTTTGTGACCTTATGACCTGCAGCATGCCAGGCTTCCTTGTCCTTCACCATCTGCCAGAGCTTGCTCAAACTCATGTCCATTGAGTCTGTGATGCCATCCACCCATCTCATCCTCTGCTGTCCCCTTCTCCTCCTGCCTTCAACCTTTCCAAGCATCAGAGCCTTTTCTAATAAGTCGGCTCTTCGCATCAGGTGGCCAATGTATTGGAGCTTCAGCTTCAGTCCTTCTATGAATATTGAGGACTGATTTCCTTTAGGATTGACTGGTTTGATCTCCTTGCAGTCCAAGGGACTCTCAAGAGTCTTCTCCAACACCACAGTTCAAAAGAATCCACTCTACAGCACTCAGCCTTCTTTATGGCCCCACACTCACATCCATACAAAACTACTGGAAAAATCACAGCTTTGACTAGATAAACCTTTGTTGGTAAAGTAAGGTGACTGCTTTTTAATATGCTGTCTAGGTTTGTCATAGCTTTTCTTCCACAGGGAAAGCATCTTTTAACTTCAAATCTACAGTCACCATCTGCGGTGGTTTTGCAGCCCAAGAAAATAAAGTCTCCCACTGTTTCCATTGCTTCCCCTTTTATTTGGCATGAAGTGATGGGACTGAATGCCATGGTCTTAGTTTTCTGAATGTTGAGGTTTCAGCCAGCTTTTTTGCTGTCCTCTTTCATTTTGATTAAGAGGCTCTCTAGTTTCTCTTTTCTTTCTGCCATAAGTGTGCTGTCATCTGCATATTTGAGGTTATTCATATTTCTCCCAGCAATCTGGCTTGTGCTTCATACAGGCTGGCACTTTGTTTGATGTACTCTGCATATAAGTTAAATAAGCAGGATGACCATATACAGCCGTGACGTACTCATTTCCCAATTTGGAACCAGTCAGTCCATTGTTCAGTGTTTGGTTCTAACTGTTGCTTCTTGACCTGCATACAGGTTTTGCAAGAGGCAGGTAAGGTGATCTGATATTTCCATCTCTTGAAGAATTTTCCAAAGTTTGTTGTGATACACACAATAAAAGGCATTAGCATTTTTGATGAAACAGAAATAGCTATTTTTTCTGGAATTTTCTTGCTTTTTCTATGACCCAACGGATGTTGGCAATTTGATCTCTGGTTCTTCTGCCTTTTCTAAATCCAGCTTGAACATCTGGAAGTTCTCTGTTCACGTTCTGTTGAAGCCTGACTTGGAGAAATTTCAGCATTACTTTGCTTGGGTGTGAAATGAGCACAATTGTATTAGAGTTTGAACATGCTTTGGCATTGCCTTTATTTGGGATTGGAATGAAAACTGACCTTATCCAACCTGTGGCCACTGCTGAGTTTTCCAAGTTTGCTGGCATATTGAGTGCAGCACTTGGACAGCATCATCTTTGAAATAGCTCAGCTGGAATTCCATCACCTCCACTAGCTTTGTTCATAGTGATGTTTCCTAAGGCCCACTTGACTTTGGACTCCAGGGTGTCTGACTCTAGGTGAGTGATCACACCGTCATGGTCACCTGGGTCATTAAGATCTCTTTTGTATAGTTCTTCTGTGTATTCTATATACTACATTAAAAAAAGTATTGTAAGAATCTATGTTGTATGTTTGTAAATTTGGTCAAGGTGTCTAGAATTCTTAAAATATCCAATCATTGTTGTATTATAAAAGTTATCAGAAAATTATTGTTTTTTAATCTTTTTAAATACCCTCTTAGTGTTAGTAGAAATATTAAGAAAAGGAAATTTTTTATGAAGAGCTTTTTTATCATCCCTTTCCATTATTGTACTCTCACGTCCTCAAAACGCCAACTAATGTAAACATTTTAGGGTCATTATTATTTTCTACTCCCCCTTGGTTTTTAAATCAGCTACATTATGACCTTACAGATGATGTTTCTGTTTTTTTTCCTAGTGTGAGTTCTTTGTTTAACATGTAATTCTAGTTCTACCTATTTTAGGAAAAGCAAATATTGAACAGCCATAGTATTTTCATTACATATGTTATTTAAAAGTGAGTAACTTTTGCCTTATAGTCTCTGTGTCTATATTTCATTATATTGTCTTCATGACTATATGCATAATATTATTATCCTTATTTGCTGATAATAAAATTGGGATAGAAAACTTGGAGATGTCAGCTCATCCAAGAGAATACATGCTTGAATGAACACTCAGGTTCAAATATTCCTTTTACTTGGGGAAAATTAAAATAATGAGCTCATGTGTTTTGGACTTCATTAACTGCAAAACAAAAATATTTTTTATATGTAAATTTCATTTTGCAACACCATTTTAGAAGACAGAAATTAGTAAGATCAGCAATTTTCATATTAAGATATGAAAGTTAAGGCCTGGATAGCTAAGCAACTTGCTATAATTCCATATAGTTAGTATCAGAAGCAGTATAGTTAGTGTGAAATCTTAAAAGATAGCCTTCAGAATGGGAGAAAATAATAGCAAATGAAGCAACAGACAAAGGATTAATTTCAAAAATATACAAGCAGCTCCTGCTGCTCAATTCCAGGAAAATAAAAGACCCAATCAAAAAATGGGCCAAAGAACTAAACAGACATTTCTCCAAAGAAGACATACAGATGGCTAACAAACACATGAAAAGATGCTCAACATCACTCATTATCAGAGAAATGAAAATCAAAACCACAATGAGGTACCATTACACGCCAGTCAGGATGGCTGCTATCCAAAAGTCTACAAGCAATAAATGCTGGAGAGGGTGTGGAGAAAAGGGAACCCTCTTACACTGTCGGTGGGAATGCAAACTAGTACAGCCGCTATGAAGAACAGTGTGGAGATTCCTTAAAAAGCTGGAAATAGAACTGCCATATGACCCAGCAATCCCACTTCTGGGCATACACACCGAGGAAACCAGATCTGAAAGAGACACGTGCACCCCAATGTTCATCGCAGCACTGTTTACAATAGCCAGGACATGGAAGTAACCTAGATGCCCATCAGCAGACGAATGGATAAGGAAGCTGTGGTACATATACACCATGGAATATTACTCAGCCGTTAAAAAGAATGCATTTGAATCAGTTCTAATGAGATGGATGAAACTGGAGCCCATTATACAGAGTGAAGTAAGCCAGAAAGATAAAGACCAATACAGTATACTAACACATATATATGGAATTTAGAAAGATGGTAACGATAACCCTATATGCAAAACAGAAAAAAGAGACACAGATGTACAGAACAGACTTTGGGACTCTGGGAGAAGGCGAGGGTGGGATGTTTTGAGAGAACAGCATCGAAACATGTATACTATCAAGGGTGAAACAGATCACCAGCCCAGGCTGGATGCATGAGACAAGTGCTCGGGGCTGGTGCACTGGGCAGACCCAGAGGGATGGGGTGGAGAGAGAGGTGGGAGTGGGGATCGGGATGGGGAACACATGTAATTCCATGGCTGATTCATGTCAATGTATGGCAAAAACCACTACAATATTGTAAAGTAATTAGCCTCCAACTAATAAAAATAAATGGGGAAAAAATAAAATAAAATTCAAAAAATAAAAAATAAAAAAATGTAAAACTCAACTTTTTTGATTACTGTGTCATTTCTTATCCCTTGTACTTAGTATACATGCACTTAATACATAACACATTAAGAATAATCTATTAGATTCAAGTTCCAAATTTTAGTTTCCATTATTCCTTGTGCTTTACACATCCAAAGGTAAATGTGGTGAAAAAATTCAGTAAGATAAAAGTTCAAAAACAAATATTTAGCATATATCTCTCAATTTAATTTATATGAGATGTACTGCTAATTGATTCACTGATATGGGGAAAAAAAAAAGAGAGAGAGAGAAAGTTTACTATTTAAGACTTAAAATTATCTTTAGACCCGTAATAGACCAGGGGCAGGAAGGAAACTCATAAAACTCATAAAACATATAATCACTTTTAACTGCTCCCTATTTGCCTATTCTGAGCCATCCATTTGTATTTTTGCTTTGGAGAAAAGTAGAGAAAATTAAGGTAACTGTGAATCAAAATGATAGGTATGAAAGAAACAGAATATAATTTTTGTGGCTTTGTACTGACTTTGGGTTGAAAGAAAAAAATACAATAACTAAATTTTCTTTATTGAATTTTCTCAGTTAAACTTCAAAACTATCTTTGACATTAAAAATACATAGGAATCTATTGATACTTTGTAATAAAAGAGAAAATAGTTCCTTAAAATCTGCATAGCAAATCTTATACACATATAATCAGAGATTATAGTAAAACAAAATAAACCATCTCTGTATTAGATTTATCAGTATTGTTACATCCATAAATTATGACAATGACCTTTTAAGCAGAAAAAGAGAATGATGTAATTTACATGTAAACTTTTTTGAAATTATGATCCAGTGTTGAAGACCTGAAGAATTTTGCATCTATAACAAAGTTTGAGAGCCAATCATTTAGTATAAAGGAAAATGTTCTTTACATCTATCACTCAAAATACATCAGGGAAATACCTAAACCCCAACATTCCTCTATAGGATTGGATTCATTTTATCCAGCCTATAGTTCAGTTCAGCTCACTCGCTCAGTCATGTCCGATTCTTTGAGACCCCATGGACTGCAGCATGCCAGGCCTCCTTGTCCATCACCAACTCCCAGAGTTTACACAAACTCATGTCCATTGAGTCGGTGATGCCATCCATCAGGTGATCTCATCCTCTGTCATCCCCTTCTCCTCCTGCCTTCAATCTTTCCCAGCACCAGAGTCTTTTCAAATGAGTCAGTTCTTCACATCAGGTGTCCAAAGTATTGGAACTTCAGCATCAGTCCTTCCAGTGATTTTCCAGACTGATTTCCTTTAGGATTCACTGGTTGGATCTCCTTGCAGTCCAAGGAACCCTCAGGAGTCTTCTCCAGTGCCACAGTTCAAAAGCATCTATTCTACAGCACTCAGCTTTCTTGTAGAGCCTATTTTCTCCATCTTAAATTTTTCTTTCTCAGTTTCCAACCAATAGGTCTCTTCCCCAAAAAAGCCCTCATAGCTCTTTTACATGCAGATTAAATGTGCTTCCCATTCTCTTCCTGACATTCATTGTAAGAGAAAAAAAAATATGTCTCAAAAAGAAAAGAAAGAAAGGAAGAAAAAAATGATCTGTGAGCATTTGATTGAAGGCCAAAGAGTGAATAGTAGGAACACTATCTTGTCTGCTTGAAAGATGGCAATCAGCTTCACATAGTGGCAAAGAGTGATGCGTCACCAACCACATTTGGAGGCAGATGATACAGGAAATAAACTTGTAGAATGAGGGGAGGAGATATGACACAATGCTATTAGTGGTTGCCTATTTATAAACACCTCTCTTTTATGAGAGAGAGAAGAGCTCAGAAAGAATTTGTCCATTTGCAAGCAAGATAGCAAGATTTTTGAAAAACGTCAGAAATCCACGGCTTTGCAGTATGGGAAAAGTCAACCAATGTTAAACTCCGAACAATAAGAAAAGAAGATATGGACATTTTTGAGGGAAAAAAATGGACTGATTTAGGGGCATGATATCACTTATTTTGTTAAAACCCAGAAATTATAATAGAGTCTGATAAAGATCAACCGAGGATCTAGGAACAATCAAATCCTTTCAGACAAAATGACTCAGGGAAGGAAAACAGGAATACTGACAGTCCCACCAAAGTCAGATAAGCTCAAAGGATATGCAAACACAAGTGTGTAAGTAGAAACAAAGATAAGGATGTAAAAACCAAGAAATATACTGCTGCTGGAAATTATGTCCCCAAAAGATCTGTGGGCTTGCTAATTAGCAATGGAGTTCACTAAGTATTTATATGAGATGTACTGCTAATTGATTCACTGATATGGGGAAAAAAAAAAGAGAGAGAGAGAGAAAGTTTACTATTTAAGACTTAAAATTATCTTTAGACCCGTAATAGACCAGGGGCAGGAAGGAAACTGAAAATACCATCCTCCACCCATTCCCTGACGGCCCCTTCAGATACAGCCAAGGACAATGTGGAAGACTGAGCAATTTACAGAGTGTAGCACCACAGGCAAGCTCATAGATTACAATAAACTGCAACCATATATATATTGGGGGGAAAACAGCTTACATTTTTATTTCAAGAGGCTCTCATACTGGTTTTAACAACTTTAGTGATGTATTTTAACTTGGTGAAGTCAAAACAGGAATTGCTTTAATTTTTCTCTAGTTACTGTCTTAAAAGGGCTCTCAATAGAATTTAAAATTTAGTTTCACAAGGGCAGACATTTTTGTTTGTTTTGTTCATATGTGTATCCTCAACAGTGAGAGCAAACTCTGCTACAAATATTCACTGATTAAGGATCAATAAGTGCTGTTTTAAATTTTCTTTTTTCTTTTCTCTCCAATTATATCATGTGCAGATTCTTTAAGCTTTGAGGTTCTTTGTATTTTTAAATAAAATTTAAAGTTTCCATTTCAACACAGATTTAAACTTCATTGCTGCCTTTGCCCTCATAGGAGAGGGGGGAATTCTAGACTGTATGGAATAAAGGAGAGGTATGGGCTGGCTCTGAGATATTTGTCCACTTTTTTAACTTCAAGTTCTAGTTCCTCCTGTGTATTGAACTGGGGAGAAAGAGGGAAACTGGCTAAGCCCTGCAAAATTCTTACAGTGTAGTTGTAACTTTCTTAAAGTTCCTCTAAACAACCCTAAAGAACAGAGGTGCTCTTTGTCAGCTAAGAGTTTCAATGCTTGTCTTCCCCTGGGTAAGTGTGTGAGTTTCTCAGAGTCTCCTTGATGCACTTTCTGCCTCCCAGTTTTCTGCGATATCCCTGTGGAACATCCTCTGAAGCCTGATGTTCCATCCTCTTTAACTGGCTATAGGCACTTCTCACTCTGCCCCTGATGAGCAACATTATCAGAGATGGGTATATACTTATAACTGTATAAAAGATACTCTGCAGTAATATTTTAAAACCATTTAATATATTTTATGTTCAATGGTTAAACTTAGTTTATCTTAAGAACTAAGTGAAGACTATAGAAATTTCTAAAACCTCAGGATGTGAGAAGTCTTATTGCATGTTAAATAAGCCATTAAACAAGCTCTCTTTTTTCCACTGGAAATGCATTATAAAACACTTTTAAACAGATTCTGCCTCTCGGTTTTGTTGAAGGGAGGGTATAAGTGGAAGGAGCCCTGTCTCACAGTCAACCCCAGCTCTCCTCCACTGGAGCACTCTGTGAATTTCTGTGGATTTCAGGGCCCCATGGGAAATTAATGCTAGTAACACACACATAGTCACAGTGCTCTAATCTATGTGACTGATGTGTAAAAATCACTACTTCTTCCTGGGACAAAATGAAGTGTCTTGAAATTTTGGAAAGATAGCTTTCCTAAAATATTCAAGATGCTCTTGCATTCATGAAGCTGTTTCTGAACTAATGCATATTTTTACATTAAAAGTAAAGTGCTATTAAATAAACGTGATTTATATACCTTGTCACTCACATAAAGTTTGACACAGAAAGTAGCAAACAGAGTTTGTCTAAATAAAGGGTGTCTGAAACACTAAGGGTTAAGAGAAAGGAAACCAGTACAGAGGAAAGAGAACTATAACAGTGATGAGAGAAAAAGACTGTTTTTCTCCCATGCTATCTGGAAGGGCTCCCATCATATAAGTGTCCTGAAGAAATTATTATTTATCTGAGGAATATCAGAAGCCACAAAATGTTTGCTAATGACAAAAGCTAAGATCCTTTGGTTTGGAGCAATTTTAGGGTTAAAGAAGCTAGAAAGGAATTTATCATCGTTCATTCGTAATGGAGAGGAAGAACAGCAACAACAAAAAAAAACGTGGAAATAAGTTGTCCCGGTAATTGGGCACTAGTCAGTTTCAAAGCCTTCACGCCTGAGTCTCTGCAGCAACATATGTGACTGCGAGGGAAGGAAGTATAGTCAGTATACACTGGATACCTACAAAACCCCGAACAGCTAGGGGGCATGCTTGTTCCCAGTCTTGCATTCAGTCTAAAATCTTTTGTCATGGAATGAGGCACTAAGAGTGAAAAAAAGTTTTTGTTTTGCTTCGTTTTGTTTTTAAATAGTCAAAAACATTTTATTATGGCCCTTTCCATCTTCTGAATAGAGTGGTATAATTTTTCTGGGATAAATTTTATATAACTCCTTCTACATCCAAAGTCTAGAGGAAAGAAAGGGGAGGATTAAATGGTAAAAGTCTAAGGCTTTTCCCTGTGGTTTTGAAAGTTGATAACTTAATAAATATAGATTTTTCAGAGTAACTTAATGTGCTTTTCTGTATTTAATAATGCGGGCCCAAGGTGAAAATCTAAATTTATTTCCTGAAACTTTGAAAATAATTCAGTTTAGAAGAAAGTCCTAAAAGAAATTTTTTGGGTAAGTTTAAGAAACAGAGTCTTCTCACAAAAGCAATTAGCCTGTCACAGCAATTTGTCAGTACTGATTACCTCCTCCTTCTTAAAATGCATTTTGTGCTTGATATATGCTATATCTATATGCTGAAGGTTCTATTTTCCTGGAGAACCCCAACTAGTACACTTGGTTTCTTAAATACCAAACTCTACCGGTTTCCCTCTTACCTTAGTGCAAGACTTTGAATATTAAATTATTCCAAGAGTTAATTCTTCATCTACACTTATCCCTTGATTGATTCTGCACAATCCTGTGGCTTTAAATGTGATAATATGATATGCTATAACTTACAAAAATGTATATTCAGCTTAGACCACTTCTTTGGGATTCAAATTCCTATACCGAATAGTCTACCCAGTATTTCCACATGGATATCTAAATGGCACCTTACTCTTTACAGGCAAAACTATTTTTTCTCCCTACCAAACCTACCACTCTTTCAATCTCCCTCCTTTCATCAAATGGTACCATCATTAATCCAGTTGATTTTTTGTAAAAATCTCAGAAATCACCATTTATTCCTCTTATTCTATCTCATTCTGTATCCAATCTTACTTTATCCATTATCTCTCACATTTGTTGCCCTCTCAAACCTCCTGCACTTCCTGTATTGGAGAGCTTGGATGTATACATTTTCCATGGTTTATAAGACTGCCAAATATCTGGCACTAATAAACTCAAATATCTTACCTAATTGTTTACCACACTCTCATTTTCTTGTCATTTCTTTAAAAAAGTACTACAAGCTCTTTTTTTTTTTTTTTCACTGATGGTAAGATCAGAGCGCTGGTCAAACTAGTTAGCCAGAAACAAGTTACTAGTAGCAGTTGTGTCCAATCTGTAAGAACAGGGATATATTATGTTAAATTATAATTTATTGTCCAAATTTTGCACTAGCCTATTACTTCCTCACCAATAATATGCAATATTCTGCATAATAAGACTGTCTCTTATGAATAATTATTTTAAGAAATCAAGAATAATGAAAACCCTTCCTCATTTTGATTACACAAATGGATGAAATTCAGAATATGGGTCTCATCCTGTTAGTTTCTATGATACACTAAAGTGTGGGGAAAGAAAAAGCAAACAAACATGAGTCCTTGGCAAGGCTGATATAGCAGGATATGAAATCAAACACTGAAGAATCTTTCTAGGACACTATAAAATGTTAAACTTACAATAAACTTCTTACTGCATCACAAAAGCATAAACCTAATAAATCAAAACATTTTGGAGAGCCCCAGGTCTAACTTTTAGAACTGATAATAAAAATGGATTTGGGGCATGGATTGTCAAATTCTGGCACTCACGAGAAAGGGTACAGATAAACAATGATGTCAGACGTTGCTCAGGATTCTTAGAACTTATACTTTACAACATTCGAAATAAAGCCTCTGGTTTCCCGGTGTCTAGTGTCTCATGAGTCAATATTTTTCTTCAAATAGTTCATTTGATTTAACTGCACCCAGGAATGTTTTTGCCACTAGAATTATTGATGTCTAGTCTAATGGTAAAACTTTGAATATATTGATGATTCCTAGTCCTTCTACAAATGTAAGTCATGTTTTAGTCTAAATGCACTGAGCATATTGTTTATATCTGTGCTGTCCAATAGAGTAGCCTATATGCCTATATATCTCTTAAAATATTATTCCATTACATGCTTAGTTAATCCCATGATATAATAGATCTTATTAATGAGTTTCCAGATAGGCTTTCCATACTCTAGTCTACAAAATGTGAAAAAAAAAAAAAAAAATCCAACAGGCATGTATATATAATTATTCCATTATTAATCATTCAATGTTCTATCATCTCTGCAAACCTTCTGTCAAGAAAAACAAAATTATTTTCAGCATTATTGACCTTTTCTGATCTCTGAATCTATCCGTGTGCGCATGCAAGCATGCATACATGCTAAGTTGCTTCAGTTCTGTCCGTCTCTTTGCAGCCCACCATGCTCTTCTGTCCATAGGATTCTCCAGGCAAGGATACTGGAGTGGGTTGCCATGCCCTCTTCCAGGGGACTTTCCCCACTCAGGGATCAAACCCGAGTCTCATGTCTCCTTCATTGGCAGATGGTGGGGTTTTTTTTTGTTGTTTTTCTTTTTTGGTTTTTGGTTTGCTTGTTTTACCACTAGCGCCACCTGGGAAGCCCAAATCTACTCATAGGAATATTTAATAATAAATTATGATAAATATCCTACTGGTTCTCAGTCATTAATTCTCACTTAAATATTTGGGTTTTCCATTTTATTATGAACATTTGCAAACATAGAAGAAAACCGAAAAAAAAATCTTGCATTAAACAGCGTATGAAAGTGAAAGTGAAGTCGCTCAGCCGCGTCCGACTCTCTGGCTCCCCATGGACTATAGCCTAGGAGGCGCCTCCATCCATGGAATTTTCCAGGCAAGAGGACTGGAGTGGTTTCCATTTCCTTCTCCAAAACAGCGTATATTCAAACACTAATTCTACCATTATTATTTACTTAGTCATGAAGTATTTACTGAATATTTGTGATGCGTGCACGCTCCGTTGTGTCCTATTCTTTGCAACCCCACGGACCGTAGCCCGCCAAGCTCCTCTGTCCATCGAACTTCCCAGGCAAGAATACTGGAGCGGCTGTCATTTCCTACATCAGGAGTTACTGAATGTTTACCATGTACTAGGTCTCAGGGTTACAGTGGTGAATAGCAAGACCTCATGATGTGTAAGGCAAATAAACACAGAACACATAATTACAACTTGTGATAAATTCTAGGAGAAAAAAGCACTGGATGCAATGGAAAAAAAAAAATTACAGATGATGCTTAGCTTTGAGGTTGAAAAGTTCATTCTCCAAGGACAGGTGTGAGTGGTAGGAGAGGAGAAGTGCTGAAGCTGGAAAAGCAATCAAGGCAGAAGGAACAGTCAGCACAAAGGCCTGGAGGCCTGAGGAGCTTACACGTTGAGAAATTGTAAAAAGGCCCTGAGTAAAGTGCAGAAAGGAAAGGAGACAGAAGCTGTAGTCACAGAAATAGGAGCTGATCTTGTAGAACATTGCTGCCTAGGGAAATAAGACTAAATTCAATGCTGAGTACCATGATATGTCTTTATTTTTTATTTGTATTTTTAATTGAGTATTTTCTTCTATATTATATTTAAACTCACTTTCCCTTTCTAAAATTTTGTTATTCCATTTGTTTTATTTTGTTTTTAGAATAGGTCACCTGGCAACAGATTCTCTTAGTTTTAACTAAGAATATGTTGATTTTCTCTTATATCTGAGGGAAAATAAAAGTCCTGTTGGGAGGGTTCACTTAATTTCTTAAATCTGTAGAATTACAAAATCTGTAGAATTTGACAAATTAGGGAAAATTTTAGCTATTATTTCTTCAAATACTCTTTCAGGCCCACTTTCTTTTTCCTCTCCATCTGGGACTCTGATGAGATGAATGTTAGATTCTTTGTTATAGACTTACTTATAAATTTTTTTGCTATACACCTCGAAGTTGAAGAATTCTCCTGCTACTTCAGTGAGAAAGAGCAAGTTTTTGTTGAGAATTTCCTTGTCTTTATCTATTGGTATTTTGGGGTTGCCAGGTTCCCTACCATCAAGTTAGATATGTGAGGCAAAAGAAAACCTGGGGGTATATGTTGCCATGACATCTCTTGGTCCAAAGGTTCCTGTGGAGTCTGCTTTCTTCGCTCTACATTGCAGAGTGTTCTCACACTTGTTTAGTTTAATTATCTATGTCTACAGTATTTAGCTATATTTATGAGGAGAATAGGGAAAATGTTGGTCTACGTACCCCATCTTGCTGAAAATATCTACTTTTAAAACTATTTTGAAAATCAGAGACCATATAATTTCCTTGCACACACCCAAATTAGGTATAAAGATAAATATATATACCCCTTCATAACTTAGCTTTTGTAGCTCAGATGGTAAATAATCTGCCTGCAATGCAGGAAACACAGGTCAATCCCTGGAAGATTCTCTGGAGAAGGGAATGGAAACCCACTCCAGTATTCTTGCCTGGAGAATCCTATGGACTGAGGAGCCTGGCTTGCTAAGTCCATGGGGTCACAAAGAGTCAGACATGACTGAGTGACTAACACTACTACAACTTTTGGTAGTGACCAATTTATAATTGGATAATGCCCCAGGGATTAGCAAATTAGCAATTAGTTGCAATTAGTAGCAAATTGCAATGCACTACAGAACAACCATTGACAGGAGGATCCCAACAAAAAAAGATACCCTGTGTCCAAGGGCAAAGGAGAAGCTGCAACAAGATGGCAGGAGGGGCGAAATTGCATTTAGAATCAAACCCCATACCCACCAGAGAAGCTCAGAGGGCTTAAAAAAAAACATTGCGTGCACCAGGACCCAGAGAGCCCACAGAGACTGAGCCAGACTCGCCTTTGAGTGTTGGAGTGTCTCCTGTGGAGGCAAGTGTCAGCAGTAGTCTGCCACAGGGACAGGGCTCTGGCTACAGCAGACCTGGGTCAGGCAACATAACCCACCATGAGCAGATGACCCACAAGCTGCAGAACAATTGTACCAAAGAAATTCTCCACTGTTAAGAAAGTTCTAGGACCCACAACAGATTTCCCAACCTGGGAACCTGGCAAAGGGGTAGTGAATCCCCAGGGAATTTGACTTTGGAGGTCAGTGGGATTTGATTACAGAACTTCCACAAGACTTGGGAAACAGACTCTTGGAAAATGAAATTCATTCAGTCATGTCCAACTCTTTGCAACCCCGTGGACTACAGTCCATTGAATTCTCCAGTCCAGAATACTAGAATGGGTAGCTCTTCCCTTCTCCAGGGGATCTTCCCAACCCAGGAATCAAACCCTGGTCTTACTCATTGAAGGCAGATTCTTTACCAGCTGAGCAACAAAGGAAGCCCAAGAATACTGGAGTGGGTAGCCTGTCCCTTCTGCAGTGGATCTTCCTGACCCAGGAATTGAACTGGGGTCTCCCCCACTGCAGGTGGATTCTTTACCAACTGAGCTATCAGGAAGCCCTTGATATCAGGGAAGGCTCTTGGAGGGCACAAACAAAACTTTGCATGCACCAGGAGCCAGGAGAAAAGAGCAGTGTCCCCACAAGAGACTGAATCAGACTTGCCTGTGAGTGTCCAAGAGTCCTCAGGCCAAACAACAGGGAGGAAACACAGCCTTATGCATCAACAGAAAATTGATTAAAGATTTACTGAGAAAGGTCCCAACCATCTGAACAAAACCCAGTTTCCCCCACAGTCAGTCTCTTCCATCAAGAAGCTCCCATGAGCCTCTTATCCTTATTCATTGAGGGCAGAGAGGTTGAAAACCACAATCACAGAAAACTAGCCAAAATGATCACATGAACCACAACCTTGTCCAAGTCAATCAAAATATGAAACATGCCATATAGGGCCAACCCAAGAAAGATGGGTCATGGTGGAGAGTTCTAACAAAATGTGGTCTACTGGAGAAGGGAATGGCAACCCACTTCAGTATTCATGCTTTGGAACTCCATGAAGAGTATGAAAGGGCAAAAAGATATGACACTGAAAGATTAAATTCCCAGGTCAGTAGGTATCCAATATGCTACTGGAGAAAATAAATCCAGAAAAAGTGAAGAGACGGAGCCAGAGCATAATCAATACCCAGTTGTGAATGTGACCGGTGATGGAAGTAAAGTCCAATGCTGTAAAGAGCAATATTGCATAGGGATCTGGAAGCTTAGGTCCATGAATCAAGGTGAATTGGAAGTAGTCAAACAGGAGATGGTAAGAGTGAACATCGACATTTTAGGAATCAGTGAATGAAAATGGACAGGATGGGTAAATTTAAATCAGGTAACCTTTACATCTACTTCCGTGGGCTAGAATACCTTAGAAGAAATGGAGTAGCCCTCATAGTCAAGAAGATTCCGAAATACACTACTTGGGTGCAATCTCAAAAATGACAGAATGATCTCTGTTCATTTCCAAGGCAAACCATTCTATATCACAGTATAAAGTCCAAGTCTATGCCCCAACTATTACTGCCAAAGAAGCTGAAGTTGAACGGTTCTATGAGGACTTACAAGACCTTCTAGAACTAACACACAAGAAATGAAGTCCTTTTCATCATAGGGGACTGGAATGCAATAGTAGGAAATCAAGAGATACCTGCAGTAACAAGCAAGTTTGACCTTGGAATACAAAATATGCAGGGAAATGTCTAATAGAGTTTTGCCAAGAGAACACATTAATCATAGCAAACACCCACTTCCAACAACATGAGAGACAAATCTACACATGGACATCACCAGATGGTCAAAACCAAAATCAGATTGATTATATTCTTTTCAGTCAAAGATGGAGAAGCTCTATACAGTCAGCAAAAACAAGACTGGGAGCTGATCGTGACTCAGATCATGAACTCCTTATTACCAAATCCAGAATTAAACTGAAGAAAGTGGGAAAACACCACTAGACCATTCAGGTATGACCTAAATCCAATCCCTTACCATTATACAGTGGAAGTGACAAATAGATTCAAGGGGCTAGATCTGACAGAGTGCCTGAAGAACTATGGGTGGAGTTTAGTGACATTGTACAGGAGGCAGTGATCAAGACCATCCCTAAGGAAAAGAAATGCAAAAAGGCATAATGGTCGTCTGAGGAGGCCTTACAAATAGCTCAGAAAAGAAGAGAAGCTAAGCACAAAGGAGAAAATGAATGATATATCCATTTGAAAGCAAAGTTCCAAAGAGTAGCAAGGAGAAGTAAGAAAACCTTCCTCAGTGATCAATGAAACAAAATAGAGGAAAACAATAGAATGGGAATGACTAGACATCTCTTCAAGAATATTAAAGATACCAAGGGAACATTTCATGCAAAGATGGGCACAATAAAGGACAGGAATGGTATGGACCTAACAGAAGCAGAAGATATTAAGAAAAGGTGGCTACAATACACAGAAGAACTATACAAAAAAGATCTTCATGACCCAAATAACCACAAAGGTGTGATCACTCACCTAGAGCCAGACAGCCTGGAGTCCAAAGACAAGTGGGCCTTAGGAAGTATCACTAGAAACAAAGCTAAGGAGGTGATGGAATTACAGTTGAGCTATTTCAAATCCTAAATGATGATACTGTTAGAGTGCTGCACTCAATATGCCAGCAAATGTGGAAAACTCAGCAGTGGCCATAGGACTGGAAAAGGCCCGTTTTCATTCCAATCCCAAAGAAAGGCAATGCCAGAGAATGTTCAAACCACCACACAACTGCACTCATCTCACATGCTAGCTAAGTAACGCTCAAAATTCTCCACGTGAGGCTTCAACAGTACATGAACTGAGAATTTTCAGATGTTCAAATTGGGTTTAAAAAAGGCAGAGGAACCAGAGATCAAATTGCCAACATCCATTGGATCATCGAAAAAGCAAGAGAGTTCCAGAAAAACATCCACTTCTGCTTTATTGACTATACCAAACAAAGACTTTGACTGTGTGGATCACAACAAACTGTGGAAAATTCCTAAAGAGAAGGGAATACCAGACCACCTGACCTGCCTCCTGAGAAATCTGTATGCAGAAAAAGAAGCAACAGTTAGAACCGGACATGGAGCAATGAACTGATTCCAAATGGGAAAGGAGTAAGTTAAGGCTGTATATTGCCACCTTGCTTATTTAACTTATATGCAGGGTACATCATGAGAAATCATGGGCTGGATGAAGCACAAGCTGGAATCAAGATAGCTAATAGAAATATCAATAACCTCAGATATGAAGATGATGTATCCAGTATGGCACAAAATGAAGAAGAACTAAAGAGCCTCTTGATAAAAGTGAAAGAGGAGAGTGAAAAGCTGTGTTAAAACTCAACATTCAAAAAACTAAAATCATAGCATCCAGTCCCATCACTTCATGCCAAATATATAGGGGAAAGAGTGGAATAGTGAGAGACTTTATTTTCTTGGGCTCTAAAATCACTGCAAATGGTGAGTGCAGCCATGAAATTTAAAGATACTTGCTCCTTGGAAGAAAAGCTATAACCAACCTAGATAGCATATTAAAAAGCAGAGATATTACTTTGCCAACAAAGATCTGTCTAGTCAAAGCTATGGTTTTTCCAGTAGTCTTGTATGGATGTGAGAGTTGTACCACAAAGAATGCTGAGCGCAGAAGAATTGATGCTTTTAAACTGTGGTGTTAGAGGTGACTCTTGAGAGTCCCTTGGACTGCAGGGGGATCAAACCAATCAACTGGAAAGGAAATCAGTACTGACTATTCATTGGAAGGCCTGAAGCTGAAGCTGAAGCTCCAGTTATTTGGCCACCTGATGCAAAGAACTGACTTACTGGAAAAGACCCTGATGGTGGGAAAGATAGAAGGCAGGAGGAGAAGGGGACGACAGAGGATGAGACACTTGTATGGGATCACCAACTCGGGGGACGTGAGTTTTAGCAAGCTTTGGGGTTTGGTGATGGGCAGGGAAGCCTGGTGTCCTGCTGTCCCAGGGTCCCAAAAAGTCTGACAAGCCTGAGAGACAAACTGAACTGAACTGACATCCCTTCATAACTTATGTTTTAACTAGCAAATACTTTCTGATTGTGTGGATCATGGCCCACTCCCTGTATTACATAAATAAACAAGACACTCTTAAATACTTATTACATGGTTTGGTTTCACAAGCAAATAGAAGGTTAATCTTAGAAAAAATATTTTTAAGTCAACAATTCTAAACTTTATTTATGTGTCCAACATTTAAGTGGATCATATTCAATAATGATATTCCAAAGATTTTTTTAAGGGCAATTCCCAAGGTAATGATTTCTATATCACAGATATTGCTGTGATTTCAATATGTTGATAAAATTAAAGGATTACTTTTTTTCTGTACATACTGCTCTGACTTTAATACCTGCTTTGAAATTTTTAAGCTTATTTTAATTTATTTAATTTATTAATTTATGTTAATTTAATTTAATATAATACTTTAGGAACTTAGTATTTTTCATTTCCATTTTATTAGATCATTTGTATTCTTATAAGTTATGACAAAAATCTTTGTGGAAAAAGTAAATGGAGTTTGTCTTAGGTTTGCTTTTTGTGAGAAATTGTTCAAGCAAACACTGGGAAAAGAATAAAAATGAAACATGGGTGGAAATAAGATCAACCATAAATAAATTAATATGAAAGTTTGCACTTTGGGCTGTTCAGTTCAGTTCAATTCAATCCTTCAGTTGTGTCTGACTTTTTACAACCCCATGGATTGCAGCACGCCAGGCCTCCCTGTCCATCACTAAGTCCCAGAGTTTACTCAAACTCATGTCCATAGAGTTGGTGATGCCATTCAACCATCTCATCCTCCGTCGTCCCCTTCTCCCGCCTTCAATCCTTCCCAGCATCAGGGTCTTTTCCAGTGAGCAAGTTCTTCACATCAGGTGGTCAAATTATTGGTGTTTCAGCTTCAGCATCAGTCCTCCCAATGAATATTCAAGACTGATTTCCTTTAGGATGGACTGGTTGGATCTCCTTGCAGTCCAAGGGACACTCGAGAGTCTTCTCCAATGCCATAGTTCAAAAGCATCAATTCTTCGGTGCTCAGCTTTCTTTATATTCCAACTCTCACATCCATACATGCTGCTGCTGCTAAGTCACTTCAGTCGTGTCAGACTCTGTGCAAACCCCATGGACTGTAGCCCACCAGGCTCCTCATCCACGGGGTTCTCCAGACAAGAACACTGGAGTGGGTTGCCGTTTCCTTCTCCACATCCATATATGACTACTGGAAAAACCACAGGTTTGACTAGAGGGACCTTTGTCTGTAAAGTAATGTCTCTGCTTTTTAATATGCTGTCTAGGTTTTTAACAGCTTTTCTTCCAGGGAACGAGTGTCTTTTAATTTCATGGCTGCAGTCATCATCTGCATTGATTTTAGAGCCCCAAAAATAGTCTGTCACTGTTTCCATTGTTTCCCGATCTATTCGCCATGAAGTGACAGAACCACATGCCATGATCTTAGTCTTCTGAATGTTCAGTTTTAAGCCAACTTTTTCACTCTCCTCTTTCACTTTCATCAAGAGGCTCTTTAGTTCTTCATTTTCTGCCATAAGTTTGGTGTCATCTGTGTATCTGAGGTTATTGATATTTCTCCCGGCAGTATTGATTCCAGCTTGTGCTTTATCCAGCCCAGCCCCTTGGGCAAGTTCAAGCAAATCAGTGGACCTTTTGGAAGACATATACAACTTCTTCAAAGATATATAGCCCCACTATCATAAAATGAATGTGTTTATTCATTGATTTCTACCTGTTATTGGTTGTGAGCTAAACTTGGTGTATTAGAGATTCTCTAGAGATCCCTAGGATCCCTAATTAAGGGAGTTTGAGCTATTATAGATGAAAACCTTCAGCATGCAAGGGAATAAGAAACAAACGTGATACAAACAGGCCTCTGATTTTGTGTGCCCTTTGGGAGTGAAAGTAAAATTTAAAAAAAAAACTATATATTTAAATAAACAGCCTATGTAAATATGTACTTATGACTTGGAGCAGGATCAGAATTACTTTATTAGAAGTCTCTACTTTTGTTTACAGAAACTTAAATTAGGACAAAAATGGCTCAATATTTGCTTTAGCCAGATTACTTTTTATGTTTCTTCATTTTAACAAAATGAGGTCCACTCTACCATATATTAGTCCTGTCTCTAAAAAGTCTATTTGCTTGAAGAAAACAGAATTTCAGCATTGAAAGAAATAAAACCTGAGATAATTCAGTTATTTCCTTAGCAGCAAACATAATAGTTGTTTTCAGTCTCTGCCTAAATAAATACTTTGAAAATATTATAACTTGTTCCATCAATGAGCAATTATAATAGTTATAATAATAATTATGTACAATAGTAATACTAATAGTTATAATAGCTATATTGCCTTCTACCCATTAATGCCCTAAATTTCTCCTACGTTATGCACATAAAAATATAAAAGTGAAAGGGCTTATGTCACTCAGAAAGTTATGTTAATTTTTTCCTCACTTAATATTTTTATTATTGATATTTTGGGTAAATCTCATCTTTGGCTAATCTCATCTTGTCTCTAGCTCTTTAAGGACATAAGGACAAACGCTACAACCACATATACCACTTGACTACAACCTGTGGCTCAGTTGGTAAAGAATCTGCTTGTAACATAGCAGACTGAAGTTTAATTCCTGGGTCAGGAATATTTCCTGGAGAAAGAAATGGCAATTCGTTCCCATATTCTTGCCTGGGAAATCCCATGGACAGAGGCACGTGGTGGGCTACAATGCAAGGGGTCACAAGAGTCTGACTTCACCACCACCACCACGACCTCATTTAGCCATGGTTCCTGGCTCTTCCCCATTTGTGAGCATGTGTTTACATGTTTTTATTTAAATCCTGTCTCTGACAAACTCTGAATTCTCTCTTCTCCAGTAGTTCCTGCCTCAGGCCTTCTAGTTTGTTCTCCATTGCAACGACGTCCCTGATATTGGTTCTTGGATTTTTCCAAAGTGACTTCTGTTAATTTCATTACTTCAGTTTTCTCCTAGTTCTTTTTACACCTACTGCTATTCATGTGTCTTCATCATGAATTTGTCCCCTCAGACTCATGGGCATTTTTCACATGTCTTGGGATTAAAGATGATGGGACAGAAATGGTTCTTTCCATATTATCCATATGGGTTGAAGCAACTTGAAGATACAAGTCTATTCTCAAAGACTTAAATTCTCTCGCTTTCTCTAGGAAAAACAGAAAAACTTGTCTTTTATATTCTTGTATATATTTATATATCTGCAAGAGTTATAACATTGGATAATATTTTTTTTTCATTTGTACCTTAAAAGTTGAGAGTATATGTCCAATAATTAAGGACATGGAATGCACCTTCAATCATTTGTCTCTTCATAATTTTGACTAAAGTAAAGAAATGTTAAAAATTAATTTATCAATATATGCAAACAAAACATGCATACCCACACATGCACAGCTGCACACCTTTTAAAAGTGCCGCTTCACAACAATAAAATTGGTCCTTTATCGGTTCAAATAAAATAGAGCACTTAATACACTCTGGCACTGCTGTTTAGGTTACTGCCTACATATTTTGCCCTTTTTCTCTTTTGCTCTTTTACTCAGAGGAGTCTATCAAGAGACCAAGTACAGAAACATGAAGTAAAATATATCATAAAAAAAGAACTCTGAGAACCTAGTGACCTGAAAAAATGTTACTTATGAAACTAATGACCTAAGAATGCCTTTAAATCGGAGAGCATCTAGTACAGCAAAAAGACCTTCAAAATGGGCTTGTAAGCATTGATCCAGATAGAAGATTAAATAGCACAGTGTATTAAAAAGCATACGGTGAAAAGGAAAAGTTGGAATTTTTCACTCCACGTTAAGTATTTCACTCTGCAACTGAGAAAGTGCTTTTCTCTTTCTCTCCTTTTCCTCCTTCCTTGCTTCTTTCCTTTTTTTCATTCTCTTTCTTACAGCATTTTATACTTTCTTCTTGCTTTGGTATTAGATTAGTTTACACTTTTCCTCTAGTCAAAGAAACTGTGATAAGGTATTTATACAGAAAGTCCAATATTGATTCAAGGATATAAAATATACCATCACATTATGCTAACTAGGATTTTCATGGACTTATTAGCATAATTATTTTGAGGAATATATGCCAATTATTTCTGTATGCTTGTATGCATATGTGCATGCTGAGTCACTTCAGCTGCATCTGTTACTCTTTGTGACCCTATGGACTGTGGCCCTCCAGGCTCCTCTATCTATAGGATTCTTATGTAAGAATACTGCAGTGAGTGGCCATTTGCTCCTCAAGGGCTCTTTCTGACCCAGGCATCAAACCCATGACTCATGTCTCCTGCATTGGCAGGCCGGTTCTTTACCACTAATGCCAGCAGGAAGCTGTATGCATACAGTTCTCTGCTAACCTTTATTTTTTGTCACAAGAATTTCTAGTAATAAAGTTTGAAAGTAATTGTTAGTACACTTAGTCTTAACATATCTGATTATAAGGATATATTAAATTTGATGTTAGCCATAGAGAATAAAACTACTGATTCTCCATTCTCTAATCAATAAAATATCAACAGACTTTACAGCCAAGTGATAAAACCAAGAGGAGACATCCACACCACTCATATAAGATTAAATCAATAGATGAAGTCCTTTATTAATGAGCAGAATGACAGTATTATTTGACAGGAGAAAACACTGTTGTTATCCTTTTTCATTTAGAATGGAGGGGCAGAAGTCAACTATGCATAATGAATTTGAATCTAAAATTTCTTCAGATCAAAAAACCCTGAAACTCAGAAATTCATTTTTAAACAGATATATTATCCCTAGTGTACAGTTCAATAGCTTTATTAGAAATTATGGATGAAGAGTTAACAATTCTGAAAGAGAACACAGGCTTATTTATACACAACTTCTATAATCCCACAGTACTTCACAAAGTATGCTTCCTGTGTACATAATCAGCTGATTTTCTTTCCATTTACTGCTGCAACTAAAAATATATATACAGAATGCTAATTATTATGCAATTTCTTTGTGCTTCTGAAAAAAGCTTCAAAAAGATCTACATCATCTCAAAATTTAACCTAGTTATAAATCAGTGTGTTTCAGATTTGATTTCTAATTCAGGCTCATTAGAGAAACTGAGCAATATATATTTATTGCATTTCTAATTTTGACTGTCACTTACTAGACTTAAAACATTTGTTTTGAAGCTTTGTAAATTTTTGTACATTTTCATTTATTTTCATAATTTGGTGACATTTATCAGGAAGCCAGTTTATATCCACTGGAAAAGAAATTGGTTGACACACAAAAAATTTCACCTGAGTCCATATCCTTGAGTAAAAGATTTCTGATATTTTGGCATAAATGCACATGCCATAATTACTACACATTCTGCTTTGGGGCTTGATTTTTCAGCTTGCTTTCTTAAGTCACAAAATTATATTCTACAACTTGACTTTGACTAATTGTATACAATGTCATTTATCTATGCAATTTCATTTTTGAGAACTGAGATTGTTTTCTATTTCATATTATAGCAGATCATATTTAATGAATATCCTTATTAATTCTTTAGTTGTTTATATTCTTTTTAAAATTATAAATTCTTACAAAAGGAGTTTCTTTTTTAATAAATATGTGTGATTTTTACAGTTTTTCATTCCCTCTTCCTCTTGATTTCCAGATGCTTGAACTACTTTATACTATTACCAGCATTGTCACATTACATCTCCTTACCTGTCCCTTACCCCTACTGGTAAATATCTGGATAATAGCTACAATAATATATCTTTCTAACTTAATAGGTAGGACATAGTATTTTAATAGCATTTAATTTTGTATTTTACTAAGTATTTTTACTCTTTATATTTTACAAAGAGTTTAAATATGTTTACTGTTACACATTGATAATTTTTCTTATGTAAAAGCATATTTATATTCCTTAAAAATTATTTTTTCAGAACATTCTCATTGTTTTGGTAAATTTAGGTCAGTTTCCATTTTATCAATTCTAACGATATAATTACCTATTATCTGCAATATATTAATGTTTCTGCTTTGTCTTAAAACTTTTATTTTCTTAATTTTAATAAAATTTAGAAAAGTTTTATGTTATGCCTTATGCTTTTCTTCCTGTTTATTAATGTATTTCAAGTATATATTCTTAGTTATGTTTTTAAAGGGTTATATTTTGACTCTGTAGTAAGAGATCAAAGAATCGTTAAAGAAAAAGTAATCAATTTTACCAATTGGTTTTTACTCTATTCCAAAGGTTAATGTAGATTTTCATAAGGTCTGCTTTAAACTTTGACCAGAGATGGTAATTGAGAATGAACTCTGGTATCTCTTCAGAGGAAAGGAGGAGAGTTGAAAGGGCATGAAAAATCTCAAAGACAAGTCATTTCTGGGACAATAACTAGTTGAAGATGGCAGTTAGCAATAACTTAAAGAAAATTCAATTCTTTTCTATATTTCAATGTTTTTGAAGTCTATGAAGTAGTTATCATTAAGAAGTACCCAGAAAAGGAAAAACAAATATCATATACTAACATGTATATATGGGATCTAGAAAGATAATACTGATGAACTTAGTTGCAGGGCAGCAATGGAGATGCAGACATAGAAAACAGACTTGTGGATATGTGGCTGGGGTTGGGGAAGGAGAGGGTGGGATGAATGGGGAGGGTAGTAGAGAAACATATACATTACCATATGCAAAACAGATAGTCAGTGGGAATTTGCTATATAACTCAAGGAGCTCAAACCAGGGCTCTTGTGACAACCTAGAGTAGTGGGATGGGGAAGGAGGCGGGAGGGAGCCTCAAGAGGGAGGGGCATATGTGTACCTATGGCTGATTCGTGTTTACGTACAGCAGGAACCAAAACATTATTTTAAAGCAATCATCCTTCAATTAAAAATAAATTTTTAAAAAAGAGAAAGAAATACCATTGATGTAGAATCATGAATTTCTGCAAGTTTTGTTAAAAGAAATGTGCCAAGGAACTGACCTTACAGTGGAACAATGTGACTTCTTAAGTGTATGGATCAAAACAAGTTGATTAATGAAGCAGAAGGAACTGGATAAATTCTGGACAGGATAAAGACATTTCTCTTAACACATTCTGGCTAAGAATTCTCCTGATCATTTGCTCATTAAGAATTGAGAGGTAAAACTACAACCATATCAGTGATGCGAAATAGTGTGCTTTATGTTCAAATGCAGAAAACTTACTAAATGTACAGAGCAAAAAATTATAAAAATAAAAAGGGATATATATATATATATATATAATGTTGGGAGGACTCCAAAGAGTAATTACATGCAAGATCCTTTCTATAGAAGGAGCAGACCTAGTAAAGAGTTCATTTTACCAATTACTACAATAAAAGTAACAATTAATAAATATTATGTGCTTAACACATTGGAGTTTTTTTTTTTTCCACATTGGAGTTTTACATTCAATATGTTACACAGTTTTTTAAAATTCTTCCTCTTAATAGCCCTATGAGGTAATCCTACCTTTTTTTATTTTTCGGTAATCCTACTTTTATATGCCATTTCTAGATGAGAGAACTGAACCTAGGAAAGACAAGTAAAATGAATGAATGGAGAAAGAATGATTGAACAAGTAAATAGAATCAGTTCTTTCTGTCCTGGAAACCAGTGCTCCCAACCTTGAATATTCTTTCAAAATGCTTAAAAATAAGTGGCTATAATTTTAAGAATACTTTTTTTCCTTATTGGCTTTATCTAAGTATTTCCCTGAGAACTTTACTATTTGTAAATTATTTTTTTCATACCTTGTCTTTCATCTTACTTGACCTGTACATACAAATTGAGTTCATATGCCTGATGTGAATAATTGGGCTGTTAACATTAATACCTCTGTCACAACCCTGTTGCAAAGATAAATCATAATAATAGCTTTTAAAGTAGTTTTATCCTATTTTAAATTACTACTCAAATATCAGTTATTACTACACTAGAGTTTTTACTCTCTGTGATGCTTAGTTTTATGCATCAGCTTGGCTGGGATATAGTCTGAAGTTATTCAATTAAATGAATCTTGGTCTTATCATGAAGGTAATTTGTGCATATGGTTAACATATACAAGAGGTTGACTTTAAGTAAAAGACATTTTTCTTTGATGATGTGGATGGGCTTCTTCCAGTCAGCTGAAAGTTCCTTAAGAACAAAACTGGGTTTTCCAGGGAAATAAGTAATTCCCTCTCAAAGCCACAGTATTAGTTTCTGCCCTACAGTTATGACTCCATGCCTGCCGTATAGATTTCAAACTTGCCAGTCCTCACAACTGTATAAGCCAAGACCTTGAACTCTATCTGTCTATCCATATATCTATTTATTGTCTATCTCCGACTGGCTCTGTATCTTTGGACAAACCTGACTGATGCATTCCCATATCAGTATGAATGTTTCTTGAGGACAAATGCCCATTCAGTAATTTTCTCCCAGTTCATCTCACAGCCTATGAGTGTGGTTTAGGCTCTCAATAAGCATATGCTAAATAAATGAAATTTCATGACATTAATTTCAGAGAGGAAGCATAAAGCTCCACAATACCTTAAGGTAGATGTAAGGTTCTGATTCCATACAATTTCTGTCCTTTATCGAACCCATCTTTGCATGAAATGTTCCCTTGGTATCTCTAATTTTCTTGAAGAGATCTCTAGTCTTTCCCATTCTGTTGTTTTCCTCTATTTCTTTGCACTGATCGCTGAGGAAGTCTTTCCTATCTCTCCTTGCTATTCTTTGGAACTCTGCATTCAAATGGGAATATCTTTCCTTTTCTCCTTTGCTTTTTGCTTCTCTTCTTTTCACAGGTATTTTTAAAGCCTCCTCAGACAGCCATTTTGCTTTTTTGCATTTCTTTTCCATGGGGATGGTCTTGATCCCTGTCTCCTATACAATGTCATGAACCTCTGTCCATAGTTCATCAGGCACTCTGTCTATCAGATCTAGTCCCTTAAATCTATTTCTCACTTCCACTATATAATCATAAGGGATTTGATTTAGGTCATAACTGAATGGCTTAGTGGTTTCCCCTTCTTTCTTCAATTTAAGTCTGAATTTGGCAATAAGGAGTTCATGTTCTGAGCCACAGTCAGTTCCAGGTCTTGTTTTTGCTGACTGTATAGAGCTTCTCCATCTTTGTCTGCAAAGAATATAATCAATCTGATTTCAGTATTGATCATCTGGTGATGTCCATGTGTAGAGTCTTCCCTTGTGTTGTTGGAAGAGGGTATTTGCTATGACCAGTGCTTCCAAATAGGAAAAGGAGTACATCAAGGCTGTATATTGTCATCTTGCTTATTTAACTTATATGCAGAGTACATCATGAGAAATGCTGGGCTGGAAGAAGCACAAGTTGGAATCAAGATTGCCGAAAGAAATATCAATAACCTCAGATATGCAGATGACACCACCCTAATGGCAGAAAGTGAAGAGGAACTAAAAAGCCTCTTGAAGAAAGTGAAAGAAGAGAGTGAAAAAGTTGGCTTAAAGCTCAACATTCAGAAAACTAAGATCATGGCATCTGGTCACATCACATCATGGGAAATAGATGGGGAAACAGTGGAAACAGTGTCTGACTTTATTTTTTTGGGCTCCAAAATCACTGCAGATGGTGATTGCAGCCATGAAATTAAAAGACACTTACTCCTTGGAAGGAAAGTTATGACCAACCTAGATAGCATTTTAAAAAGCAGAGACATTACTTTGTCAAGAAAGATCCATCTAGTCAAGGCTATGGTTTTTCCAATGGTCATATATGGATTTAAGAGTTGGATTGTGAAGAAAGCTGAGTGCTGAAAAATTGATGCTTTTGTACTGTGGTGTTGGAGAGGACTCTTGAGAGTCCCTTGGACTGCAAGGAGATCCAACCAGTCCATCCTAAAGGACATCAGTCCTGGGTGCTGAAGCTGAAACTTCAGTACTTTGGTCACCTCATGCAAAGAGTTGACTCATTGGAAAAGACCCTGATGCTGGGAGGGATTGAGGGCAGGAGGAGAAACGGACAGAAGAGGATGAGATGGCTGGATGGCATCACCGACTTGATGGACATGAGTTTGAGTAAACTCCAGGAGTTGGTGATGGACAGGGAGGCCTGGTATGCTGTGATTCATGGGGTCTCAAAGAGTCGGACACGACTGAGCGACTCAACTGAACTGAAGGCTCTGGGGGAATGTATCATGAAAAATATATTTTATTCCATCCACTCTATAGAAACCAAGTCCATTGAGATATTAATTTTACTTAATCTCCAACAAAAGAGTTCCTTTACATGTATTTGTCTTGTTATTCTAATATTTGTAGTCAATTAAAAAAATTTTGGACATTGTTGATTTACAATGTTGTGTTAGTTTTAGATGTATGTTAAGGTGAAACAGTTTTATATATATATATATATATATATATATATATATATATACACACACACACACACACTCTTCTTAGATTTTTTTCCTATATAGGCCATTACAGAATATTAAGGAGAGTTCCCTGCACTATACAGTAGGTCTTTATTAGTTATCTATTTGATATATAGTAGTGTGCATGTCAGTCCCAATATCCTAATTGGTCTAATGCTTATTATACCTATTTTTCAAATAATCTAGATTTTGAAAATTGTATGTGCTAGGATCTCCCTTTTACTTGTACCTACAAGCATAGTACAATGTAATCATATTAAAAAAAATAATAATAATCCCTGTATGTGTTCTCCAAGTATTGGTAATAAATGAAAGATACTTTTATAATGCCAAAAAACATTAAGCATATGTAAAAGATAAGGTATATATGTATGTTTTTGTGGGCAAACACATAACTTCATCTCTATAATTATACCATATACATATGTGTATATATATATATATATATATATATATATATATATATACATATAAAATATTACCTCTTATTTATATCAAATCCAGGGCTAGTTTAAACAGAAATAAAACACAACAGACTAAAATCTACTTCTTATAAATATATTTTTGTAACTTTTTTCTGGCTGACATTTGTGCTTTAAGTCACAAGTACTTATGAGAAAGCAACTTTTTTGTCTCCATCTTCTCTAGAATGGTGTAGAGGCTAGCAAACCGCTACCACTCAATCCCTGACAGTAATTCAACAGACATGTATTTTGATTTCAGAAGAATTATGGAAACATTCTTTCAGAAGAGAACAATGAATGATAGCATTCTGTGGTCAGCACCTTTCCCTTTCCAAGTGGCAGTGGAACATTTTAACGGCAAAGTAAATTGCTTCCTATTTCTATCTGCTTTATAAAACTGTGACACTGACTGAGCTGAATCACTGAACACATCTGTACACAGCTGAATCCAAAGTTTTATTTGATAGTACAACTAGGCAGAATTATTTTTTTCCTTGGCTGTTCTGATGATAAACAAATCTTAGGCCTTAATTTGCACACAGTAGGGTAAATATTCAGGATACTGTTAGGAAACTCAGTTGCTAATAGATTTTTATTAAGGGTTTCTTTACACAGGTGTGACCTGAGTTGAGGGACACTGCAAGATATGATTGTACGCTGGAGCACTCATGAGAGGCCTCTTGGGTAACGAGTGGAATGATGCTACTAAAGCCTCAAAGAAGGGTTGAAACCATAGAAGCAGTGTTGCCTAATAAGAATTTCAAACACAGAACACCGCCTTTGTCCAAATTGAGGAAAGGCAAGACAGAAGTTGTTAGGTGTGATAAATATCTTCACATTTCTCTCCTCCAGCTCTCTGATATCCTGTGATGCTCTGCTCAGTAGCCTCTGGCTCTTTGCAACCCGATGGACTCTAGCCTGCCAGGCTCCTCTGTCCATGGGATTCTCCAGGTAAGGGTATTGGAGTGGGTTGCCATTTCCCCCTCCAGGGGATTTTCCCAATCTAGGGGTCAAACTCGTGTATCCTGTGTCCCCTGAATAGCAAGCAGATTCTTTACCACTGAGTTAGGTGGTAAGTCCAATATCCTGTGATATTATTGACTGTATCAAATCAGAAACCAGAAATCAACAGAGCCTGGGTGATGCATTGGGTAGAAATAACCTTCCTTGAGCATAGAAAAGGGTAGGGAAGAGTGAAGAATAGACCACTAAGGAGAGTGGGAAAACCACATATAGTAGATATAGCATATTAAAGCTGACTGTAGGTACTTTAATAAGTCTAAGCCTTTTAACAGTATGTTGACAGGCACAAAAACCATATTTCCGAGTCATCTGGATGTAAACATTTTATATTTTAAAGTATAAATAAATGAGCTGATGAATATAGAATGATGATGATGATTATAACAATATCAGAGCTTTTCAATTTTGAATGAGCATTAATTCCTGCTAGCATACATTTTCTTTAATCCTCACTGCTGGTGTGAAAAATAAACGTTATCACATTTACTTCACATTTGACATAACTATGTTTCAGAATGGTTAACTAAGCTACTCAAGTTCACCCAGGTAGTAAGTAGTGGAACTAACATTCTTCACTGGGTTTTAAGAGTTTCAAAGTCAACATTTTTCATGTGGTTACACAGTGGCTTCCAGGTATGAAAGTAAATAAAGAAATAGCATTAGACTAAGGATCCAGAGTAGTGCCCAAAATTTCATGACAGAGGTTCAAGTGATTGCTAATTATTTTTAATTGAGCTCTTATTTGACAACTTGAATGACAGCTATGGAAAACTGCAATAGCTCATCCCTGGTAAAGGTTCTTAATAAAAATTAAAGAACAGCATACAACTTCAGAGAGACCACAGAGACTAGAGTCAGTCCATAAATTATTTCCAATGAAAGAATGTTCAAATGGTAGAGAAATACCAAGAGCTTGTTCAATCAACTAGGGAAGTAAAGCCACCCAAACCTCAGACCACAGTGATAGGATGAGACCATGAAATTTAGTTACTGAAATCACTACTTGTTACTTTCTACAGATTTTTAAGACAAAATATCTTGTATCTGTTTTGACAAGTTTCTCTTTCATTTTATGTTAAAAAAAAAAAAAAGGTGTTTCATTCTGCTGATGATGCTATAGCAAATTGCCATAAACTGACTGACTTAAACAAGAAACATTTATTTTTCACACTTTTGGAATTTGGGAAGGATAAGATCAAGATTTTAACAGATTTGGGTTTTATAAGAATCCACTTCCTAGATTCCAAATAGCCATTTTCCCTTATCCCACATGGCAGAGAGGACACAGAGAGACCATCTTTTGCCTATCTTTTCTTAAAGTATCATTAATCCTGTACATGAGAGTTCCATCATCATGATCTAATCACCTCCTAAAGGCCCCACCTCCAAATGCTACCACACTGGGGTCTAGGCATCAACATATGAATTGACACAAAAATTCATTTTATAACATACTGAAAGACATTATTGCAAATAAAGATTAACAAGACATCTGTGGTCTCTAAAGTTCAAGGAGCTTTCTACTGGCCATGTTATAAAAGAATTAAACAGAATATTGAGATAGAGAATATGAGTGGAGGCCTAGTTTAGGTAGGGTGAACAGAGAAGTCCATGTGAAGATGATTTTTAAGTTGGAATGCAAGAATAAGAGTAGACAAGCCAAGGGTTAGAGTTAAAATTTATCTAAAGAGAAAAGAACAAAACTCTTAAAAGCAGGAAGGAAACTGGTATATTTTAAAAAGTGGAAGGCCGAACCAAAATGGAGTGGATTGAGTTAAGGCTGCATTGGCATAAGAATAGGAGGTAAAGAAGGAGAGTTAGATCCAGAGGACCTTTATGGCCATAGGGGAGCCATGCAGAAGAATGATAAAAAAAAAAAAAAAGGCTCTCAGTTCTTTTCTTTTTAAAGATTACACTGGCTCCTATCTTTTAAGTAGATTTTATAGAGGCAAGAGTGGATGCACAGGGATTATTTAAGAATTCATTGAAATAACCACAAAAGAAATAGTAGTGGCTCTATTGGTGTAAAGGATCAGGGATGGAGAAAAGTGAATGGACATCAGATACATTTTAGAGATAGGATGAAGAGGATTTGCTAAATTTGCACTTGAGAGGTAAGGAAAAAGAATAGGGGGAGTAAAACTTTTGAATTTGGGGCTTTAGTTTTGGTAGATAGTGATGCTATTTACAAAATGAGTAACAGGTCTGGGAGAAAAGAGAATCAAAACTTCCCATTTTGTGCACAATAAGTTTGGGATGATTAAGTGGAAATGTTGAGTAGAAATTTGGATATAAGTGTCTGAGGTTCAAAAGAATTGCTTTGGTTTGAGGTATAATTTTAAGAGTAATCAGCAAACAGATGGCCATAAAATTCAGTGAACAGCACATGTAAAGTGAAAAGATAATGCTCCAGGACAAAGTTCAAAGTAAGTCTAACATTTTGAGGGCTGATTTAATTTATTAATCAGGGAAGAATATTTAAAAGGAGTGGTTAAATCAGAGAGAAAACAAGGACTACATATTGTCATAAAAGTTAATATGATAAGTTAAGAAGGCATTTTTAAAAGATGGACAGAAAAATACATAGACTGCTACTGAGAGATCAAGTGAAATTAGGAGAGGAATATTTCTTTTAGGCTGGAAATACATAGGTCATTGATGGGTATGACTGAACAATTTTTGTGGACTCTGGTGGAGATTAGAAACTTTAAGCAAAAAAAGCTGAAACTAATGCGTTATCTAGATGATTAATCCTTACTGTTTTGCTGTTAAAATGGGATCTAGATAAGGATCTAGAGGAAACACCGACTAAGTTGCTCCTCTTCAGTTGTTTAAGTTGAAACAGAAAATGAAAGGCCCTCAGTGGTGTCTGACTCTTTGCCACCCCATAGAGTCCATGGAATTCTCCAGGCCAAAAAAACAAAGTACTGGAGCAGGTAGTCTTTCCCTTCTCCAGGGGATCTTCCCAACTCTGGGATCAAACCCAGGTCTTCTGCACTGCACGTGGCTTCTTTACAAGCTGAGCCACAAGGTAAGTTGAAACAGAACATGGCATGGAATTATAAAGACAAGAATGTTGTAGACACTTTTTTTTTAAAGTAATGATTTGAAGGAGAAAGAAAGTAGGCAAAGGAAGAATGTTCTTGAGAAGAAAACTGAGGATAGGCTCCAGATGTCAAAGCCGAACAACATTTAAAGTATCTCCACTGTTTTCTAAGTATATAATTCAATATTCATACCACAGTCAAGATTAATTCCTCAGGAAATATGAAGGAGCAGAGACAGGAGATTCAAATTCTGAATAAAAATATAAGTGCACAGCCTTCATTTTATTATTGTCCTCTCAATTTTAGAAACTTCTGTTTCCATAAAGCTTACATGTTAAATATAAATCACCAATAAAATGTCTGTCTTTATATGAGGAAATGTTAAATTGAAGAAGAATAATATACTTTCTTAAAAGCTACCAGAAGTTTGGGGCTTCTATTTTTCTAAAGCCTCACAAAAAATTCTGATAAACTCTTTAGACAGTGATGGATATACAACTTGGGAAGGAGATTTGTAACCTGTGTCTTACCCTCCAGACATATATCAACTGCATGTTTGATATCTATAATAAACTTCCAAAAATTAACATGTCCAACACTAACATTTGATTTTCCTATCCCTTACTTAAAACTTGGTTCTCACTCAGTACTTCTCATTTTTGTAAATGACAAAATTCATCCAGCTGAGTAAAGTCAAAACTCCAGGAGTGATCCCTGGCCCCTATCCTCTTTCTTACCTTACTAATAGAATACCTCATCAGGTTCTATTGTCTCCAAATCGAATATATACATGATATGGATCTAAGATTCTATTCTCACCATTTATACACTACTTGAAGACATGGATGTTTTTTCCTAAAATAATGCAAGAATTCCTATTTCTCTTTTGTCTCCTTGTTACCCATTCTCCAAAAAACAGTCGTAGGGGCCTTTTAGAAACAGAATTCAGATCATGCCAATACCCTGCAGTAAACTCTCAAATGTTTTCCAATCACCCTTCACCTAGGAGGCCTCTGAACACCCCTCCATCTCATTTCCTACACCTCACTTACTACTCTTCAGATATATTGAACTTTGGTTCCTGGAATTGGCCAGGCCCTTCCCAAGTCTCCCCCCTGCATAAAGCCATCTTTCCCCAAACCTCTGACCATCAATTTTTTCCTTAGCATAATAATATAAATATAAATATCATCCTTAGCTAAAAATAAATTAGAAGTTACAGTGGGAGGGGGGATCGAGATGGGGAATACGTGTAACTCTATGGCTGATTCATGTCAATGTATGACAAAACCCACTGAAATGTTGTGAAGTAATTAGCCTCCAACTAATAAAAAAAATTAAAAAAAATAAATAAATTAGAAGTTACAGAATAACTCCCCCAAGGAAATAGCACTATTCAACTACAGTAAGGCAAATGTGTTCAATAATAGAACAAAAAAAAAAAGATCCAACATTAATTGCTCTTGTATATACAGGCAATCACTTTAGTTCAGTTCAGTCACTCAGTTGTGTCCGACTCTTTGCAAACCCATGAATCGCACCATGCCAGGCCTCCCTGTCCATCACGAAATGCTGGAATCTACCCAAACCCATGCCCATCAAGTCGGTGATGCCATCCAGCCATCTCATCCTCTGTTGTCCCCTTCTCCTCCTCCTACCCCCAATCCTTCCCAGCATTCGGGTCTTTTCCAATGAGTCAGCTCTTCGCATGAGGTGGTCAAAGTATTGGAGTTTCAGCTTCAACGTAAGTCCTTCCAATGAACACCCAGGACTGATCTCCTTTAGGATGGACTGGTTGCATCTCCTTGAGGTCCAGGAAATCTCAAGAGTCTTCAACATCACAGTTCAAAAGCATCAATTCTTCAGCGCTCAGCTTTCTTCACAGTCCAAATCTCACATCCATACATGACCACTGGAAAAACCATAGCCTTGACTAGATGAACCTTTGTTGGCAAAGTAATGTCTCTGCTTTTAAATATGTTATGTAGTTTGGTCATAACTTTCCTTCTAAGGAGTAAGCATCTTTTAATTTCATGGCTAAAATTACCATCTGCAGTGACTTTGAAGCCCCCCAAAATAAAATCTGACACTATTTCCACTGTTTCCCCATCTATTTCCCATGAAGTGATGGAACCAGATGCCATGATCTTAGTTTTCTGAATGTTGAGCTTTAAGCCAACTTTTTCACTCTCCTCTTTCACTTTCACCAAGAGGCTTTTTAATTCCTCTTCAGTTTCTGCCATTAGTGTGGTGTCACCTGCATATCTGAGGTTATTGATATTTCTCCCAGCAATCTTGATTCCACCTTGTGCTTCTTCCAGCCCAGCATTTCTCATGATGTACTCTGCATAGAAGTTAAATAAGCAGGGTGACAATATACAGTCTTGACATACTCCTTTGCCTATTTGGAACCAGTCTGTTTTTCCCTGTCCAGTTCTAACTGTTGCTTCTTGACCTGCAAATAGGTTGCTCAAGAGGCAGGTCAGATGGTCTGATTTCCATCTTTTGAAGAATTTTCCACAGTTTATTGTGATCCACACAGTCACAGGCTTTGGCATAGTCAATAAAGCAGAAATAGATGTTTTTCTGGAACTCTCTTGCTTTTTTGATGATCCAGCGGATGTTGGCAATTTGGTCTCTGGTTCCTCTGCCTTTTCTAAAACCAGTTTGAACATCTGGAAGTTCACAGTTCACTTATCCTTGAAACCTCGCTTAGAGAATTTTGAGCATTACTTACTAGCATGTGAGATGAGTGCAATTGTGTGGTAGTTTGAGCATTCCTTGGCATTGCCTTTCTTTGGGATTGTAGTGAAAACTGACCTTTTCCAGTCTTGTGGCCACTGCTCAGTTTTCCAAATTTGCTGGCAGCACTTTCAAAGCATCATCTTTCAGGATTTGAAACAGCTCAAATGGAATTCCATCACCTCCACTAGCTTTGTTTGTAGTGATGCTTCCTAAGGCCTACTTGACTTCACATTCCAGGATGTCTGGCTCTAGGTGAGTGATCACACCATCGTTATTATCTGGGTCATGAAGATCTTTTTTGTACAGTTCTTTTGTGTATTCTTGTCACCTCTTCTTAATATCTTCTGCTTCTGTTAGGTCCATACAATTTCTGTCCTTTATTGAGCCCATCTTTGCATGAAATATTCCTTTGGAATGTCTAACTTTCTTGAAAAGATCTCTAGTTGTTCCCATTCTGTTTTTTCCTCTATTTCTTTGCATTGATCACGGTGGCTGCGAGGGACTGCACAGAAGCACGGGGGCTGTGACAGACCACACAGAATCACAACAGAGAGGAGCTACCCCACTCCAGAGGTCAGGGGCCATGGCCGAGAGGAGCTACTCCACATTCAAGGTCAGGAGGGGTGGCTGTGAGGAGATACCCCTCGTCCAATGTAAGGAGCAGTGGCTGCGCTTTGCTGGAGCAGCCGCGAAGAGATACCCCATGTCCAAGGTAAGAGAAACCCAAGTAAGATGGTAGGTGTTGAGAGAGGGCATCAGAGGGCAGACAGACTGAAACCTTAATAACAGAACACTAGCCAATCTGATCACGGACCACAGCCTTGTCTAACTCAATGAAACTAAGCCATGCCATGTAGGGTCTTTCAAGACCAACAGGTTGTGGTGGAGACCTCTATACAGGCAATAGGTAGCAACTATTATGGAAAGTGATGCCAGAGATATGTGATCCAAGTTAGGCTGCAACAATGCTTAAATCAAGAACTTCCAGATGTACAAGCTGGATTTGGAAAAGGCGGAAGAACCAGAGATCAAATTGCCAACATATATTGGATCATAGAAAAAGCAAGGGAATTCCAGGAAAAAAAAAAATCTACTTCTGCTTCATTGGCCACACTAAATCTTTGACTGTGGGGATCAAAACAAAGTGTGGAAAACTCTAAAGAGATGGGAACACCAGACCACCTGAGTTGCCTCCTGAGAAACATGTATGCAGGAGAAGAAGCAACAGTTAGAACTTGACATGGAACAACAGATTGGTTCCAAATAAAGAAAGGATTACGTCAAGGCTGTATTATGGTCACCCTGTTGTTTTAACTTACATGCAGAGTACATTATGTGAAATGCTAGGCTGGATGAAGCACAAGCTGGAATCAAGATAGCTGGGAGAAATATCAATATTCTCAGATATGCAGCAGAGAAGGCAATGGCACCCCACTCCAGTACTCTTGCCTGGAAAATCCCATGGATGGAGGAGCCTGATAGGCTGCAGTCCCTGGTGTTGCTAAGAGTCAGACATGACTGAGTGACTTCACTTTCACTTTTCACTTTCAGGGACAGTGGAGCCTGGTGGGCTGCCATCTATGGGGTCGCACAAAGTTGAACACGACTGAGGCAACTTAGCAGCAGCAGCAAATATGCAGATGACACCACCCTTATGGCAGAAAGTGAAGAAGAACTGAAGAACCTCTTGATGAAAGTGAAAGAGGAGAGTGAAAAAGTTGACTTAAAGCTCAACATTCAAAAAACGAAGATCATGGCATCCGGTCTCATCACTTCATGCTAATTATACGGGGAAACAATGAAAATAGTGAGAGACTTTATTTTCTTGGGCTCCAAAATCACTGCAGACAGTGACTGCTGTCATGAAATTAAAAGATGTTTGCTCCTTGGAAGAAAAGGACCTACCTTTTCTGACCTACCTAGGCAGTATATTAAAAAACAGAGACATTACTTTGTTGACAAATGTCCATCTAGTCAAAGCTATGTTTTTTCCCAGTAGTCATGTATGCCTTTGACAGTTGGATGATAAAGAAAGCTGAGCACCAAAGAACTGGCACTTTTGAACTGTAGTGTTGGAGAAGACTCTTGAGAATTCCTTGAAATGCAAAGAGAGCCAACCAGTCCATCCTAAAGGAAATCAGTCCTGAATATTCATAGGAAGGACTGATGCTGAAACTGAAACTCCAATTCTTTGGCCACCTCAAGTGAAGAACTGACTCATTGGAAAGAGCCAGATGCTGGGAAAGATCAAAGGCAGGAGAAGAAGGGGACAACCGATGATGAGATGGTTTTATGGCTTCACTGACTCTATGGACATAAGTTTGAGTAAACTCTGAATGTTGGTGATGGACAGGGAAGTCAGAAAGCTGCAGTCCATGGGGTCACAACGTGTTAGACACAACTGAGCAACTGAACTGTACTGAATATATTATTTTCAGATTAAATATGATCTCATAGGCCCTGTGATATAATTATTTATTCATATTATTTTCTAAGATATCTTAATTACAGTCAACAACTTTAGAAAATGAGCTTTATTAATATATGAGTGTACTGCTTTTATAGTCATTTTATGTTATTTTTAAATTTCAATGTCTGACTTTTCAAAGGAAACAGCTGATATTCTTTGATTATCACTATGTGAAGTTTTAGCACGTAACAACAGCTTAAAATCTCAATTAATTTTAGCAGCAGGGTTTGGTTAATACTTGGGTAATTAGAAAGCTGAAGAGATAACATACAATTACAGATTGTAAAGGTTTAGCAAGGCTACTGAATAACTTTTCCAACACTTTTCATCATTGACTATATTTTGAATTATTTCCTCAGTAACAAAAAGAATTAATCTTCAAAACTATTTGCAATTCACTATAGGAAATGACAATGTACTTTATTACTGAAAAACAGTTTGCTTATGGTTACTTTCATCCTTTGGTCAAAATTTTATCAATTACATAACTTTAAAGCCAGACTAATCTTTTTTTCATAAGACATATTTGAATTGTTTATATGTTCACCTTCACTGATTTTCCTACAATCTGTTAGCTTAATACATATTTATTTTTTCATGTAAAATGTATCAGGCATTGTACTAGAGACCTATGATATAGATGTGTCACAGAAGTGATACAGAAGGTCCTGGTCCTGTCATTCAGATTCTTTTCTGTTATAGGTTATTACAAAATACTTACTATAATTCTCTGTGCTATACAGTGGGTTTTTGTTGTTTATGTATTTTATACAGTGTGTATCTCTTGATCCCAAACTCTTAATTTATTCCTCTCCATCCTTTCTCCTTTATTAACCATAAGCATAAGTTTGCATTCTATGTCTATGAGTTTGTCTCTGTTTTGTAAATAAGCTCATATGTATTATTCTTTAGAATCCACATATAAATTCTACCTGATGATAGTTGTCTTTTTTGTTTTATTAACTTCATTTAATATGGTTATCTCTATATGCATACACATTGCTGCAACTAGCAATATTTCATACCACATTTCCTTTATCCATGCATCTTTTGATCAACACTTAACCCGTTTACACATTTTGGCTATAATAAATAATGCTATAATGAATATTGAGGTACATGTATCCTTTTTGAATTAGAGTTTTTGTCTTTTCTGGATCTGTGCTCAAGCGTGGGATTGCTGGATCATAGGTTAACTCAATTTTTGTTCTTTTAAGGAACCTCCATACTATTCTCCTTAGTGTCTGCATCACTTTACATTTTCACCAAAGGTGTAAAAGGGTCCCTTTTTCTTTATGCCTTCTCCAGCACTTGTTGTTTTTAGATTTTTTGGATTATGGCCATTCTGAGCAGTGTAAGGTGTACCTCATTGAGGTTTTGACTTGCATTTCTTTAATAATTTGCAGTGTTGAGCATCTTTTCATGTGCCTCTTGGCCATCTGTATGCCTTCTTTGGAGAAACGTCTCTTTAGGTCTTCTGTCCATTTTCTTGATTGAGTTATTTGATTTTTTGATATTGAGATGTATTAGCTGTTTGTACATTTTAGAAATTAAGCTCTTATTGGTCACATCATTAGCAAATATTTTCTCATATAGGTTGTCTTTTCATTTTGTTTATAATTTCCTTTGCTACATAGAAGCTTATAAGTTTAATTAGTGCCCATTTATTTATTTTTTTCTTTTACATATATTGACTTGAGAGACTGATCTAAGATAGTATTGCTATGATTTATGCCAGAATGTTTTGCTTATGCTCTCTTCTAGGGATTTTATGGTGTCATGTTTTGTACTTAAGTCTGTAAGTCATTTTGAGTTTATTTTTATGTATGGCATGAGGGAGTGTTTTAACTTCATTGATTTACAGATATGTGGCTGTAACCACATGTTACACCAGTTGCTGAAGAGACTGTCTTTTCTGCATTATGCTTTCTTGCCTCCTTTGTCAAAGATTAATTGATCGGAGGCATGTGGGTTTATTTCTGGACTCTATTCCATTCCATTGATTCATATGTCTGCCTTTGTGCTAGTGCCACCCTGTTTTGTGCACTCCAACTTTATATTATTGTCTGAATTCAGAGAGGGTTATGCCTCCAGCTTTGTTCTTTTCCCTCAGGATTGCTTTGGCCATAGCACTGGGAAAAGTCAGGTTTCATTCCAATCCCAAAGAAGGGCAATGCCAAAGAATGATCAAACCACTGCACAACTGCACTCATTTTACATGCCAAAGTAATGTTCAAAATCCTTCAAGCTAGGCTTCAATAGTACACGAACCAAGACCTATCAGATGCACAAGCTGGATTTAGAAAACATAGAGGAACCAGAGATCAAATTGCCAAGAGCCCTTGGATCACAGAAAAAGCAAGAGAATTCCAAAAAAAAAAAAAAAAAAAAGGCATCTATTTCTGCTTCACTGACTACACTAAAGCCTTTGACTGCGTGGATCACAGCAAACTGTGGAAACTTCTACAAGAGATGAGAATACCAGACCACCTTACCTGCCTCCTGTGGACGGTGCCTACAGCCATGAAATTAAAAGATGCTTGCTCCTTGGAAGGAAAGCTCTGGCAAACTTAGACAGTGTGTTAAAAGCAGAAACATCACTTTGCCAATAAAGGTCTGTCTAGTCAAAGCTATGGTTTTTCCAGTGGTCACGTGTGGATGTGAGAGTTGGACCATAAGGAAGGCTGAGTGCTGAAGAAATTGGTGCTTTCAAACTGTGGTGCTGGAGAAGACTCTTGAGGCCTTTGGACTGCAAGGAGATCAATCTAGTCAAACCTAAAGGAAATCAACCTTGCATATTCCCTGACGCTGATGCTCCAATACTTTGGCCACCTGATGCAAAGAGCCAACTTATTGAAAAAGACCCTGATGCTGGGAAAGCTTGAGAGCAGGAGGAGGAGAGGGTGACAGAGGATGAGACGGTTGCATGGCTTCACTGACTCAGTGGACATGAGTTTAAGCAAACTCTGGGAGATAGTGAAGAATAGGGAAGCCTGGCATGCTGCAGTCTGTGGAATTGCAAAGTGTCAGACATGACTGAGTGGCTGAACAAGAGTAGCAATAAATTTTGTAAGCACTTGTTCTAATCCTCTGAAAGGACTACTTTCTTTATCACTGTGTTTTTGTATTAGAAAATAGACATGTGAACCCATGTCAATCACACGTATGTTTCTCATAAATTACTAGGTAAACCCAGAAGTGGTTTTTTCTTCATTTACTCAATAAACACCCACTGTCTATTAAGGACTGTGATACTTGAGTGATCAGCTGTGGTGAACAAAAGAAAAGTGATTCCTGCCCTGATGGCTGGCTTTATAATGAGGGATGCAGATAATATAAATTATACACAATGGCATAAAAACAGTGATAGATTTTGTGAAGGAAATGAGTAAGGGATGGAGACTCGAGTAAGGAAATTTACATGGAACTGATAGTCAGAGGAGCTTCTCAGAGCAAGAATTATAAAAAGTCAGTTATGAAAAGAGTAGAGAAAATATGATCCAAGCAGACAAGATACAATTGTCTGAGGCAAGAAAGATCTTCTTGTCTCTGAAGAACTGAAATGAAACCTGACTGAAGAACAGAGGGTGAGTAAGTGAGGGGAAAGGGATAAGGTTTAACAAGCAGGGAGTGATAGATTTTGTCTATCCCACCTGATATTCTCTATAGTAAGGACTTTCCAATGTAATCTACTGTTTCTTCTTTTTTCCCTTCCTTCTCTATATTTTAAAGTTCTCAGCACTTAGACAGCTAGTGGATATGATTATCTACCTATCTATCTATCTATCTATCTATCTATCTATCTATCTATCTATCTATCTAATCTATCTATCTTTGTCTGTCACCAACCCTAGGTTTGGTTTTTCTATAACCACAAGGCATATACTGTGTTAAAACAATATACATAGACAAAAGAAATTCCTTATGACTGCTTTTACTTTACCTAAAAACCAAACTATTTATCAGATAAAACAATGGAAAATGATTCTGGCACTATCTTGTCTGGATTCCTGCCAAAATTCTCAGTGACTCCAAAGTTTCTTCTTGACTCACTGTCATGTCACTTACTCCTTTCTGTTTTTCCTCGTTTCTGTGTCTCTATGTCTCTCTGTCCAGAATGTTTGGAGCATTTGATAAGCCTTAGTTTACTCTGAGAATTTCCTAAGCTCATGCTTAAGGAAAACTGTATGCATCCTAACAGGACATATCAGGCCTCTATGTCTGCGTATAACCTATCATCATAATCATAAGCAAAGAGGCATCAACCATGAAAAAGCATACTTTATTTATAAAACCACATATATTTCAAATTATTCAACACTTTCTCTATATAAAATATGGATTTATAGAGTATTAGATATTGTTATTACTAGTTATGCAGCTTTCAATATAGCAGAACTTCCTATCTTTTCTCCCATGTTTATCCACAGTCTCTACATTTTCTATTTGGGAATTATGAACATGAGTATTTATGAAAATTATCTGCCTGTTCAAAATTTTATACAACTTATTTTCCTTTTGACATTATATCCTCTGAGCACAAGAAGGACTTTACCCAAGGCTTTTTAGTTTTTCCTATGTAAGTGGCTTCCCAGGTGGTGTACTGGTAAAGAATCCACCTGCCAATGCAGAAAACACAGGAGATACAGGTTTGGTTTCTGAGTCAGGAGGATCCCCCTGGAGTAGAAAATGGCAACTCACTCCAGTATCCTTGCTTGGAAAATTCCAAAGACAGAGGAGCCTGGCAGGCAACAGCCCATACATAGGGTCACAAAGAGCTGGACACAACGGAACAACAGATCACACACACATGTAATTGGCAATGTGCTCTAATTTACCAAATATTTAATTGTTTCTGGCAAAGGAACAGATTTAACATAATTCATTTTTGGTATTAAAATAGATTCCCTGGTTCCATACCTCTTAGTTAGGCTTGAGGTGTCACATGGAGGTAGAGTTCTGTGTGACTTCTTTTTATAATATTTTCATCCTCCTCCCTTAGCAAATTGCCACAAAGCTGATGGAACCCCTAATTACTATTGGGTACCGATAATGTCAAACCCCGGGGATTTGTTTTAGTCATTTAATCATCTTGTTGCTGTTTTTCAGTCACCCAGGCATGTCCGACTGATTGTGACCCCATGGACTGCCACATGCCAGGCCTCCCTGTGCTCCCCATCTCCCAGAGTATGCTCAAGCTCATGGACATTGCATCCATGATGCCAACCAATCATCTCATCCTCTGATGCCCTTTTCTTCTCCTTCTGTCCTCAATCTTTCCCAGCATCAGGGGCTTTCCCAATGAGTTGTGGGTTTGCATCAGATGACCAAAACACTGGAGCGTCAGCTTCAGCATCAGTCCTTCTAGTGAATATTCAGGGTTTATCTCCCTTAAGATTGACTGGTTTGATATCCAGTCAATCTGTCCAAAGGGTTTTCAAGACCTTGTATTTTATTATACCAGCAGAGTAGGCTTCTTGCTTTGTCCATTGTCAAAGAAATTACCTTTAAAATACAAGAGATTATTTTCTTTTTTCAATATCCATCAGGTTACAATGCATCCCCCAAATAGAGACTGGTCATCTAAACTCTGGCAATTTTATTTAAAGAACTACACTTAGAAAAGAAAATCTCAAGAAGCTTAAATAACTCTCTTCGATTTTTTAACCTGTGAATTATCAATGACCCTCTAATTTGTTTTAATTCACAAATAAAAACCATAAATAAGGGCATATCCAAATTGCACAGATCCTGAATTAAATCTCTATCAAATACCCTAAAAGAAATTCACATATATTGATTTGACTTTAATATGCAGGTGATAACCCATCATATTTATTATCACATTTGCAATTATGTAATGTCTTATATCCCATGGACATGTAAAACTTATAGCAAAATGTTGAATCGCTCATTTAACTAGTCATCTCTTAAATGTATGTGCTTTATGACAAAAAATCTTGAGCAAGACAGTCATTAATAACTTGCATCACTGGAAGATACAGTCTAAACTGACCCAACTGATATTGAGGCAATGTTCTCAATACTGTAATTATAAATACATATATTAGAGTGATGCTCAAAATTCTCCAAGTTAGGCTTCAGCAATACATGAACCATGAAATTCCAGATGTTCAAGCTGGTTTTAGAAAAGACAGAGGAACCAGAGATCAAATTGCCAACATTTGCTAGATCATCAAAAAAGCAAGAAAGTTCCAGAAAAACATCTATTTCTGCTTTATCGACTATGCCAAAGCCTTTGACAGTGTGGATCATAATAAACTGTGGAAAATTCTGAAGGAGATGGCAATACCAGACCACCTGACCTGCCTCTTGAGAAACCTGTACACAGGTCAGGAAGTAACAGTTAGAACTGGACGTAGAACAACAGACTGGTTCCAAATGGGAAAAGAAGTGTGTCAAGGCTGTATATTGTCACCCTGCTTATTTAACTTATATGCAGAGTGCATCATGAGAAACACTGGGATGGAGGAAGCACAAGCTGGAATCAAGACTGCTTGGGAGAAATATCAATAACCTCAGATATGCAGATGACACCACCCTTATGGCAGAAAGTGAAGGAGAACTAAAGAGCATCTTGATGAAAGTGAAAGAGGAGAGTGAAAAAGTTGGCTTAAGGCTCAACATTCAGAAAACTAAGATCATGGCATCCAGTCCTATCACTTCATGGCAAATAGATGGGTAAACAGTGAAAACAGTGGCTGACTTTATTTATTTGGGCTCCAAAATCACTGTAGATGGTGATTGCAGCCATGAAATTAAAAGACACTTACTCCTTGGAAGGAAAGTTATGGCCAACCTAGATAGAATATTAAAAAGCAGAGACATTACTTTGCAAACGAAGGCCCATCTGGTCAAGGTTATGATTTTTTCCAGTAGTCATGTATGGATGTGAGAGTTGGACTATAAAGAAAGCTGAGTGCTGAAGAATTGATGCTTTTGAACCGTGTGTTGGAGAAGACTCTTGAGAGTCCCCTGGACTGCAAGGAGATCCAACCAGTCCATCCTAAAGGAGATCAGTCCCGGGTGTTCATTGGAAGGACTGATGCTGAAGCTGAAACTCCAATACTTTGGCCACCTCATGCGAAGAGTTGACTCATTTGAAAAGTCCCTGATGCTGGGAAAGATTGAGGGCAGGAGGAGAAGGGGACGACAGAGGATGAGATGGTTGGATGGCATCACTGACTCAATGGACATGTGTTTTGTAGACTCTGGGAGTTGGTGACGGACAGGGAGGCCTGGCATGCTACGGTTCATGGGTCGCAAAGAGTCAGACACAACTGAGCAACTGAACTGAAGCCCATATAGTCAAGTAATAAAATGAATGTGTATAAATTACACTTTTTAGTTTAAGTAGTAGCAAAGTTTCCTAGCTTGGACAAAAGCATATTTAGTTTTAAATGGAAACATATTTTGAGTTTGTCTTGGTGAGTTGTAGAAATTTAAACTCTTCAGTGCCATTTATAAATCTATGCCTCAGTGTCTGTTTCAGCTTGAGGCAGAGCCAGGATGTTGTTACCTTTGAGAACAACCTTTGAGAAATGGTAGACCTAACTTTATTTGTTCCAAGTAACTCGAGGGGAAAAAAATGTTGTCTTAGAAAGCAAAACTCCCTATTCTTCTCCCAGTCTATTTTGGACATGAATTTAACCCTGGTTTAACCATGAATAGATTAAAAATTGGAGTTTTTTCCATAAAACCTTGCTGTAATGCTTGGCTTTTCAAATTTCTAAAAGTTAGTTTAGGCTTACTTATGGCCTATTTAGATGATAGTGATATACTAACTAAGAATTGAAATTAAGTTGTCAAATCTGGTTAATTCTGTGGGATCTTGGGTAATGAGAAATCTTTTCTCTTTTATTATGTGTCTTGCACAGTAAAACCTAGAATTTGCATCTGTTTTTGAGTGGCATTAGATCAATAAATACCCAACTGCTGATAGCGTTCAAGCTGAGTTGCGTGATTGTTTGTCAAGAAGATTGAGAAGAAATTCTTGCACTAGATGGGAGTGTGAACTATAAGTGATGACAGGGGTTCCTTCTAATTTCAAGGTTCTACAAGCCTACAGAACTACTCATAAGCAAAGAAAAACCAACATATACCAAAATAGAAATATTTCAACAAGATATTAGCTTTCAGGATCATATTGTTGAACACTGATTCAGAAAAGCATCTAAGGAAAGGGTATAGCCTATCTACTAGATAATAGGATATCAAAGTTGACAGACATATTTACAACAAATTAATTGGCAAACACTCTTGGACTTACAATTATGACAGCAACTTTTTTCAATGTTTTCTATCATTTTCAATACATTTTATTGCAATAAAATTTTAAACTTCTTTGATTCTTAAGTTTGCATTGATTTAATTGTCATGTGCATGTTTTAAATAGAAAGCAAATTATTAATAGGATTCATATTCCAGAAATGGTGAAGTAGCTTATATGAAGGGACTGGAGAGTGACCAAAATAAGACATAGGTAGATACTGGAAATGATTTGACCTATGTACCAATGGAACTTATTTCTTGGGTTTTCTTCTGAGGGAATCAAAATTTATAGCTATACAAGGCAACTAGAATTGCAATAGAAACTGCTATCTAATTTATTTGAGGAGCAGAGGAAGAGCTTAAACATTGTCAGAGTGGCTGGAGATTGACTTTAAGAAAACCTAGAAAAGAATGTGGCACAGATTGGGAACTCTAATATTGGCATATCATGTATACTTGAAGTCCTGACTGAGCCTGACTGTGTATATTGGTGAGACTTTTAAGGAATACCAGAAAGCATCAGCTTCAGGGCTGAAATTGTTGAGCAGATATTTAAGTTGCTACCTAGTACAGGAGAGATTGAAATTTGAGACTTGTCAAGTGATAGGCTTTCCACTGACTTTTGGAGTAAAGACAGTGTCCAAATATTATTTCCAAAAGAAAGTAGCTAAGAATAATACTCTTGAAGATATCAACTGCAAATTCAATTCAAAAATATATATTTGAGGGTGAAAACATTCAGGAAGGTATTAATATTTGAAGGAACCAGGTATACAATAATATTCCAGATTTATTTCTTCCTTTTTCCTTTACTTTCTTCCTTCTTTTTTTCTCTTTCATTTGCCTTTATTTTCACTAACAACTATCAAAACAGAGGTTTGGAGTAGCCAAAACTTCAATAGAATGCACAATGTCTTGCTGTAAAAAGAAATCTGAACACCTAGAACTTCCAAAGAATTAGGAGGGCATTAGAAAGGAGAAAAGGAAAAGTAAAACAAGTCAGATTATACATTCTGCCCAGGTATCTGAATGACCCCTAAAATGGGCATTAGCAGACAGATTAAAGTAATCAGAACCAAGATATGAGCCAATGCTACTGCAGGCATACAGAATTTACAGTCTGAGCCTACACTCATTAGTTTTCTACAAAAACAAATAAAGGAAAATTAACATTTTTCAAGGGAATATAATAAAACCTGTTGCTTCTAAAATGTCCAAATATAATCCAAAATTACTGAACATCTGTAGAAGCAGGAAAATGCCAGTGAATCTCAAAGGTAAAGAGAATCAATCAATATATCAACCATGAGAATAAATTGATGATGGAATTATCCGACAAGGACTTTAACACAGATGTTATAACTATAAACAATGAGGTAAAGTACACTACCATCACAATAAAGGAAAAAAGAGGCAATCTAAAAAAAAATAAGTTGTAAAATAAATCAAATAAACATTTTGAAATTTTATATATATAAGGCATGTGAAAAATTGATTTAATAGCACAATGGAAATTACCAAAAAAAAAAAAAAAAAAAAGAGAGTGTCAATGAGCTTGAAGACAAACAGAAAGTTTTAAACTGAAGAAATAAGTGAATAAATATTTGAATTCTTGGTAATCAATAGAATAATATAAATGGATTTAGCATAGGAATAATCAAGTCTCAAAGAAGAGAAGAGATAGGATGCAAAAAATAGTTGAATATATAATGTACAAAAACCCAAAATTTTATATATATATATATATATGTATGTATATATATATATATATATATATATAGCTGACTATTAAATAGAAACAAAATTAAAAAGAACACCATGATTATCACCTCAGAGTAGAAGTTATAAAATGAATAGAAAACCTTGAAATCTCATAGAAAAAGAATTACACATCAAATATAAGGGAAAAAATGATCCTAATAACCATGAACTTGCCATAGTAAAATAAGAAATCCAGAGGTCAGTGACAGAGCATCTTGTATGCACTGAACGAACAAAATAAAGCACCTATTAACTCTAAACCAGTGTCTAGCACTGATGTTTCACAAGTGCAACATAAAGTGATTTTCAGGAAAAAATTAAGTCACTTGTAATAGATACATACTCTAAGACATGAGAGTATTGTTTTAGGGAGAAGGGAAAATACACCATAAGGAAACTTGGATATCCAAGAGGTAATAATGACTAATCCTGGAAATGGTAAATATAGAGACTATTTTTTTCTTCTTAAATTTTAAAATATTTATGGCTGTTTTAAAGCAAAATTTAGAACATTGTGTAATACAAATTTCAGTGAAACAACAGAGTTTCTAACTGATCCTATATATATGAAAGTTTACACATACTATGTGAAATGGTATAGTACACACTCTAAATAGGAAAACTGAAGAATGTATATTGTAATCCCTAGAAGAACCAATGAAAACTAATCAACGAGGTATGTTCAGTTCAGTTCAGTCACTCAGTCGTGTCTGACTCTTTGCGAACCCATGAATTGCAGCACTCCAGGCCTCCCTGTCCATCACAAACTCCCGGAGTTTGCTCAAACTCATGCCCATCGAGTCGGTGATGCGATCCATTCATCTCATCCTCTGTCGTCCCTTTCTCCTCCTGCCCCCAATCTCTCCCAGCATCAGGGTCTTTTCCAACAAATCAACTCTTCGCATGAGGTGGCCAAAGTATTGGAGTTTCAGCTTCAGCATCAGTCCTTCCATTGAACACCCAGGACTGATCTCCTTTAGGATGGACTGGTTGCATCTCCTTGCAGACAAAGGGACTCTCAAGAGTCTTCTCCAACACCATAGTTCAAAAGCATCAATTCTTTGGCACTCAGCTTTCTTCACAGTCCAACTCTCACATCCATACATGACCACTGGAAAAACCATAGCCTTGACCAGATGGACCTTTGTTGGCAAAGTAATGTTTCTGCTTTTTAATATTCTATCTATGTTGGTCATAACTTTCCTTCCGAGGAGTAAGCATCTTTTAATTTCATGGCTAAAATCACCATCTGCAGTGATTTTGGAGCCCCCCAAAATAAAGTCTGACACTGTTTCCATTGTCTCCCCATCTATTTCCCATGAGGTGATCGGACCAGATGCCATGATCTTAGTTTTCTGAATGTTGAGCTTTAAGCCAACTTTTTCACTGTACTCTTTCACTTTCATCATGAGGCTTTTAACCTCCAATTAAAATAAATAATTTGAAAAAATTAAAAACAAACAAAAAAGGAAGCAATAAAAGAAAATTCAACAAATCAACAGTATGGCCCCAAACACTCCTCCCTCGCCTCTATTCTATTTCTGTGAGCAAAGACAAAAGGGAGGTTTTAAAAAATTGTTTTGAAAAAGACAGAGGAGATTGCTAGTGAAGATTGCTTGAGAGGGAGTTGGAGAAATCAGTTTAAATATTGTCTTTCTTAAATTTGAAAATTCTAAAACTCTATTAAGACAATCAGAAAAATGGTGTAATTCAAATTGTCCAAAGCCTCATATAAATGGCCTACCTGTAATTAAAGAGGCATTACCTTGCAAAAGACCTAAGGCCTTATCTAAAGGAAGAAAACCAACTGAAAGGGGCAAGTTAAAAGCACAGTTTCTGGGGGGAAAAGGGGCAAAATAAAAAAGAGCTTTCTGATATATTTTTTTTAAGTGAAATGGTAAAAATAATATGCATTATCCTGAGTCTGACAAAATGCCCAAAAGATTTTTAAACATAAACAAATGAAGTTTAAAGTTCATTGCAGAGAAACCAAGAAATTAAAATTCACACAAATCAATTTAAATTCATATCTAACTACCATCTAAAAAAAAATGTAGAAAACTTAAATCTACACTTAAAACAAAATTAAATATATTCCAACAAGCATCAAACCTTGAAGCAAAAATTCACAATTATATTTAAGAAAAAATAGAACAAGTGAAAATCGCTCAGTTGTGTCCGACTCTTTGCAACCCTATGGACTGTACAGTCCAGGGATTCTCCAGGCCAGTAGTGGAGCGGGTAGCCATTCCCTTCTCCAGTGGATCTTCTCAACCCAGAGATCAAATCAAGTCTCTCACATTGCAGGGGAGTTCTTTACTAGCTGAGCCACAAGGGAAGCCCAAGAAGGCTGAAGTAGGTAGCCTAACTCTTCTCCAGCAGATCTTCCCCACACAGGAATCAAACTGGAGTCTCCTGCATTGCAGGCAGATTCTTTACCAGCTGAACTATCAAAACAAAATTAAATATATTCAAGCAAGCATGAAAATAACCTTGAAGCAGAAATTCAAAATTATATTTAAGAAAAAATAAAACAAACTAGGAACACAGAAGTAAATTATCTTATGCCCAAGGAGGAAAAAAATTCTAATATAAATTTTAACTAGGGACATTGAAGAGCAGTAGGAAAACAACCTAGTTAACTAAGATAATATAAGAAAAAAGGACTAATTTTAAAGTGGCAGAAAAAAAGGAGTAGAAGTGGAAAACAAACACAGAAAATAAAATAAACCAAAACAATGGAACAGAATTAATATTTAAATCTATACTGAAAGGCAACCTTCCAGGAAAAAAAAAAAAAAAAAGAGTCTGTATATAACATCAAAAATTCATTAGGTACTTTTTGGAAAATTAACCTATAATATTCAATCATGAGATCTATCACAATGAAGTGTCAGATTTAAAGGTAAAATAAAATCTTCAAATTTTGCAGAACAAAAGGATGAAATGACTTGTAAAAATTAAAACAGCAATTTCAAGACACATAAAACAAAGCAATAATGGAGATGATTTTTTACAAACTCAAATAAACTGTGAACCAAAGATTTTATATTCAGCTAAGCCCTCCTTCAAATATAATCTTGAACTGTTGAAAGCAGTTTTTAGGATATAGGTACCTGCGAGGCTTCCCTAGTGGCTCAAATAGAAGAATCTGCCTGCAATGAGCGAGAATTTGGTTTGATTCCTAGGTTAGGAAGATGCCCTGGAGAATGAAACAGCAACACACTCTAATATTCTTGCCTGGAGAATCCCACGGACAGAGGAGCCTGGCAGGCTACAGTGAGAGGGTCTAACAAGACTGAGTGACTCACACACACACAAACATGAGATTTTATATCCATCAGCCCCTCTTCAGACATCTACTTAGAGGATGTTTCATTCATCTTAGTGGTAGAAAAGATTAGATTCCTCTCATCCTCAGAAAAATAACAGAAACAAACAACTCTTACTCTCTATATTGCTTCCTTTCTATTCCATTGATATTTGACTATTAGGCTTTTGCCATTTAATCACCCTCTCTTTGTATTTATTGTTTTTGGTCTTCTGACATCTTTATATGAAATTTTAGCTCATTAAATTTCAACTTTTTATTTTACCTGTTTTAATATTACAAATGTCTCTCAAATATGAATTTTCCAATCTTTCAAGTATGTATGTAGAGTTCTTTTACTACTCAATTTTAAAATTATTATTTTAAATTTTATTATGATTTTATTGATAAGTACATCTTACTTATGGGCATCTTTAAATCTTTATTTATGAGTATCTTTTAATTTATTCAGCTTCCCTGAGAGCTCAGTTGGTAAAGAATCCTCCCGCAATGCAGGAGACCTTGGTTCAATTCCTGGGTTGGGAAGATCCCCTGGAGAAGGGAAAGGCTACCCACTCCAGTATTCTGGCCTGGAGAATTCCATGGACTGTACAGTCCATAAGATGACAAAGCATTGGACACAACTGAGTGACTTTCACTTTAAATTATTCAATACATGAAAATTTCAATGCATTATTTTTAAGTCTCTATGATGATTGGGGTTTGGGAATGTGATATTTTCAAAACATATTTAGGGTAGTTATTAAGTGCTTACTTACTTATTGATAATTGCTATTTGAGAGGTCACTGGAGTCAAAATGATGAACTTAAATGCTGATTCTGCCAATTAACAGTTATATACCTTTGGCATCAGGTGGTTGGAGTAAGCTAAGAGCCAACTCTTTAGAAAAGCCCCTGATGATAGGAAGGATTGAAAGCAGGAGGAGAAGCAGACGACAGAGGACAGGATGGTTGTATGGCGTCACCGCTTCAATGGCCGTGAGTTTCAGAAAGCTCTGGGAAATGGTGAAGGACAGGGAGGCCTGGCACGTTGCAGTCTATGCAGTCCCAAAGAGTCGAACACATCTGAGTGACTGAACAACAACAAATACTGATTCTTCTATTTAACAGTTATGCACTTTTTAATCACATCTCCTCAGCCTTTTCATCTGTAACATGAGTATAGTATTGTACCCATGTGTCGTGACAATTAAATAACAATATACTTAAAGATTTCTAAACATTCTCTGGCATACAGTAAGGGATGTATAAAATATAGCTAATTAATATGGCACTTAATGTAAAATCACTTCTGTAAATATCAAATGCTTATTTCCTTTTAAAGGCAAAGTTCCATACATATCTAGAATGTTTAGCTTGATATATATGTTTTTTAAATTAATCTTTGTCATCACTCATTGTTCGGTCTGATATCTCCATGTTTGAGAGATATGTGTGAAACTCATTCAGTCTCAAGATGGATTCATATAATTCATCAAGGACAAGTCAAGTTTCACTTTAATAGCAAAAGAATGCATTTGGATCTGTGGATTTTAGTCCCAGTGATACTCGTCTAGGATTTATCCCCTACCTTAGTCACCTCAGTCATTCTTTGAGGCTGCCCTATTTAATCAATAGAATTAAAACAGAAGTAACAGTATGTGACTTCCAAGACACTGTATGAAAGGTACTGTATTTTCCAAGATAGCCTTTTGGATTGCTCACTCTGGTGGAAGCCATACTCCATATATTGAGGAAGTTCAAGAAGTCCTATGAAAAGGCCCACATATGGAAGAAACAATTGACTGACATCAATTGCCAGGCATCCAAGTAGCCCACATGAAAGTGGATCTTCCAGCCCCAGTCAAGACTTTACATATCTAATCATCTTTGGGAAATTATGAGCTGCAAATATCATGGGAAATAATGTAATTATTATTTGTGTATATTATTTGTTATGTAGCAATAGATGAGGTATAGATTTCTAAAATAATATGTCATGTGCAAGTTGAATCAAAGACAAAAAGGCAAGTACAGCTCAATCTAGGGAAAATTTATTTACAAAATAATCTAAATTAAATATGAAAAACAATGTCATCATCTGAAGAGATTCAGAAAAACAGTTGACAAAATTAAAATTAATTTCTAGTAAAAAACTCTGAGCACATTTGAAATAATAGGAAACTTCTATAACTTAGTTGACAAGAAACTGTTCTTACCATATGCAAAACTGAAACATTTGTGACATTTTTACTAAAGACAAGAACAAACAGGCTGACTGATACACTCCTTTTGTACTATGCAATACTGTATGGGAGATTAGTGGTTGCCTAGGACTTGGAATGGAATGGGGGATGACTACAAATTGGCACAAAGGATCTTTTCAGGTGATAGAAATAAAACTGAATTATGGTAGAATTAAAATTCAATTATGGTAATGGCTCCACAATTCTCTAAATTTACTAAAAGCATTGAGTTGTAGATTTAAGTCAGATGAATTCAATGCTATGTAGACCATACCTCAAAAAAACTGTCAAAAAAATACAAAGGGTAAAACATTGAGGAAATGTACTGGAATCCTGGCCAAAGTTTAAAGCAAACAAAAAAACAACTGAAAGTGGATAAATTTTGTAAAAGTAAATGTAAAGCTGTCATTATTTCAAGGAAATATTATCATCTAAATAGACTACCCAAGAGAACAATGAGTTCAGCAAGGTCTTTGGCCAAGACCACCACATAAAACAAATTATCTTCCCCACATACCATCAGTAACTAGACAGACGAAGTAATGGAAAAAGTTTTTAGATACAAAGACTCCAACATAAATGATAAGCTCTAAAAATAAATGAAATGAGGAAGACCAATAGGTATAAAAAGTATAAAACTTTACTGAAGAATATTTTTAAAAAGACTCAGTAGATGGAGAGGCCTTATTAAAAGTCTGTATGGAAAAGTCTATATGACAAAACGTGGCCCACTGGAGAAGGGAATGGCAAACCACTTCAGTATTCTTGCCTTGAGAACCCCGTGAATAGTATGAAAAGGCAAACAGATAGGACACTGAAAGATGATCTCCCCAGGTCGGCATGTGCCTAATATGCTACTGGAGATCAGTGGAGAAATAACTCCAGAAAGAATGAAGGGATGGAGCCAAAGCAAAAACAATACCCAGTTGTGGATGGGACTGGGGATAGAAGCAAGGTCTGATGCTGTGAAGAGCAATATTGCAAAAGAACCTGGAGTATTTGGTCCATGAATCAAATCAATTAGAAGTGGTCAAACAGGAGACGGCAAGAGTGAATGTCAACATTTTAGGAATTAGGAAACTAAAATGGACTGGAATGGGTGAATTTAACTCAGATGACCATTATATCTACTACTGTGGGCAAGAATCCCTTAGAAGAAATGGAGTAGCCCTCATAATAAAAAAAAAAAAGGAGTCCTAAATGCAGTACATGGATGCAGTCTCAAAAATTATAGGATGACCTCTGTTCTTTTCCAAGGCAAACCATTCAATACCACAGTAATCTAAGTCTATGCCCCGACCAGTAATGCTGAGGAAGCTGAAGTTGAATGGTTCTATGAAGACCTACAAGACCTTCAAAAACTAACATCCAAAAAAGATGTCCTTTTCATGACAGGGGATGGAATGCAAAAGTAAGAAGTCAAGAAACACCTGGAGTAACAGGCAAATTTGGCCTTGGAGTACAAAATGAAGCAGGGCAAACGCTAATAGAGTTTTGCCAAGAGAACACACTGGTCATAGCAAACACCCACTTCCAATAGCACAAGAGAAGACTCTACACATGGACATCACCAGATGGTCAATACTGAAATCAGATTGGTTATATGCTTTGCAGCCAAAGATGGAGAAGCTCTATACAGTCAGCAAAAACAAGACTGGGAGCTGACTGGCTCAGATCATGAACTCCTTACTGCCAAATTTAGACTTAAATTGAAGAAAGAAGGGAAAACCACTAGACCATTCAGTTATGATCTAAATCAAATCCCTAACGATTATACAGTGGAAGTGAGAAATAGCTCCAAGGGATTAGATCTGATAGAGTGCCTGAAGGTTGGAGGTTCATGGATGGAGGTTCATGACATTGTACAGGAGACAGGGATCAAGACCATCCCCAAGAAAAAGAAATGCAAAAAAGCAAAATGGTTGTCTGAGGATGCCTTACAAATAGCTGAGAAAAGAAGAGAAGCTAAAACCAAAGGAGAAAAGGAAAGATATACCCATTTGAATACAGAGTTCCAAAGACTAGGGAGGAGATATAAAAAAGCCTTCATCAGTGATCAGTGAAAAGAAATAGAGAATAACAATAGAATGGGAAAGACTAGACATCTCTTCAAGAAAACTAGAGATACCAAGGGAAGATTTTATGCAAAGATGGGCTTAAAGGACAGAAATGGTATGGACCTAACAGAAGCAGAAGATATTAAGAAGAGGTGGCAGGAATACACAGAAGAATTATAAAAACAAACAAACAAACAAAAGAACTTCATGACCCAGATAATCACAATGTTGTGACCGTTCACCAAGAGCCAGACATCCAGGAATGCGAAGTCAAGTGGACCTTAGGAAGCATCAATACAACAAAGCTAGTGGAGCTGATGGGTTCCAGTTGAGCTATTTCAAATCCTAAAAGATGATGCAATCAAAGTGCTACACTCAATGTACCAGTAAATTTGGAAAACTCAGCAGTGGTCACAGGACAGGAAAAGGTCCATTTTCATTCCAATCCCAAAAAAAAGCAAGGCTAAAAGATGCTCAAACTACCACACAAATGCACTCATTTCACAAGCTAGTAAAATAATGCTCAAAATTCTCCAAGCTAGGCTTCCACAATGCATGAACCAAGAACTTCTAAATGTTCAAGTTGACTTTAGAAAAGGCAGAGGAACCAGACATTAAATTGCCAACATCCACTGGATCATCAAAAAAGCAAGAGACTTCTAGAAAAACATCTACTTCTGCTTTATTGACTATGCCAAAACCTTTGACTGTGTGGATCACAACAAACTGGAAGATTCTTAAAGAGACAGGCATACCAGACCACCTGACCTGCCTCCTGAGAAATCTGTATACAGGTCAGGAAGTAACAGTTAGAACTGGACATGGAACAACAGACTCTTTTCAAATAGAGAAAGGAGTTCATCAAGGCTGTATACTGTCACTCTGCTTATTTAACTTATATGATGTACCTTGTAGAGTACATCATGAGAAACATTGGGCTGGAAGAAGCACAAGTTGGAAGAAAGATTGCTGAGAGAAATATCAATAACCTCAGATATGCAGATGGGCACCACCCTTATGGCAGAAAGCGAAGATGAACTAAAGGGCCTCTCGACAGAAGTGAAAGGGGAGTGTGGAAAAGTTGGCTTAAAACTCAACATTCAGAAAACTAAGATCATGACATCTGTTCCCATCACTTCATGGCAAATACATGGGGAAACAGTAAAAGACTATATATTTTTAGGCTCAAAATTCACTGCAGATGGTGACTGCCATCGTGATATTAAAAGACACCTGCTTCTTGGAAGAAGCTATGACATACCTAGACAGCATATTGAGAAGCAGAGCCATTACTTTGCTAACAAAGGTGCATCAAATCAAAGCTATGGTTTTTCCAGTAGTCATGTATGGATGTGAGAATTGGACTATAAAGAATGCTCAGCACCAAAGAATTGATGCTTTTGAACTGTGTTGTTGGGGAAGACTCTTGAGTCCCTTGAACCATAAAGAGAGCCAACCAGTCCATCCAAAGGAAACCAGTACTGAATGTTTATTGGAAGGACTCATGTTGAAGTTGAAACTCCTATACTTTGGCCACCTGATGTGAAGAAGTGATTCATTGGAAAAGACCCTGATGCTGGGAAAGATTGAAGACGTGAGGAGAAAGGGACAACAGAGGATGAGATGATTGGATGGCATCACCACGTCAATGAAAATGAGTTTGAGTAACTCTGGGAGTTGGTGATGGACAGGGAACCCTGGTGTGCTGCAGTCCATGGGGTCAAAGAGTCAGACTCAACTGAGAAGTTATTATTTTATGCAAAGTAATCTGAATAAGATTTAAAAAGAAACAAAAACAAATTTTATGCCTATTTGAAAACTCATATGGGAGAAAAATACACAGAAATTACTAAGGTGATGAAAATAACACTGAAAAAGGAATTGTAGAAAATATCAGCCATAATATAGGGCTATAGAAATTTAAACACACTGAGTTTTAAGCATCATACTTCCATTAATTCAATAAATGTATGTTTGGAATTTCATCTTGGAAAAATAAACATATAGACAATTGTATACATATTAGGAAAATCAATGTTTACTGGAGAAAACAATCAAGAATATCATTGTCAAAAAACCATAATAGAGTTTAAATGAATACTATGCAGCAGATAAAACACTAGTATTCCAAAATCACTTTTCTTCCAATTTTATTGTGATAACTGACATGTAACATGTAGAAATATTAAGGGATAGCAAAATTATTTTACTTATATGCATCAGGAAATTATTATTACCATAAACTTAGTGAACATTCATCATTTTATATAGAAATAAAAGAAAAATAGTTGTCTTTGTGATGAGAATTCTGAGGGTTTGCTCTCTTAACAGCTTTCACATAGGGGATAGTGGTGTTATATCTATTAGTTACATTGTATATTACATCCCTAGTACCTACTTATCTTATAATTGGAAATTTGTACCTTTTGATTACCTTCATCTATTTCCCCTCCCTCCCACACCCTGCCCCTGGTAACCACACATAGGACATCTTTTTCTATAAGTTTGTTTGTTTTTGAAGTATAATTGACCTACAACATTACCTTAGTTTCTGTTGTACAATATGGTAATTTGATATTTCTGTACATTTCAAATGATCACCATCAATAAGTCCAATTACCATCTTTCATAGTACAGAAATATCACATTATTATTGACTAAATGTATTTGTGTTTAAGTGAAATAAGTGGAGCAACCTTCAGAATCATATGGTGTAGTTAAGAGCACAGACGCTAAAACTAAATTACATAGACTGAAATTCTGGCTCTACCACCCACTAAGCTGTTTAACCTTTGACTGGTTAACTCTTACTGAGGCTGGTGCCTCAGTTTTCTCATTTATAACATGAAGAATATTATATGACTACCTCAGAGTTTTTGTGATGTTAAAAGAATTAATACACTTCATGTCAAATGAAATCTGGGAAATGCACATTAAAACAACAATGAGATATCATTACGTACTTAGAGTGGCCAGTCTAGGACATGGACAATATCAAATACTGATGACGATGTTGAACAACAGGAACTCTCATTCATGGCTGGAGGGAATTCAAATGGCACAGCTACATTAGAAGATACATTGATAACTTCTTACAAAACTGAATAAACTTTTGTTGTATGACCCAACCACCATGCTTCTTGGAATTTAGCCAAAAATGTTGAAAGCTTATTTCCCTGTAAAAACCTGCACACTAAAGTTTATAGTTACTTTATTCATAATTGCTAAAACTTGGAAGAGATCAAGATAGTGGTTTAGTGGAGAAGTCACGTCTGACTCTTACAACTCCATGGACTGTAGCCCATCAGGCTCCTCCTTCCATGGGATTTTTGAGCCAAGAATACTGGAATGGGTTGCCATTTCCTTCTCCAGGGAATCTTCCAGACCCAGGAGTTGAACCCGGGTCTCCTGCATTGCAGGCGGATTCTTTAAAACTGACTGAGCTATGAAGGAAGCTATGGAGGGGAACTAAATGCATATTAACAAGTAAAAGAGGCCAAAATGAAATACTGTATGAATCCATCTATATAGCATTATGAAAAAGTCAAGACTTTGGAAACAAAAAGATTGGTGGTTTCCAGGGTTTGGAAGATAGGGGAATGGACTGACACATCACAAGGATTTATAGGACAGTGAAAATACTTTGTACGACAGTATAGTGATGGATACATATCATTATACATTTGCCCAAATCCATAGACTGCACAAGAGTGAACTGTAATATAGACTATGGACTTTGAATGGTTATCATGTGTTAATGTAGGTTTATCTTTGTTTAGTTTTTAAAGTCTCAATCCGGTCAATGGTGTCGATAATGGCTATGCATTTGTTGTGGCATTAACTATACAGATAATTGCAATTAGTGGAGGGGAGGTATAGAAGAGTTACTTTAAACTGTACATAATTTGGAGGTATGTATGTTATCTTAGGATTCATTTCTAAAAATTAGATTAGAAGCTTGTTTTAAAAGAGCATAGTATCAGGGCATTTGTATTCAAATAGACAATTTTAATCATTGTAAAATCAAGATAGAGATAGTATTAAAAAGGTCTATGTATATGGGGAAGATTAGTATATGATAAAGGTGACTCTTCAAATTAGTGACCATGTTTTACAGTAAGAAGCATTCAACTTCTTGACTGGTAAGCGATTCCTTTAGTCATGAGACCAAAAACAAAATCCAACAGCATCTTTTCTTGTAAAAGGTTTTCTTTCAATTTAGCAGAGAGACAGAGATATCTCTCTTATTTAATGATAAAAAGATCTAATTTTTAATGAGTGAATGCAGGTGGTTAGTCAGACCAGTTGCAGCTTTTCTTTAAATATTTCTTTAATTTTTAAAGAAATATTTAAAGAAATTTTACTTTTTTCTTAGACTGGATTTTCATTTTCTTAATGTGACTTATGCTTCCAGATATGCAGAAGTATCTTATACCAAAAAAATATTCTTAAATAAAAATAAATAAAAGCTGTATGAAATTACAAAAGAATATCTGACCAATCAAGGTAAGCCAACACTTGAGGGAATATGATCTCATAGAAAAGAAAACACTAAGAAGTGAATCTCAAAATTTACCTGTACAGGGCAAGGGGTCAAGTACCCATGAGAAGATGATATTTGAGAGGCTAAACAACTAACCAGAGCATTTGGTAGTTTTATAATATTAAGACCAAAAAAATTGGATTTCAGAGCCCCAGGAAACTAAGTAAATAGCCCAGGCTTTTAGTTAAGATCTCTAAAATATAATACCCTAAGAATCAGAACAAATCAGAAACAGTTCAGTCTCACAAACACTAAAATTTACCAACAAGTCACCTTAATGTCTGATTAAATCTGTGTGATATGCCACTGCACAAACTGCCTACCAGAAGAAAAGTGAATGATTTATGTAGAAAAGTAAAATATTTTCACAACCTCAACACAATTTGTATACACAAAGGTCAGTAAGTGAAGTCTCTCAGTCGTATCTGACTCTTTGCAACCGCATGGAATGTAGCCTGCCAGGCTCCTCCATCCATGGGATTTTCCAGGCTACTAGAGTGGGTTGCCATTTCTTTCTCCAGGGAATCTTCCCCACCCAGGGATCGAACCTGGGTCTCCTGCATTGCAGGCAGACGCTTTACAATCTGAGTCACCAGGGAAGCCCACCTAGATATTTTCCACTGCATTGTTTTTCAGTTCACTGATTCTTTTCCATGCTCTTTCTAATATGATGTTACATCTATTAGGTTCTTAATTCCCATTAGTGTATTTCAAATATAAAATTTTAAGTGTATAGGTTTTTTATTAATCTTCATCTAACATTTTCATTAGCACTCTCAAGTTACTTTGTGACACTAAGCTACACTTTTTTGATTATTTGTGGGTATGGTTCTATTTTCTATTTTTAACATCTTGAATTTTATTAATTTTTATTTTTAAGATTAATAGAAAACCTATACACTTAAAAATTTTATTTGAAGTACATTAATGGTAATTAAGAACCTAATAGATGTAGCATCATATTAGAAACAGCATGAAAAAGGATCAGTGAACTGAAAAACAGTGCAGTGGAAAATATCGAGGTCAAAGCATGAAGACAGGACAATGATGAAATATGCAAGATAGAATGTGGGAAACTTATATGGGACATGATAAAATCATATTATTTGTATCTGATTGCAATGTAATAAAAGAGATGAGGAAGAAGGAAAAAGCAATGTTTGAAGATATGCAACTAACGACATGGGCAAATATACATGAATAACTGACTCACTCTATTGTAAACCTGGAACTAACACAACACTGTTAACAACTAAGCTCCAATGTAAAATAAAAGTTTTTATAAAAGTTCAAACATTTCTATGAATCCCTAGGTAGGTAAAGGAAAACTACACCTTAGAATATCATAGTAAAACTACCAAACAATGGTTAAAATAAAAACAAAGTAATAATAAATATTTAAATCATGCAGATAAAACCACTATGTTTTCCGAAAGATTTTAAATATGTGAAATGTACTGAGATATTTAAATAGATAGTTTATTTGAATTTGAAGTAATCACAGTTGTATTTTCACTGTACTGAATTAAATTCAACTTTTTTTTTCCAGACTATATTTGTATGCTTTTCTTTCTGTTATCCTTTACAAATTGTCATAATTTTCTGGCTTAATGTGAATTTATTTCCCAAATGCACCATCCAAGTTTCTGAAATAATTCTTTCAACACACCTTTTTTTCATGTTTGTGTTAATTTGACCCTTTCAGCTAAATAAGGGCTTCCTAGGTGGCGCTAGTGATAAAGAACCTGCCTACGAACGCAGAAGATGTGAAAGACCTGGGGCCAGTCCCTGGGTCAGGAAGATCCCCTGGAAAAGAAAACGGCAATGTGTTTCAGTGTCTTGCCTGGATAATCCCATGGACAGAGGAGACTGGTGGGCTGCAGTCCCTAAGGTCGCACAGAGTCGGACGTGACTGAAGAAACTCGGCAGGCGTGAACGCAAGCGAAATAAGGACTTCCCAGGTGGTACTAGTGATAAAGAACCCGCCCGCAAATGCAGGGGTCACAAGAGACCTGGGTTCCATTCTGGGAAAATCCCCTGGAGGACATGGCAGCCCACTCCAGTATTCTTGCCTGGAGAATCCCATGGACAGAGGAGCCTGGAAGGCTACAGTCCACAGGGTCACAGAGTCAGACAGCTCAGGTGACTTAGCACACACTCACACAAGCTAAACAAGCCAGATCTTAAGAGTATGTTTCAGAGGGCTTCCATAACAAATGACCCCAAAATCAGTGGCTTCAAACAAAATATAGTCCGTGTCCTCAAAACCAGGCTCTGTCTAAAGACTTTAGGAGAGAATCTTCTTCTTCTTCTTTTTTTTTTTTTTTTTTGCCTTTTCCAGCTTCTGGTGAACCTTGTTTCGTGGCAGAATAATGCCAACTCTGCCATTGCCTTCTCATGGCCTCTTGTTTGTGTGTATATTTCAATTTGTTCTCTCTTTTTTTAAGGACATTGGCCGTTGAATTTAGAGCCCAAACTAATCCAACATGAATGCATTTAAATTTAATTAATTACATCTTCAGAGACCATATTTTCAAACAATGATACATTCTGAGGTTCTTGGTAGACATGACTTTCGGAGGATACTATTCAATCCATTACAGGTTATGACTAAGTTAATTTTAGTTGAATATAATCTCTTTTAACCCATTTTCAAGACTGGAGATGAATGTCTCATGTTTGAAAGCTAGATACTTTGTTGTAAATCAAAAAGACACAATCTGTTATAAATTAATTTCATTTTTTAATTATTTGAAGTGATATGTTACAAGTATATAGAAAATCAGAATTATTTTCTTGTCAAATATAGCTGGCTCATATAAACCAGTGAATTTCAGAACACTTGCAGGTTAGTTTTTAATAGTAGCATCATACATGACCTAATTATTTTCCTTTTTCTCATAACCTGTATATAGAATAAAATCTTGAGTGAGTGAAGTACACTCATAAGATTAAACTATAAGGAATTTGAGTAGTAACACAAATCACAAAATTGTAGTTTTCTTTATGGAGCTTATGCAGCATTGCTGAGTTTCTCTTGCCAGGAGCAGGACATATGAGGTCCCAAAATAATTTAGGGTCCCATGGGGAGAATATTAGAGCGGTCAGGAGGAAAATGAAGACTTAAGTCAAATAGTGCAATAAGGTAAAAGGGCAATAAGGTATAGAAAGGTAAAATAAGCCACAGATTTGAGAAAGGGCTCAAATGAGATGCTTGGTGCATTAAAAAGGCATTTATCTAAGCTCTTTAGAATAACTGTATGCTGATGAACATCTATTTATCTTTCTGCTTGGGATTCATAATAAAAAGCTCAGAGTGGAGTTACTGAGTATTTCTTCTTTCCTGATTTGGATTCATCTAAAGAAGTCAGAAATTATAAGTGGTTATGCTTAAATATGTAGAAAGTGTACTTTTTATGCCTTATGCTTCTATAAACCCTGTTAATTATAACAGAAATGTAAGATAATGCTGAAATACTTTTACATTGAAAAGTTGATAAGATCTGTATATCTCAGAGCAGAAAATCAGTAAGCATTCAAAGTAATTTTCACTTAATTAACTTAAAATATTTCTAATTTCCATTCATACCTAACTGATGGCATAGCAAGTGAATGCATAGCAAAAAGATGATGAAGACTGCCTTAGGAGACTATGTTAATAATTTTATTAGGCTACTTACATATGATAATTTAAATAATATATATCTTCACAATTATTTTAAAAATCATATTTTTACTATTAATAACAGTATTTTAGAATATGCAGCAATCAATGAAATAAAAAGTTAAATATTTATTTGCACATCTATTTACTGCAGCTCATCAGAACAGAAAAGTCACTGATAATGCCAAGGAGGATGATGCTGACAGGTGTTGATCCAACACTCCCCTTTCCATCTACAGTTCAGAAAAATCACATTCCTTTTTCTGCAAAATTATCCACAAAGTTTATCAGTCTACTTTGATTTTCTGTTCTTTAACTCTAGCTATTTATACCCAGATAGACTATGAGGGTATATTGTTCTGCCACTGCAGTAAAGTTTTACCCTGACCATAATGCTATGTTATATTTGGATGACCAAGATGTTTTTAAGAGCTTTTCTAAGGATTAAATTGTTAAAAGCACTTAAGAGCTTTTCCAGGAATTTTAATACTACTACCATTATGCTTAGTCAACTATCTTTTGTGAGTATAAGCTTTACTATTTAGAATTTGTCATTATTTTAAACTAATATAGTCAAATATTTTTAGCAGAACCAAGAGAATCACATAAGGCCAAATATCATAAAAGAGTGCATCATATTCTATCTTCCCATTTTTAAGTGACTAATACTGTAATCCACATGCATTCTTAAATTGATGGAATTAAATAATTCATATTTAGAATAGTCTATGGCTCAAAAGGTAAAGAGTCTGCCTGCAATGAGGGAGACCCAGATTCAATCCCTGGGTCGGGGAGATCCACTGGAGAGGAAATGGCAACCCACTCCAGTGTTCTTGCTTGGAAACTCCCCTGCATGGAGGAGCCTGGCAGGCTATGGTCCATGGGGTTGCAAGGAGTTAGAAACGACTGAAGCAGCTTCATTTTTCATGTGTTGACCACACATGACTTGAAACATCAACGAACTATTGTTACTCATTAAGTCAAACCAAAAATCAATCAAACAGAAAACTTTGGCCCAAATCTATTGAATATTATCAGTATATTCTGGAAAAAAATGTTTTTGAGTGAATTCAAGTTGAATAAGTCACCATAAATATATAAACTGAAAATTGAAAATGAGATTCCAGAAGTATCTATTTGACTTTGGCACATACAATATTCTTTGTTAGAAGGTATTTGCTCCCCTAAAAAACCAAACTCAGACTATGTTCAAATAGGCCTCTGTCTATAGTAGACAGAGTATGTTCATAGCATATAAATGGCTTTAGCATAGTTTTCTCCCTGTTACTTATTAATTTTATAAGTGATTTCCAAGAAAATATAATAACATAGAGAAAAATACATCTCCTCAGTGAATCAGTGTTATTTTTATAAATCACCTTGTTTTCTGAAAAGAGTTCCTCAGTGGATAAAGCTTAGTTTACGGCTTTAAAATCATGAGTTGTATGTAGATGAGTTAAAATAATTCTGAGAATATTCAGAAGAAAGGTGAGTTTCATAAACACCATTGGCAGAGCATCTTATTCATTCCAGGTACTCAAACAGAAAAAAATATCAAGATGATTTAAAAGTTTGATTATCGTCAGCACAATTTTCTCTTTTTGGCTTATGTGAACCTTCTTGTTTATGCTAAATCAATCTGTCTTCCAAAGTAGCTATCTTTTGATTTCTCCCTTATCTTTTCTTGTTAGACACTATTGGAGATAATAGTTTGTTGTTATTTTTTGATGCAAATATACAGCACCTTTAAATGAAGCCAACCATGGCCACAAGAAAAGCTAGAGCAATCCCAAATTCAGAAATGAATCTGTAAGTATCTAAATGAAGCAAATCACTCTTTCACTAACTTAAGAGATTATGGCCATAAAATATCATTATTTCCCATTTTGAAAATGCAAGTTGTACAAATTATTGTTCTGGACGTGCATTTTATTTCTAGGGCTTTCACCTCCAGGTCATTTTATTAATATAACAATGAATTTTCTTCATTGTTTTCTATAATGCCTTGTAAAAGGAGTGCTGAAAAACTGTTTATTCTTTTCAATGTAACCAAACATCTAAAGAAATTTCTCAAAAAATGTCATTTTATAAGATTTATTACACTGTACTTACATAAATCAGTTCTAATGAGATGGATGAAACTGGAGCCCATTATACAGAGTGAAGTAAGCCAGAAAGATAAACACCAATACAGTATACTAATGCATATATATAGAATTTAGGAAGATGGTAACGATAACCCTATATGCAAGACAGAAAAAGAGACACAGATGTATAGAACAGACTTTTGGACTCTATGGGAGAAGGTGAGGGTGGGATGATCTGAGAGAATAGCATTGAAACATATATATTATCAAATGTGAAACAGATCGCCAGTTCAGATTGGATGCATGAGACAAGTGCTCAGGGCTGGTGCACTGGGAAGACCCAGAGGGATGGGATGGGAGGGAGGTGGGAGGGGGGATCGGGATGGGGAACACAAGTAAACCATGGCTGATTCATGTCAATGTATGGCAAAAACCACTACAATATTGTAAAGTAATTAGCCTCCAACAAATAAAAATAAATGGAAAAAAAAAGAGAGAGAGAGAGAGAGACAAGGCATTTTTTAAAAAGTGACCTAGAATGGAGAACCCTATTAGTGGAAAAATTACTATATTAAAGTATTTACACTAATAAACTAATCTGTATATTCTTAGTTTAAATTGTCATGTAAGAAGGCCTGTTTCAATTAAAATTAATTAGAATTCATTCAATGCATAGAACTTTTTATGTATGAGATATATATATAAAATCTAATCCTATTTATTTTCATCCATGAGTAAAAGGTGCCAATAATGTTGTATCTGCTGAGTGTCATGTCTCATGCTTGGCATTTCAGATACACGATTACATGAAATATCTCACTTTGCTTTTAAATTATGTCCACTAAATCCCACGTGGGATTTAAATAATATTTCTAAACAAAATATGATTTGTTTATCTAGATATACATTCAGAGTCCTTTCGCTTCCTGCTGGGGAGGAAGTATTGCTGGGGTACTTGAAAAATATGTTGGTCGTATCCTCAAGCTTGGATCATCAGAGGATACAGTTAGAAAGGAATTCAGTGTTTCCTGGGGGAGAAATATTTACAAATCCATATCTACAATTCTATATTATAGGGTCCATGAGATAAGACCATAAAGGGAATGTTTGATATACAAATAAAAATAACAATTTTGTATGGCTCAAGTCCTTATTTGCATCATTGAGATAAACAGTTCTAAATCTTGATCTATAACTGAACTTATAACGTGTTGTTTTTAATGTGTCAAGCATAAGACCATATATCTAAATAAACAAATACCTGGAATATCAGTTTTAAAGACATGTACATGCTAGTATAATGTTGAAATTTCATGGTGAAACATTTGGCTGCAAGAAATTTAAATAAAATGTAAATTAATAAAGCAGTATTCCATGTTCCTTCTGTTTATATCTATATACCTAGAATCTCGAAAAGTGTACAGTTTATTAATACTGAATGAATATTTGCTAAATCTTGTGAATAATAAATGATATATTTTTATTTCTGTGATTTATTTATTTCTATATCTGGTACAAATACAGATATCTGTTATATGTATCTGGTACAGACACAGATATAGTAATCTTTGACTAACTTATGCTGTTACAGCCTTTAGGAGGAACAATAATCAAAATTCTTAAGAAATTAGGGGAAATTACTATTAGTTTTTTTTTTTTAACTTAAGTGATAATCATAATACTTGAAACATGTAGCTAATAAATATTTGTGGTAGTGTAGGAATTATTTTGACCATCTGGTGAGGTCCATGTGTAGAGTTATCTCTTCTGTTGTTGGAAGAGGGTGTTTGCTATGACCAGTGCGTTCTCTTGACAAAACTCTGCTAGACTTTGCCCTGCTTCATTTTGTACTCCAAGGCCAAACTTGTCTGTTACTCCAGGTATCTCTTGACTTCCTACTTTTGCATTCCAGTCCCCTAGGATGAATAGGAGTTCCCTTGTGGTTCAGCTGGTAAAGAATCCATCTGCAATGTGGGGAACCTGGGTTCAATCTCTGAATTGGGAAGATCCCCTAGAGAAGGGAAAAGCTACCCAGTTTGGTATTCTGGTCTGGAGAATTCCATGGACTGTTGGTAGCAAAGAGTTGAACATGACTGAGTGACTTTCACTTTTTTTAATGATGAAAAGGACATCTTTTTTGTGTGTTAGTTATAGACATGAGACAACTCTACACATGGCCATCACAAGATTGTCAATACCTAAATTAGACTGAATATATTCTTTGCAGCCAAAGATGGAGAAGCTCTATATAGTCAGAAAAAACAAGACTGGGAGTAGACTTTGGCTCAGATCATGAACTCCTCATTGCCAAATTCAGACTGAAATAGAAGAAAGTAGGGATAATCACTAGACCATTAAGGTATGGCCTAAATGCCAGTAAATTTGGAAAACTCAGCAGTGGCCACAGGACTGGAAAAAGTCCATTTTCATTCCAATCCCAAAGAAAGGCAATGCCAAAAAATGTTCAAACTACTGCACAATTGCAATCATCTCACATGCTAGCATAGTAATGCTCAAAATTCTCCAAGCCAGGCTTCAACAGTATGTGAGCCAAAATCTGCCAGATGTTCAAGTTGTATTTAGAAAAGGCAGAGGAACCAGAGATCAAATTGCCAATATTGTTGGATCATCAAAAAAGCAAGAGAGTTCCAGAAAAACATCTACTTCTGCTTTATTGACTATGCCAAGGCATTTGACTATGTGGATCACAATTAACTGTGGAAAATTCTGAAAGAGATGGGAATACCAGACCTCCTGACCTGCCTCCTGAGAAATCTGTATGCAGGTCAGGAAGGAACAGCTAGAACCAGACATGGAAATATGGACTGATTCCAAATTGGGAAAGGAGTACATCAAGGGTGTCTATTGTCTCCTGCTTATTTAACTGATTTGCAATGCAAAATGTCTGGCTGGATGAAGCACAAGCTGGACTCAAGACAGCCAGGAGAAATATCAAGAAACTCAGATTTGCAGATGACACCACAGTAACGGCAGAAAGCTAAGGAAACTAAGCCTCTTGAGGAAAGTGAAAAAGGAGAGGGAAAAGCTGGCTTAAAACACAACATTCAGAAAATGAAGACCATGGCATCTGGTCGCATCACTTCATGGAAAATAGATGGGGAAACAATGTGAACAGTGACACTTTATCACTGTGGATGGTGACTGCAGTCATGAATTTAAAAGATGCTTGCTCCTTGGAAGAAAAGCTATGACAAACCTGGACAGCATATTAAAAAGCAGAGACACTACTTTGCTGATTAAGGTCTGTCTAGTCAAAGCTATAATTTTTCCAGTAGTCATGCAGGGATGTGAGAGTTGTACTATAAAGAAAGCTGAGAGCCAAAGAATTGATGTTCTTGAACTATAGTGTTGGAGAAGACTCTTGAGAGTCTCTTGGACTGCAAGGAGATCCAACCAGTCCATCCTAAAGGAAATCAGTCCTGATTATTCATTGGAAGGACTAATGCCGAACCTGAAACTAATATTTTGGCAACTTGATGTGAAGAATTGACTCACTGGAAAAGACCCTGATGCTGGGAAAAACTGAAGACAAGAGGAGAAGAGAATGACAGAGGTTGAGATGGTTGGATAGCATCACCATCTCAATGGACATGAGTTTGAGTAAACTCAGGTAGTTGGTGTCCAGCAGGGAGGCCTGACGTGCTGCAGTCCATGGTGTTGCAAAGAATCGGACACGACTGAGCAACTGAACTGAACTGAAAGGACATTTTAAGAAATAGTATGTTAAGCAGGTTACCTAGTTTTAAGAATTGTATTCAGTTTCTGCTTAAAATCGATTTTTAATAGACAATTTTAGTTACAATATTTTGGACTTACATAATGATGATGGTTGATAACTCAACCCACAAAACAAAACACCATACTGATTAGCCATCACTTCTCATTCCTCCTTCCCCCCATCTTCTAGCAACCACTAACCTACTTTCTGTACCTTTGGAGTGCCTATTCTGAATATTTCATGTGAATGGAATTCCATAATATGTGCTTTTTTGTATCTAAATTCTTTTACTTACCATAACATTTTTTGAGGTTCACCCATGTTGTAGCATGTATTAGCAATTCATTCACATTTTTTTTGGCTGAATAATATTCTATTGTAATAGTTGTATCACATTTGTTTATCACATTTTGTTGATAGACATTTTGGTTTCCCCTCTGGCTAATATCAACAATGCTCTTTTAAACATCTGTGTACAAGTTTTTGTGTGGGCATACATTTCAATTATCTTTTTTTTGTATCTATGAGTAGAATTCATGGGTCATATAGTAGCTCTATGTCTTAGGTTTTCAGAAATTTCCAAAGGGTTTTCAACTGCTAAGGGGAATATTGTCATTTTATAATCTCACAACCTGTGTATGGGGATTCTAATTATTCCACTTTCCCGTCAACACTTGTAACTATCTTTTTGTATATCCATCCTAGTAGATAGGAAATGTTTTCTTATTGTGGTTTTGACTTACATTTCCTCAGTAACTAATGAAGTTGAGTATTGTTTTTCATGTGCTATGTAACCATTTGTATCTCTTCTTTGGAGAAATACCTGTTCAAATCCTTTATGCATCTTTAATCATCATTTTACTGGTTAGTTTTAAGTGTGTATTATATATGTTGAATTTTTGCCATTATCATTTATATGAGTCATAAGCACTATCTCCCATTCTGTGGTGAGATTTTTCAGTCTCTTAATAGTACCTTCATTTAAAACACAGAAGTTTTACATTTGTATCAAGTCCAGGTGTTTAATTGCTTTTGGTCGCCAAGCTAAGAAATCATTGCAGAATCTGAGGTTGAAAACTTACACTTATGGACTTGCTTAGAGTTTTATCTCTTACTTTTAGGTATTTAATCTATTTTCAGTTATTCTTTTATATTTGAGATGGGAGCATCTCCAACTTCATTCCTTTTCATGTGAATATCTAGTTGTCCCAGGAATATTTATTGAAAACTCTATCCTTGCTCCACTGAACTTGAATTGTTTTCTCATTTTCACTGAAAAGTTATTGACTTATGTTTATTTGTCATGCACAGGTTTATTCTGGACCCTTGACTTTATTCCATTCATTGCTCTATGTAACGCATCTTTATGCTAATACTGCATGCATACATGCTCAGTTACTTCACTCGTGTTCGTCTCTTTGCAACCTTACTGACTGTATCCTGCCAGGCTCCTCAGTCCATGGGATTCTCCAGGCAAGAGTACTGGAGTGGGTTGTCGCGCTCTCCTCCAGGGGATCTTCCTGACTCAGGGATCAAGCCCATGTCTCCTGCATGGGCTGCATTACAGGTGGATTCTTTACTGCTGAGCCACCAGGGGACCCCCTATGCTAAAGCTAAATAGAGTTAATTACTGTTGATTTGTAGTATATCTCAAGATTAGAAATGTGAGTCTTCCAGCTTTGTTCTTTTTTCAGTGTTGTTTTTGTTATTCTAGAGCCATCGAACTTCCATAGGAATGTTAGGATTATATTGTCAATTTCTGAAAAAAAAAAAAAAAAAGAGGGGGTAGATCTGGAGTTTTGATAGGAATTGTATTGAACATGTAGAAAAATGTGGAGAGTATTGCTATCTCAACAATTTTAAGTCTTCCAATCCAAGTAATTCCAATGCTTTTAGCCTTATTTAGGTTTTCTGTAACTTCTTATAATCAGATTTTGGGTTTTATTTCTAACTTCTTGTTTTTGCTAATTGAGTTGGTCAAAAGCTTTACCACAGTGTTGAATAGAAGTGTCAAGAGTGAACATCCTTGTCTTCTTGTTCCTCATATTAGAGAAAAAACATTCAGCTTTTCACCATTAAGTGTTATGTTAGCTATGAGGTTTTTGTAGATGGCCTTTTTCAGGTTGATAAATTTTATCAAAAGTATTTTCTGTGTCTATTGAGATAATCATGTATTTGCTGTTTTTTATCCCACTAATATGGTATATTACATTGATTGATTTTCATATGTTTAACCAACCTTATATTCTTGGGATAAATCTCAGTTAGTCATGGTATATATTGCTATGTTTTTAGACTTTGTTTGAAAGTATAATTTGGTTTAAATTTACATGTTCCTATGTTGAGCATCATATGGAGACTCTAGGGGAAATTTTATTTTCTTTTTTATAACTTCTAAACCTACCTTCCTTGGCTTATGACTACCTCCTCCATCTTCAAATCCAGCGGTGTCACATCTCTGATTCTTCCTCTATTTCAACATTTAAAACAGATATCTACCAGGAAGGTTTTTCTCTTTTAAAGATTCATGTGGGTACCTTGAGCTCATCTTGATAAGTCAGGATACTCTTCCCATTTCTAGGCCATTAACCTTAGATGGGAAGGTCTATTTTACCATTTACGGTAACAAAGTCACAGTTACAGGGATTAGAGTATGGACATCTTTTAGGGGCTATCTCTGTGCCTAATACACATGGAAATACTTGCTTCTTATCTTCTTCCCAGGCTTTGCATCTGCCTTCAGTATTGCTGAGGGCTAAACCCAAACAGAATCTAGGATTCTGTTAGGAAATCAAGTGATATAGTTCATATTGCTCAAATTAAGTTTGAATCAGCTAAGAATTCTATGCCTACACAAGGAAGCACTCTAATGTAAGGGTAAAACAAAACCATCTTTGGAAATCCACAATCTCAGAAATTTTACTGCTCCTTGGCAGCCAGGACAGTCTTTCTCAGTTCTTCACCCTAAGAACCTAGTGGGTTTCCTGGAGGTAAAGCACACAGTCATGTCCCCCTGAAACCTCAGTCTCAAAGAGTTCTCTCAGAGATGTCCAAAGTCAGTCTCCAGCAATTCAACAAATTTACCAAGCAAGTGTCCATCCCAGTTTACGGACGTAACAGCTTCTGCTGTAGGCAAGCAGATATTGGCTGTGACTCTCTGAATTAACTTGTATCTCCACATTTGATATGTTGGTTTACTTGCAACTTTAGTTCTCTAACGGGTCAAAAAAAAAATCCATGGATTTCCAGTTTGGTTTCATTGTCTTGTTGTTTTTCCCCTGGGTTTTTATAAGAAATTTTCTAGAATTCTAATCCCTGTTCTTTTACATGTATGGTGTCACCCATCCACTTCTATGTTCTCCCAGCTTTGTGTCTTTTTTTCAGTATGAATATAATATGCCTAGGTGTTCTTTTGTTTGTTTCATTTATTATTTCTGCTTGTTGTTCTCTCAGCTCTTTGTAGCTTATTTGTTGGCTGTCTTTATTTGTGAAAAGGTGTCAGCTATTTTATCACTTCAAATATTTCATCTGCTCCATTCTATCTTCTCTTTCTGATATTCTAAGTATACATATGCTACACAATTTCAAATTCTTCCACATTTTTTGTCTATTCTATTCTTTTTTTTTTTCTGCTATATTTCTGTTTTGTAATTTCCAATTTATCTCTTTTCAAGACCACTACTTCTTCCTCTGACTGTGTCAGTTCTACTGAGGAAACCATTCAAAATACTCATTTCTTTTTTTTTTTTTAATTTTTTTTATTAGTTGGAGGCTAATTACTTCACAATATTTCAGTGGGTTTAAAATACTCATTTCTTTTAGAATTTATTTTCTAGCATTTCTTTTTGGTTCTTAAAACTGCAATTTCTCTGTTTATAGTACGCATCTGTTCTTGTATACTCTCAATTAGAGCCCTTAACATATTAATCTTTGTTATTTTAAATTTCCTCCCTAATAACTCCAACATCTGTGTTATGTCTGAGTCTAGTCTTCAGACTTTGGTTTTGTCTATTTGCTTTGTTTGATTTTTCCTTTTGATTCAGTTCCGTTCAGTCACTCAATCATGTCTCACTCTTTGTGACCCCATGGATGGCAGCATGCAAGTCTTCCGTATCCACCCCAACTCCTGGAGCTTGCTAAAACTCATGTCCATCAAGTCAGTGATGTCATCCAACCATCTCATCCTCTGTCATCTTCTTCTCCTCTTGCTTCAATCTTTCCCAGCAGCAGGGTCTTCTCTAATGAGTCAGTTCTTCACATCAGATTGCCAAAATATTGGAGCTTCAGCTTCAGCATCAGTTTTTCCAATGAATATTCAGGACTGATTTCCTTTAGGATTAACTGGTTTGATCTCCTTGCAGTCCAAGGGACTCTCAAAAGTCTTCGCTAACACCACAGTTGAAAGCATCAGTTCTTCATACTCAGCTTTCTTTATGGTTCAACTCTCACATCCATGCATGATTATTGGCAAAACCATAGCTTTGACTAGATGGACCTTTGTTGGCAAAGTAATGTCTCTGCTTTTTAATATGCTGTCTAGGTTGGTCATAACATAGACAGCATACTAAACCTTGCAAGACCATGACCTTCCCATGTGTTTATCCAGTGGTGTAGCCTATATTCCTTCTCTGTACCCTATCTCATGCTGTGTAACAATATTTCTATATGACTTCTTCCAAGTCCTAACTCCTATACTTTTTTCTGACCCCATAAATGAAACAGAAATCCTATATAGGAGGTTGGAATAGAGAAAAGCCTTAACTTACCTGGAATGAAGCTCTAATCATCTTTTCCTCTGACTTTTTTATGCAGAAATTTCTGGCTATATTTCAAAATGGTTAATATTTTCCCTCCCTTGCTAGAGCCAGGAGGAATGGTTCTCATAGTTTTACTATGAGAAAGTGTTGGGATTCCTAGAGGCAACACCTGTAGAACAGTGGGGACTTTTAAGTCTACAGTCCCCAATACTTATTTCACTCATGATATCCCACACTCAGCTTCCAGCTTCTCATCAATATTACCATCGCTGTGTTTCTTCCATTACAATTTCATTTGGCCTATACAGAGGTTTCTGCGCCAGATACCTAGATTTTGGCTGTATCTCTGTGAATAACAGAGACTACCCACTCCAGTATTCTTGGGCTTCCCTTGTGGCTCAGCTGGTAAAGAATCCACCTGCAATGTGGGAGACCTGGTTTCGATCCCTGGTTTGGGAAGATCCTCTGGAGAAGGGAAAGGCTACCTACTCTGGTATTCTGGCCCGGAGAATTCCATCGTCTGTATAGTTCATGGGGTTGCAAAGAGTCAGACACGACTGAACGAATTTCAGTCTGTGAATAAGCTTGGGTTTCCAAACTGGGTTTCCAAACTGCAACCTCAGTTTCAGATGGGATCCCTAAAAGGACATATTTTCAGTTTATTTCTATTTTATTTTATTCGTGGGAGTGAGAACTTATAACTTTTGACATGCCAGGAAGATTGGAAGTCCAGCTCATTCCTTTTTATCGACATTTTCTGTCCCTTCTTTATCTTCCAAATTTTAATATGTTGGATTGCCATGTTAAGATCTCTGTTCTTTTCCTTTCTCTACTGATACTCAAGGATTAAGCAAAATCTTATAAACTTGTGGCCCTAATACCATTTAAATGTATATTATTTCTGAATTTATCCATTTAATCACTAAACTCCAGATTCATATACTCAGTAAATCCCATATTGCTTATACTCAATCTTATATATCTCTGTAGGTGCGTTGGTAGGGGTGGGGAGAGAGTGTGAGTAAAATTGTCAGTGGAGCATCAGTAGGACTTGTATTTTTAAAAGAGAATGGAATAACATTTATTTCAAAAATAGGACATGTGTAGAGTCACTGACGCTGGAGGATTGCTGTCAGTCAATACCCACACCCTAAAAATAGCTAGCTTCAACAAATGTTAATGAAAGAATGGAGGATTAATTGTACTAAATTCATTGCTAGATACTTACATATATTATGAATTCCATTTATATTCATTTCAAAATATTTGCTAGTTATAAAATCCTTATTTTAATTTCATTAGAATTTTTTTTCATATATTTGATGTATTCTAAGTAAAAATTTAAATATCTTAATCTTAAAAGTACTTTAAAGAAATTTCTGTGTAAAACATTTCCATTTTGTTTTTCTTTAAAAAATAATTTCTGAGGACTCAGTAGGATGTTGTGTCAAAAATGACAGCTTATTCTTGAAGAAACTCTAAGACTTTGGTTAAAAATAAGGGAAAACAATGATCTATCAGGAAATGAGAGAACGAAATTAGCAGGCTACCACATAGAAAACATTTTAAATCCATTTGTTTCAAGTTGTTTCAATGAACCAATATACATTTTTGGAATACAGCATGTCCCTTTCTGTTATTTTTAGCAAAATGGATTCCTTGCTGTGATAAGTGGGGCAATTGTTAATTTTGACTCAAAATGGATTCTACCAAAGCCGTAGGTAGTGTTTTCATTTAAGCTTCTGAACAGTTTCTCAGTGCTATAAATAGTCCAAAATATTATGCTAAATATTTTTCTTTATAAAAAATAATATATTAAAGGAATTGAAATAATATTTATTGATTGCTCTATACTTGGTATGTTTTCTAACAATTTTCAATATAACATATTAACACATGTATTGCAACACACATATTATTGATATCAGAGAGGTTATCTCAACCCAGGCATCATAGGTAATATGTGCCAAGCTAAGATTTGACCTGAGTTCTGTGTGAGTCCCAAGTCCATGCTCTTTGCTTATTAGCTACCTTTTATAACTGCACATTACTATACCTTTATGGTCAGGTTCAATTTAAGAGTACACATTAATTTGTAAATATTAGCATAAATTCAATATTATGATATTAATTAGGACAACCATTTAATTTATTGCCCAAATGTGGACACTTTTGAGAATAAGAGGGATGTTATTAATTATGTTATAGCAATAGGAGTAAAGCAGCACTGCTTTAATCACCCAGGACATTGTTTTCTATGTAATTAATAGAACAAAAATGTAATGCATTATATTATAAATTAGGGAGAATTTGGAATGGAGCAATGAAGATAGTATTTAGCTATTCCTATTGATTCTGACTTTAATAGTTTTTGCATTATTTCCTTAGGCAAGTCATTGATTCTTTTAGTAAAATCAGGAAAGCAGATCATCTCTATGATTATTGTCTTACATAATAGAGGTATTATTGTCTCATGTCTCCAGTAAAGCTACTCTTTACTGATTTTTTTTTGTTAAATAAATAATGATAAATGTCAAGAAACATGAAAATATTTTATGTGCTGGATAATCCTAGAAATGTCTTGTTTATCAAACAGGCCTAAACCAATGATCAAAATATTAGTACTTGTTATAGTTTTAGCCAGTGATGACTGTTGTGATTATATTCAGGTTGAAGATCATTTTTGACAAAATTATGAACCAAAACATTATATAATTAAATGGTTATGCATCATCAACTTGTATTAAGGTAACTTTATTGATCAAATTTGCAGAATATTCTTTCAAGGGTCCTATACTGCATGTTTTACAGATTCTAATATCTTCATTGCAAAATATTTTAGGTCTAAGTTCATTCGATACTATGTTAGAAGTTTCTAAAAAGAAAGAAAAGAGTAGATAGTAGCATAAATACAAAAAAGGGTTTTTAAATTTTTTTAGAATGTGAAACACTTTATTAAATTATGCTTTCTAATTTGCCTTGTGGTTAACAAATTTTGCTTTTTTAAAATTCTAGTCTTAATTATGCTTATAATTAACATGTATTAAGTACCATACATATGGGTTAAATAGCATATGCACAACCTATCAAAGAATGTTTTCAGTGATAGTTATTTGCAGACTCAGAGATTATCTAAAAAAAAAAATACCTATTCTTCTAAACATAAATATCTAAGTCCACAATACCTATGTCTCAGAGTTATCATGAGATACCACATTTCTCTTTTTCTCCATAAGTGGAGTTCACTTAATTAGAAATTATCACATAGATAGCATTTCTTCTGCCAGGGTCTTTAAGATACAATTTCACACATGACCTCTCAAGAAAACAGTTTTTATTTCATATTTGAAAAATACATTTGAAAATTATGGTATATACCCTTCCAGTATAACTATCTCAGAGGACGAAATGAATTTCTTAAGAAAAGATTTGTTAATTTCTTAAGAAAAGAGTTTTTTTACAAATCGTGTTTTTCATAACATATAATTGAATTTTATCTCAACAGGTTGTAAACCAAATACATAAATCAGCCTTCAGTTAGATGACTCTAGATGGCATGACTAATCTCAATGTTGGTAATAAAATGAGAGGATCATTAACTGTCCATATCTCTCTTTGGGAATATTTTAGGTATTTTGGCATATCCCAAGGAAGAGTTTGGGTTATCTAAGGGCATGAGGCAACAGAGAAATCAAGGGAGCCCAAACCAAATCTTAATTTACCTTTTTGAGAGTGTTCATTTCAAATTACATTGAATACTGGGTTGTTGTCAAAGAATGAATATCCAAAGGTCTTAAAACACATGAAATTATACCAACAATGGAAAAGAAGAAAATAGAAATGCCACTCAGAATGTGTATGTTGTTCATTATAAACATCTTATGTTGATTATGCTTCACTTAATGTCATAAATTTGCTTTCTTTACATTAATCTTAATTATATAGAAAGAGTATAACATATAAAACTAAGAAATATAAACCCTAGCAACTGTCCTATTAGATGAGGGAAATCACCACTTTTCTTGCATCTCATTGTCTTTACTTTGATAAAAATTGCTTGCATCCCCATGACATAGAATATAACTAGTTTCAATTGAGCACTTGGCAGTCAAGGCTCCACTGGCCTGGTGAACACATCTGAAGAAGAGTGTTGACACTTTGCTTTAGTTATCTATTTCATATATTGTCTTGTTTTAAAGGCCTCATTATACTAAACATGTTCAGAACATTTTTATATGTTGAAGTCCTTGAAGTAAATTGAAACTATGATTTGGAACCAATACAGTGGATTTCTGAAAAGTATGAGATTCAGCCCACATTTCAATTGCTCAGATTATATTTTAACGGAAAATGAAGCTTGAAAAGAAGAAATGGGTATACTGTCAGAATATCTAATTCAAGATGGTAGTCCAGTTGCCTTACTCCCTTTCAAGCTTTAAAAGTTTTCTTTTCAATTTGAATAATACACTGTGCGGAAGCATGAAAATTCTCCCCACTGGCTATGGTCAAATAGTGTGCTGCAATACTTATGTTTATATCTTGCAAACAGTTGCTGGAATGTGCTTCTTAGAGAAATGGATCTTGAAAGAGAACAAGGATATTTCTCCTTCAGTGAGATAATGAAAAATGGTTCGCTGCATTTTTGAAATAGGTATTGAACTGTTACAAACAGTGAAGAATCCAGGCAAACGAAGTTAAAGTGATAGAATTATAATTTTCTGCATGGTTACATAGGAAAAGACTATTTAAGCTTTGTTAACTTCCAAAAATAGAGCAAAAATTCTAACAGATAAATGATGTTACTTCTGTTATTTTGTGTATATTATTGAATGCAATTTTATATTTACATGTAGTTTTGTAATACATGAGGGAGAATGAACACACAACTTTTATGAGTAGAACTATTCAATTAGTTCACAAATGCTTCACATATCAGCGGGAAAATATTTTATTCATAAGGAAAAGTCAGATAAATAAATAAAACACAAGCCAGTATAATGGCATGGATGCTTACAATTCTGCATTAGATATTATGACTTATAAAGCACTCTCTATGACATGGAGATATTTTTTAATCTAAAGATGTTATTGATAGGTAAATATCTAATATTGATCTTTCTAAGCAGTTCAAGTGATAAGTTCAATTGTGAAAAATAAAATAGATAAATAAAAACAAATAAATAAATATATACTGCTTTGATCTGAAATTTTGTCAAAGTATTTTAAAGACCACTGCATAGAAAATTAACTGTGCACATCTATTTGATGGTGTTAGCAGTAAACAACCTGCTTGCCAGTGCAGGAAATGTAAGACATGGGTTCAATCCCTGGGTGGAGAAGATCCCCTGGAAAAGGAAATGGCAACCTACTCCAGTATTCTTGCCTGGAGAATCCCACAGACAGCGGAGCCTTGTGGGCTACAGTCCATAGGGTCGCAGAGTCAGATGCAAGTGAAGCAACTTAGCATTCAGCATTCATTCATCTATTCAATGTTTTAAACATCATAAAGCTCTTATTTACAATATGTTTTTAAATCACAATTGTTCCTTACTAAATTAATAAGCAGATTAAAAGAAGATGCATATAAAAAATTATTTTAACATATTATGCTTACATTAGTCTTAAATTCTACCTTATTATACTAGCATATTGCATTATTTTAAACATTTATAATGACTTGTATATGTTGTGTAATGTAGTAAGGTATCATTTGTATAATCAACATATTATTTAGAGTACCATTAAAAGATGATAAGCTGCTGTATTTTATAATTATTAGTATTTTGGACAAATAAGGATGAGCACTGAAATATTTTTTCAAATATCAGAACTGGCTCTCAAATGATAAGACAGAAACTACATTTAATTTTACTTCACTAACGGATGATTTTGGAAGTAAGTAAAACAAATTATTTCATCCTTGAGAATCCATAGGAATTAAGTTTTCTCAGGGCTAGAGGATATTAAAATTTTGTCCATTTTGGACAATACGAAATCCAATATTTCAAAATACAGTTTATTTTATACTATTTTATTAAGTTTTATTGGCATATAATTCATTTACAATGTGTCAATTTCTGCTGTACAGTAAAGTTAATCAATGATATATATACATAATCTACTCTTTTGTAGATTCTTTCCCCATATAGGTCATTACAGAGTATTGAATAGAGTTCCCTGTATTACACCCTGCTTATTAGTTATCTATTTTATTTAATTAGTGTGTATATCTAGAATCATTTTAAAATGTGATGATGGCTGGTCTATTTTCCAAAGGAATATTTCCAATGTATACCTGTGAATGTGGGGTGTGTGGAAATGAAGATATCAGTACTATCAATTATGTAAATATGTTTTTAAAAGTTTGTTTTAATAATGAAGATTAAATATATATTAAGCATTTAAATAACCACAACTGATGCATAATGAATTAATTTGTATTTCAAATAAACTTTTATTGATGCAATACAGAGAAAGGTGTAAAAAATTATCCTGTAGCACTTGCTGAATTGTCATAAACTTAATGTACTTACATAACCCCCATCTAGATCAAGAATAAATATTACCAGTGTCTCAGAAGACCCTTTATGCCAGCTGCCATTTACTATCTCCTTTTCATTAACACAAAGGTAACTACGTTACTGCCCATGGATTATCTGTGCTCATTCTTGAAACATTGTAGAAACATAATGCATATATTAATTAGTTTTTTCACTCAGTACTATTTATGAAAGATTCATTCATGTTGATACGTAACACAAGAACTCATTATTTTCATTGAAGAATATCAGGACTCCATTGTATGATTAAAATATACAATCATCCATTCCACTTTTGTTGGACAAGTTATTTTTTCCTGAGCTGATTTATTGTAAATAATACTTACATGACCGTCTTGTACATTTGTGATGAACATATGTGCATGTGTGTTTGCTGGCATATTCTCAGGAGTATATGCTTGGGAGTATATACTTAAGGAGAATTGCTGTGTCACAGGAAATGCAAATGGGCTTTAGTAGACATTGCCAAACAATTGTCCAAGGGTGTGATACCAATTTCACTCTCAGTAACAATGTATGAGAGTTCAAGTTGGACATATTCTAGAAAACTCTAAGGATTGTCACACTTTATCTATTTGGGTACTAAAAGAATATAACAGTAGAGCTGTATTTTGTATTTTCCTAAAGCTTACCAATGTTAAGATGTTGAACAAGTTTTAGTGTGTTTATTGGCCATTTAGCAAACTCTTTTGTTAAGTACCTGTTGAAATATTTGTCTCTTTTTTAGAATGTGGTTTAAATAGCACTTGGTTACATATAATGCAAATATCTTCTACAGCTCTTAAAATTAAATCCTTTGGGAAACATGAGTCAAATATATTTTACATAGATATATACGCATAAGCCTATCCTTTTCTATATCTCTGTCCAGCTACAGCACTCTAATTTCTTATCTATTATCTATCAATCTGTACTTAACTTTCACAGAGGATATTTAATGTATCCATGAAACATTCAAAAAATAATTGTCCTTTTAAGCAAGAATAGTGCTCACAAATGACAAAGCAAGATTTTTTTTTTTTGAGATGACTACAAGAAAACAGAAGAGGATACACCACCATAGAATGCAAAGAGGACAAAAATATTTCAACTTCAGAAAACTATGTAGGAGATATTAAGAAATGTGAGAAAATACAATTGAAAGAGTTCAAATTCTCCATTTTTTTTGACATATATTTTTATGAGTATTCATCAGATTTTACATCATAGTGGTTGATGTATGTAATGGCAACCTCTCTCATAAAGTTTTCAATTCCTGTTTGGAACTCCATGGACATTTAATGAATTAACAAATGAAAGAGCTTTTCACCTAGCCAGATGTAGTCAAAAGATAAACATCAGGTATATACCTTATTTAACTTTAATTTAAAATTTAAGAAAAATTTAGCAGAAAGCGATGAAGAACTAAAGAGTCTCTTGATGAAAATGAAACAGGAGAGTGAAAAAGTTGGCTTAAAACTCAACATTCAGAAAACTAAGATCATAGCATCTGGTCCCATCACTTCATGGCAAATAGAAGGGGAAACAGTGGAAACAGTGACAGATTTTATTTTTGGGGCTCCAAAATCACTGCAAATGATGCCTGCAGCCATGAAACTTAAAGATGCTTGCTCCTTGGAAGAAAAGCTATGACCATTCTAGACAGCATATTAAAAAGCAGAGACATTACTTTACCAACATGTATGGATGTGAGAGTTGGACCATAAAGAAAGCTGAGCACTGAAGAACTGATGCTTTTGAATTGTGGTTTTAGAGAAGAGTCCTGAGAGTCCACTGGATCAAGGAGATCAAACCAGTCCATTCTAAAGGAAATCAGTCCTGAATATTTATTGGAAGGACTGATACTGAAGCTGAAACTCCAATACTTTGGCCACCTGATGTGAAGAACTGACTCATTGGAAAAGACCCTGATACTCAGAAAGATTGAAGGTGGGAGGAGAAGGGGAAGACAGAGGATGAGATGGTTGGATGGCATCACCAAACATTGGACATGGGTTTGAGTAGGCTCCGGGAATTGGTGATGTACAGGGAAGCCTGGCATGCTGCAGTCCATAGAATCGCAGAGTTGGACAGGACTGAGCGACTGAACTGACTGAACTTAAAAAAGAATTCAATGCCATTAGGTTAATTTCTAAACTAACAATACAGATCATCGGTGTGAGAAACAGCAGTATTTAGGGACTAGAAAGAGATTAAAGGAAAAGAGATTAAAATATAAATGTTAAAGAACAGAGAAGATCTGGAAGCCACTTTTTTCTCATCTAATTATAATATCAGTGGGTAGTTCTATTGTGATGACCTCATTCAAAGCACTTAAGGAGATGGTCAAAGCCATAGGCGCCTCTGTCTCTCCTGGAGATTAATTATTGAAACAACCTCGGTAGTCAGCATATTGGAGTACATGGTGGCTGAAAGGTTTCATCCTAGTTACGCCCTGTTGAAAAATAGCCACGGGAATTCACGGTGTTCACGGACAAGAGAAAACATCTTGCCTTGTCTAGTACCATGTGATGAAGCTCAGAGCGTTTTGTTATGACTGGGTGAGCACTCAGTTCTTTTAGGTATTAAATATACCATCACACATTTCCAAAATTTATCACTGAGGTTTCCTAATAAAAGTTTCCTTTTGGTTTACTTGACTGTTCCAATCCATTCCCACTCCCTCCCGTTGGAAAGGTATTACATTTCTCAGTGACACAGAAGTTGGAAACATATTAACAGTTTTAGAAAAACTTCTTTGTGAGAAATTCAGTTGTGCCAGTGCTAAAGAGATAATTACTCCCTGTTGAGAATGAAAACTAATTTTATATTATAAGATCAGAAATACTTAGCACATGTTTGTTTACTTCCCAGACTACAGTATAATATATCATTTGCAGTCTTGTATGGCAATATCTCCATCATTTTTCTTTAATGGATATAGCCAAGAAAAATGGCAACATTTAGGAAATTATGATTTAAATCAAAATGGCCAGGTGAGAAAATGTGGTCATAGATTTTAAACTGAGGGAAAATCACATAGGAGTTTATATCTAAAACTCATTGTTTGGCTATCCTGGTGAATGGGACTGGATTGCAAGCTCTTTGCTGCACTTAGACAGTAGAGAAATACAACAGCTTATTCTTCTGCACCTCAAACCTCTGTTTAACTGAACTCCAATTCTACCATGTAAAGTTAGTATACTATTTTCTTATTGTGCTATTTGGCACAGGTAGATTTCTCTAGTTGGCAAAAACCAAAGTAGTCTGTGACTGTCACTGCAAGCTAAAGATCTAAAAACATGAGTGAACCTTACCTTAAAAATGTACCGTTTAGCAGGCACAGTTGTAAACCAAAGTTCCCTCAGCTACTTTCCCTGGGAATTCAGTGTCCTTGATTATACAAATGAAGAGGCTAGGGTATGGAAGACAAGGAATCTGCCACTGCTCACTGCCCAAGTTCATGGGATATTCAGTACTAGAACTGCGCAGGTGGTTGCCTAACCCACTGCAATATTGTTATTTTTGCTATTTTAAAGGTTTTATTATAGTCAATGCCTACCTCACAAAGTAATGAAATGTACTTATAGAGATGTTGCTGACAAAGGTATGTATAGTCAAAGCTATGGTTTTTTGAATAGTTAGGTATGGATGTGAGAGTTGGACCATAAAGAAGGTTGAGCACCTAAGAATTGCTGCTTTTGAATTATAATGCTGGAGAGGACTCTTGAGAGTCTCCTGGACTGGAAGAAGATTAAAGCAGTCAATCCTTAAGATAATCAACCCTGAATATACATTAGAAGGACTGATGCTGGAGCTGAAGCTCCAATACATTGACCACCTTATGCGAAGATCTGACTCACTGGTAAGACACTGATCCTGGGAAAGACTGAGGGCAGGAGGAGAAGAGGGTAACAGAGGACGAGATGGTGTGATGGCATCACTGACTCAATGGACATAAGTTTGAACAAATTCTGGAAAATAATGAAGGACAGGGAAGCCTGTAGTGCTCCAGTTCATGGGGTCGCAAAGAGTCAGACACAGCTTAGCAACTGAACAACAACATCGACAACACAGAGATGCCCACTGTTGTATATTTGCCCCAAACCTAAAAAGTGACTTTTCTTACATGAATTGTCAAAAAATGACACTAGATAGTAAAAGATAATACTAGGTCTCCTCTGCATATTATGAGACCAAAAAAAAATATAGAATACAATACAAGCAACCAAATAAAACAGCTATTACCACTGCAAAAGTAGAGTATGGCAAAACAAGGAAAGAAGAGATTAACATATTCTCACTGGAAAATCTGGACGTAGGTAGATAATAGGAAATTAAGTAGTTATAGCTAAGTAGGTAGAAATATAGAGTTAAATTAATATGCATCCATGTGTATATAAAATATATCTTATCTCATTTTTTCCAAAGGAGTTTTAAAATAATATATTATAAATATATGTTCCTAGTACATCTTTTACCCAAAATATAACATTTCTGAGATATACAATTATTGAAAAGACCATGTAATGTTAAGCTATGTGCCTCCATTTTCCTTTGGTGACATCAGACAGGATAAAAACCTCATTGAGATTTGGGTTTAGCAACCATAAAAATTGGGGTGTGTGTGTGTGTGTGTGTGTGTGTCTGTGTGTGTGTGTGTGTGTTGGGTAGAGAGGGTGAATTGATCATTTCTGTAAACACTTTCAGAATGAAGGCTTATATTTACTAAGTCATTTTTATTCCTTTAATAAATAGTTCCCATATGATCCTGCAATTCCATTCCTGGGTATATATTTGACAGAAATAAAAACATTACTTTGAAAAGACACATGTGACCCAATGTTCATAGCACCATCATTTACAATTGCCAAGATATGGAAGCAATCTAAATGTGCAGCAACAAATGAATGGATATAAGGATATCCAAGTGTATATAATAAAATACTACTCAGCCATAAAATAGAACGGAATTTTGCATTTGCAGCAACATGGATGGACATGGAAGGCATTGCACTAAGTGAAATCATATAGAGAAAGACAATCATATAAAGAAAGACAAATACTGCATATCATTTATATGTAGAATGTAAAAATTGCAACAAACTAGTGAATATTAAAAAAAAAAAAAAGAAGAAGAAGCTGACTCATGAGGAAAGACCTAGTTGTTACAAGTGAAAAGAGGAAAGGGGAGGGGAGGCAACATAGATATGAGGAAGTGGGAGGTACAAACTATTGAGTGTCAGATAGGCTCAAGGATGTACTGTACAACATGGGGGATATATCTAATATTAATAATAGCTGTAAATGGACAATAGCTTTTAAAATCTTTATAATTTTTTAATTTTAAAAATAGTACCCAAAAAGAGTTATTATGGGCTTCCCTGGTGCTCAAACAGTAAAGAATCTGCCTGCAATTCAGCACACCTAGGTTTGATCCCAGGGTTGGGAAGATCCCCTGGAAGGGAATGGCTATCCACTCCAGGATTCTTGCCTGGAGAATTCCGTGAACAGAGGAGCCTGGTAGGCTTCAGTTCATTTGGTCACAAAGAATTGGATATGACTGACAACTAATACACAAAGAATTATTAAGCAACCGGTATTGCAAAGGTTGTTTTCTAGCCCCTTCTAATATACCAGTGATGAAAAAAACAGACTCCTGTTTTTTCCTGTGCCTACATTATACCAGGAAACACATTGCATAGTCAGATTCCAGCTCTTACTTTATGCGGTCAGCTAAATATCTTTCAGTAGATTTCTCTTGTTAGTCTGCCCTTAGTTCTCTTTGGGACATGAGTGCTGTGCTTAGTCACTCAGTCCTGTCTGATTCTTTGCGACCCAACGGACTGTAGCTCAGGCTCCTCGGTCCATAGGGATTCTCCAGGCAAGGATACTGGAGTGGGTTGCCATGCCCTCCTCCAGGGGATCTTCCCAATCCAGGGATCAAACCCAGGTCTTTGCATTGCAGGCAGACTCTTTACCAACTGAGCCATCAGGGAAGTCCTTGGTAGATAGGAAATGACAAACAGACATTAAAAACAAAAGGAAAGGGAAAAACACAGAACAGTCTCTTTAGCCTCATTTCAATCTTTATATCCCTCAAGCTTATATAACTTGATCTTTATCTTTTAAGCATGGATAAGTCATGTTGGTGATATTGCACTTACTACAACAACTATAAATATCCATAGCATTAACTCTTCTTTCTAGTGTCTGACTGGCATGCTTCCTGTAATATCAAGGATTACAAACTTAAAAACATTTAAAATAAGAAGTAATCATTATTAGAGATATAAAATTAAGTTCCTTGAACTTATTAAACCAGGTAGGTTCCAGATGACAATAAAAACATATTTTTTTAGGACTGTCAAATTCAATGAGAACAACTTCTTAATCCACATTTTCCTTAACATATATAATATCATAAATCTATACAATCTAAGTTGATTTTCCACAAATTTTTTTAACCTGTGAATAGAATAACTATATTCAATACGTTTTTAAGCTCAAAGACTATCTCCATGTCAAGTTGAATGTCTTTCTCATTACTAATTTAAAAAAAAAGTGTTAGTTACAGGAAGTGTCTCAATCAAATTTAATAGAATAAATAATTGCACAATTGAGGAAAATATTACAAAAATATATTACCAGGATTTTACTGGTTATATACCTTATGAATATTTCTGTATTAGTAGTAGCAGAAGCAGCAGCGGGCTTAGATGTAGTAGTACTATAAAGTGATAAAATCAAGTAAATTTCAACCCCCACTTGAATGTAGAAACGTAAAAATGCTCATTCAGTCAGAAAGACAGAAATTTTTGCTTGGACTGAACAAGTCAGATAGATATTTATAAAGCAGACTTTTACAGAGGAGGGATCAATGAAGATCAAATATATTAACAAAGCTGCACATAGGTCCTATTGCATCTTCAACCAATACTAATCTGCACATGTATAACATGAAACCATACTATTCTCAGAAATCATATGGAACTAGGAGTCATGTAGATTCTTAAAAGGTAGACTAGAGAGATTTTATTAAATTTTATTAATTCATTAACAAATGAATTAATTTATTTATTAAATAAATAAATTTTATTAAATTCATGGTTGAATGTCTTAATTATCCCAGAAGAGTTGTGCCTTAGGAGTGGGTTGAAACTAGTCCTAGATTAAAGTTTATTATAATATCCATTTGAATAAAGTTTAACCGCATTTCAAAACAAGTAAGCTGATCTATAAATAACTCAACTGTCAAAAGTAAGAATGTTAGCAGGTTAAAAGAAAGAAAAAAATACAATGTTCAACAATGTAAACTTTATAAATCTGGCATCCAATAAATTATTATCAAATATGAAAAAAGTAAATCATAACTAGTTTCCTAGTTAAATCATAACTAGGAAAAATAAGCCAAAAACAAACTGCAACATGGCTGAGAGACGATAGACTTAGTAGATAAGTCATTAACTTCATAGCTACAACAATACTCAATATGTACACAAATGTAAAGATAAGCATGAACATAATGAAAGGAGGATGAGAAGATATTAACAAAATAGCAAAAATCAACATCCAAGAATGAAAAATATGTCTTAATGGAAAATTTCACTAGATTGGATTAGCAGGATTAGGTACTACAAAACAAAATATCAGGAAACTCAGAAAGCAAAAGAAACTATCAAAAATGGAGGCTATCCTGAAAAATGATAATTAAAAAATTAGTAGCACTGTAGTGATACACACAAAATATTAAGGAATATAACATACTTGCAGTCAAAGTTATGGATATGGAGCACACAAAATAACATTTAAATATACTGCCTTTTTAATTTGATAAAAAAGTAGAAGTCTATAGACTCAAGAGCATCAAAAATCACAAGCAAACTGGACTCAGGGAAATAATAAGATATTCCATAATTGAGTTGTTTCACTATCACTGCTAAGGAGAAAAACAACAAGAGAAAAAAAGGTTTACAACCTACAGAAACAAATATAAATATTATTATAGACTTTGTGTAAGGAATTATGTAAGCCAAAAGGTAATGCCATCCAAAAAAATTCTGTGAAAACAACAACCAAAAACTATGATATGGAGCTCTACATTTGGCAAAAGCATATTTTAATAATGCAGGAAAGGAACTTCTAATTTCTGTGGGATATATAAAACTAGGAACTAAAGAGTCTTTTGATGAGGGTGAAAAGAGAGAGTGAAAAAGCAGCTTAAAGCTCAACATCCATAAAACAAAGGTAATGGCATCCAGTTCCATCACTTCATGGCAAATAGATGAGGAAACAATGGAAATAGTGACAGACTTTATTTTCTCACTGCACACAATGATTACAGCCATGAAGTTAAAAGACATTTTCTCCTTGGAAGAAACGCTATGACAAACCTAGACAGCATATAAAAAGCAGAGACATTACTTTGCCAACAAATGTCCATTTGGTCAAAGTTATGGTTTTTCCAATAGTCATGTATGGATGTGAGAGTTAGACCATAAAGAAGGTTGAGCACCAAAGAATTGATGCTTTTGAACTGTGATGTTGAAGACTCTTGAGAGTCCCTTGGACTGCAAGGAGATCAAACCAGTCAATCCTGAAGGAAATCAGTCCTTATGAATATTCATTAGAAGGACTGATGCTGAAGCTAAAGCTCAATAATTTGACCACGTGATGTGAAGAGCTGACTTATTGGAAAAGACCTTGCTGCTGAGAAAGACAGAAGTCAGGAGAAGAATGGGATGACAGAGGACAAGATAGCTGGATGGCATCATTGACTCACTGGACATGAGTTTGAGCAAGCTCTGGGAGATGGTGAAGGGAAGGGAAGCCTGGTGTGCTGCAATCCAAGGCATTGCAAAGAGTCAGACATGACTGAGGGACTGAACAGCAATGTTAATATAAAACTAGAAAAAGCATTGTTTCCAACCTTACAGAAACAAACAAAGTAGCTAGGCAAAATGTATAATTTATCACTTTTCTTCGACCCACCAGAGACCTGAGTGTGCAGGGCAAAAGCTGACTGAAATCTATGGAATCTGAAATCTCTGAAACCAATTCAAATCTGCAAAAAGAGAAAGGATGCAATTACATGACTATTTGGGCAGAAGCAGTCTGACAATGACGAGAATTGCTAAAAAAAAAAATAAAAAGAAAATTGTTTAAAAAACTAACAAAGGCTAAAGATGGTTCAGCAGACTACAGAATCCTTGGGGGATATAAATACACCCAGTTACATGCTCGTCACTGTTAACTTCAGGGGGAGCGCACCAAACAATTGATAAGAAACTTGAGAAAACATCCCTTGTAGTAAAGGCCAAGGGAAGAACAGCTGCTGCCGGGAACATATGATACAATTCCTTATCTCCTACTTCTAATAGAGAAGCAAAGCTGTAAATTGGAGGTGAAGGGCAACAAGCAATGTCACCCTTAAGATAGTGGAAGTAAAACACATTGTCTACCTGGGGAAAGGACAGGAATGCTTGCTGTACCCGGAAATATAGCTACAGGAGGGACAGGCCACACTCTCAAGACTCAGGCAAAGGGTGGTTATCCAGGACTGAGGCTTAGTAAGAGTAACCGAGAACGTGTTTCCCCTATAATGCAACAACTAACTACCAGGCTAACCAAATTAAAAACAATAAGCACTGAAATACTTCTAGGGAGAAATCTTCTCCGAAACAGAGCAGAAAGGAAAGACCTAGAAATGAATGTGGACCATGAAGCAAAAGAAAATCTCTGACAAATAAATTCCCACTCTAAATAGAAGTAGTCACTAAAGGAATTTAAAGCCTATGGGCTTTGAGGGTAACCATAGAAACAACAATATCCAACAATTCACCTTTACTCCTGAACAAATTAACCTCAAACCTCACAGGAAAAGTCTAGCACAAGGAAATATATGAAGGTATGTTTATTTCAAAACATAAATCTTGTTTACTTCAGTTTTTATTGTTTTATATACAAGCTTTCCTATTGAAAAAAAAACAATATTATATGCATCAAAAAAATCAAGAAATCAAAACATTCCAAAAGATACAAAAATCAAAAGAAACACTCAGATATAGCAGGGAATTTAAAATAGCTATTTAATAGCAAAAGCTTTAGTGTGAAAGGTAGCAACATGCATGATAATACAAGTAATTTCAGCCTAGAGTTGGAAACTATAATGCAAACTATAAATAGAGAGAGGACAAGAAGAAAACTAGAATTTCATAGATGAAAGCAATGTAATGAGCTATGAAAAAAAACTAATGAATTTTAAGATTGGTCATTAAAGTTTACCAAAACTGAAATATAAGAAAAAATGAATTAAAAAATCAGAAATGAGAATTCAAGAAGTGTGAAACAATATCAAACACTCTGCATGGTGCATGTTAAGTCTTTTCAGTCATGTCTGACTCTTTGTGACACTATGGTCTGTAGTAGCTTGCAGAGCTTCTCTGTCCATGGGATTTTCCAGGCAAGAATACTAGAGTGGGTTGCCATGCCCTCCTCCAAGGCATCATCCCCATGCAGGGAAGGAATCCATGTCTCCTGTGGCTCCTAAATTGCAGGTGAATTCTTTACCGCTGAGCCACCAGAGAAGTCCACCAAATAATCTAATTATATCTAACTGAAATGCCAGAGGAGTAGAGACATAAAAAAATATAAAAATATTTAAGGAAACAATGGTAAAGATTTTTTTCAAAATCTATGACAGTCTCCAAACTTACAGGACAAAAACTCAGATCAGAGAACATCCAGCATGATAAACATGTACATAGACACACATGTACATAGACACACACACAGACATACACACACTAACAACCCTAAGCATGTCAGACTGAAACTGTCCCAAAAGACAAAGAAAAAATCCTGAAGTAAGAGAAAAAAATAAGCACTGTATACAAAGAAGATAATTACAGAAATTTCTTGTCAAAAATCATCTACAATGGAAGAAAATGAAGTGATTTCCTTAAAGTGCTAAAATAAACTATATGTCAACAAAGAATTCTAAACTGAGTGAATGTATCTCTCGGAAATAAAAGAAAAATCAATATTTTTTCATACAAAAAAAAAAAAAAGGAAAAAAATTATCAGCAGAACTGCCTATAAGAAAGCATAATTGTGAGCTGCAGGGCCATGGGCAGAGCTAGAAGCTGATGACAAGATCCCCCTCCCCGAGCAGATGACTTTTCTACAGCCAGAAGTCAATGGCTAGGGACAAAGCCAAAGCCTGTGAGCTGGACTAGGAGAAATACGATGCTGATGACAATGTGAAAATCATCTGCCTGGGAGCCAGCGCAGTGGGCAAGTCCAAACTCATGGAGAGATTTCTCATGGAAGGATTTCAGTTCCAGCAGCTGTCCACATACACCCTGATGCTCTACAAGCACACAGCCACAATAGATGGCAAGACTGCCCTTGTGGACTTTTGGGACACGGCAGGCCAAGAGCGGTTCCAAAGCATGCACACCTCCTGTTACCACAAGGCCCATTCCTGCATCATGGTATTTGATGTACAGACGAAAATCACATACAAGAACTTGAGCACCTGATATACGGAGCTTCGGGAGTTCAGGCCACAGATTCTGTGCATCGTGGTGGCCAATAAAATCTATGCAGACATGAAAATGGCCCAAAAAAGTTTCAGTTTTGCCAGAAAATTCTCCTTGCCCCTGTACGTCGTCTCAGCTGCTAATGGTACCAGCGTCGTGAAGCTCTTTAATGACACAAGTCGATTAGCTGTGTCTTACAAACAGAGGTTTTGCAGGAGCTTGAGAACATCGACCTGGAGCAGGAGGAGGAGGAGAGGCCAGACAAAGAGCAGCATGGCTGCATCCAGAGCCATCTCCTTCCTGAGCCACAGGAGGACTTTCCACGGCCCACCTGGTGGTGAAGGGCAGTTCAGAAGACCGCCCCCCCACTGTCAACAGTCCTTCAACTCTCAGTTGAGACACTCTTCCAAGTTGTCCCCCTGCTATACCTCCTAAAAGTCCAGTTGTTCCATTTGCCCCCCTACCCGCCCCAACCTTATTTCCATGGCCCGTGAAAGATGGTCCTTACATATGGTTCCCTCCCTTGTGGGCCGGGGTCAGTACACGGCACTAACAGGTGTAAGGCCCATACCAGAACCTGAAGCCAAATTAGGGATGGACCCTCCAGGTCATGTGGGACTGTAAAGAGAATTAGGGAATATTCTGTGTGTGATTCATAAATAAAAGGATATTTAGGTGTCTTCTACCCCTAGCTTCCCCACTCCCCGACTCCCCAACCCTCCACAGAGAACTAATGTCAGGGCCTATTCATCACATTTCCACCAAAGGGATGATTTTTCATTACTGATTTTTCTCCTCTTTAGGCTCCTAAATAAACCAGTAATTTTAAGAAAATGATTTTGAGCAGAGAACTGTTTGTTCCACAAGTTTTTCTAGAGCTCTTCTGCAAACAGCCAGTACTTTGATGAACAGTGAGGCCAAAATCACAGGCCCAAGTTTGCTGTTAACATCAAGTGAAAGCAGGTGACTGGTCTGGCCATACACAGTAATACACAAACAATTGTTGTGAACATCAAGGGTCAATACAGCCACATCACAAGGCATTGCATTATAAGAAATTCACTTTAGGAAGCTCCATTTAAAATCCATATTTAAACACAGGAGACTTTTCTTCATTTTTCTGAGGACTAGTGTGGACACTGTACATCCCTGGGTGGCAAGGGATGCCAAGAACTGTCATGCTGCCTTTTCCATTTATCTCCAGGACTTGTGGCTCACTAGAATGCTTTTATGATCTTCTTATACATCATTTCCATTATTATCGTATTTACAATAAAGTTTGAATTACATTAAAAAAGAAAGGATAATTGTGATTTTTCATTCAGCATGAATACAATATTAATCAAAAAAGTGTACTTACATGAAATTTGAAGAACATTAGAAACAGAATAAACTTTAGTTTTCTTATTTTTTCATTGCTCTAAAATATAACTTTCTGTTTATAATCAAAACAGTGGGCAATATCATGTTTTCATCTATTTTTTTTTTTTTTTTTAATATTATTTTATTAGTTGGAGGCCAATCACTTTACAACATTTCAGTGGGTTTTGTCATACATTGACATGAATCAGCCATATAGTTACATGTATTCCCCATCCCGATCCCCCCTCCCACCTCCCTCCCCACCCGACTCCTCAGGGTCCTCCCAGTGCACCAGGCCCGAGCACTTGACTCATGTATCCCACCTGGGCTGGTGGTCCGTTTCACCATAGATAATATACATGCTGTTCTTTCAAAACATCCCACCCTCACGTTCTCCCCCAGAGTTCAAAAGTCTGTTCTGTATTTCTGTGTCTCTTTTTCTGTTTTGCATATAGGGTTATCGCCACCATCTATCTAAATTCCGTATATATGTGTTAGTATACTGTAATGTTCTTTATCTTTCTGACTTACTTCACTCTGTATAATGGGCTCCAGTTTCATCCATCTCATTAGAACTGATTCAAATGAATTCTTTTTAACGGCTGAGTAATATTCCATGGTGTATATGTACCACAGCTTCCTTATCCATTCATCTGCTGATGGGCATCTAGGCTGCTTCCATGTCCTGGCTATTATAAACAGTGCTGCGATGAACATTGGGGTGCACGTGTCTCTTTCAGATCTGGATTCCTCAGTGTGTATGCCCAGAAGTGGTATTGCTGGGTCATATGGCAGTTCTATTTCCAGTTTTTTAAGAAATCTCCACACTGTTTTCCATAGTGGCTGTACTAGTTTGCATTCCCACCAACAGTGTAAGAGGGTTCCCTTTTCTCCACACCCTCTCCAGCATTTATTGCTTGTAGACTTTTGGATAGCAGCCATCCTGACTGGCGTGTAATGGTACCTCATTGTGGTTTTGATTTGCATTTCTCTGATGATGAGTGATGTTGAGCATCTTTTCATGTGTTTGTTAGCCATCTGTATGTCTTCTTTGGAGAAATGTCTGTTTAGTTCTTTGGCCCATTTTTTGATTGGGTCGTTTATTTTTCTGGAATTGAGCTTCAGGAGTTGCTTGTATATTTTTGAGATTAATCCTTTGTCTGTTTCCTCATTTGTTATTATTTTCTCCCAATCTGAGGGCTGTCTTTTCACCTTACTTATAGTTTCCTTTGTTGTGCAAAAGCTTTTAATTTTCATTAGGTCCCATTTGTTTATTTTTGCTTTTATTTCCAATATTCTGGGAGGTGGGTCATAGAAGATCTTGCTGTGATTTATGTCGGAGAGTGTTTTGCCTATGTTCTCCTCTAGGAGTTTTATAGTTTCTGGTCTTACATTTAGATCTTTAATCCATTTTGAGTTTATTTTTGTGTATGGTGTTAGGAAGTGTTCGAGTTTCATTCTTTTACAAGTGGTTAACCAGTTTTCCCAGCACCACTTGTTAAAGAGATTGTCTTTTTTCCATTGTATATCCTTGCCTCCTTTGTCAAAGATAAGCTGTCCATAGGTTCGTGGATTTATCTCTGGGCTTTCTATTCTGTTCCATTGATCTATATTTCTGTCTTTGTGCCAGTACCATACTGTCTTGATGACTGTGGCTTTGTAGTAGAGTCTGAAGTCAGGCAGGTTGATTCCTCCAGTTCCATTCTTCTTTCTCAAGATTACTTTGGCTATTCGAGGTTTTTTGTATTTCCATACAAATTGTGAAATTATTTGTTCTAGTTCTGTGAAAAATACCGTTGGTAGCTTGATAGGGATTGCATTGAATCTATAGATTGCTTTGGGTAGAATAGCCATTTTGACAATATTGATTCTTCCAATCCATGAACACGGTATGTTTCTCCAACTGTTTGTGTCCTCTTTGATTTCTTTCATCAGTGTTTTATAGTTTTCTATGTATAGGTCTTTTGTTTCTTTAGGTAGATATACTCCTAAGTATTTTATTCTTTTTGTTGCAATGGTGAATGGTATTGTTTCCTTAATTTCTCTTTCTGTTTTTTCATTGTTAGTGTATAGGAATGCAAGGGATTTCTGTGTGTTAATTTTATATCCTGCAACTTTACTATATTCATTAATTAGCTCTAGTAATTTTCTGGTAGAGTCTTTAGGATTTTCTATGTAGAGGATCATGTCATCTGCAAACAGCGAGAGTTTCACTTCTTCTTTTCCTATCTGGATTCCTTTTATGTCTTTTTCTGCTCTGATTGCTGTGGCCAAAACTTCCAACACTATGTTGAATAGTAGTGGTGAGAGTGGGCATCCTTGTCTTGTTCCTGATTTCAGAGGAAATGCTTTCAATTTTTCACCATTGAGGGTGATGCTTGCTGTGGGTTTGTCATATATAGCTTTTATTATGTTGAGGTATGTTCCTTCTATTCCTGCTTTCTGGAGAGTTTTAACCATAAATGAGTGTTGAATTTTGTCAAAGGCTTTCTCTGCATCTATTGAGATAATCATATGTTTTTTATCTTTCAATTTGTTAATGTGGTGTATTACGTTGATCGATTTGCGGATATTAAAGAATCCTTGCATTCCTGGGATAAAGCCCACTTGGTCATGGTGTATGATTTTTTTAATATGTTGTTGGATTCTGTTTGCTAGAATTTTGTTAAGGATTTTTGCATCTATGTTCATCAGTGATATTGGCCTGTAGTTTTCTTTTTTTGTGGCATCTTTGTCTGGTTTTGGAATTAGGGTGATGGTGGCCTCATAGAATGAGTTTGGAAGTTTACCTTCTTCTGCAATTTTCTGGAAGAGTTTGAGTAAGATAGGTGTTAGCTCTTCTCTAAATTTTTGGTAGAATTCAGCTGTGAAGCCATCTGGTCCTGGGCTTTTGTTTGCTGGAAGATTTCTGATTACAGTTTCGATTTCCTTGCTTGTGATGGCTCTGTTAAGATCTTCTATTTCTTCCTGGTTCAGTTTTGGAAAGTTATACTTTTCTAAGAATTTGTCCATTTCATCCAAGTTGTCCATTTTATTGGCATAGAGCTGCTGGTAGTAGTCTCTTATGATCCTTTGTATTTCAGTGTTGTCTGTTGTGATCTCACCCTTTTCATTTCTTATTTTGTTAATTTGGTTCTTCTCTCTTTGTTTCTTAATGAGTCTTGCTAATGGTTTGTCAATTTTGTTTATTTTTTCAAAAAACCAGCTTTTAGCTTTGTTGATTTTTGCTATGGTCTCTTTAGTTTCTTTTGCATTTATTTCTGCCCTAATTTTTAAGATTTCTTTCCTTCTGCTAACCCTGGGGTTCTTCATTTCTTCCTTCTCTAATTGTTTTAGGTGTAGAGTTAGGTTATTTATTTGGCTTTTTTCTTGTTTCTTGATGTGTGCCTGTAATGCTATGAACCTTCCCCTTAGCACTGCTTTTACAGTGTCCCATAGGTTTTGGGTTGTTGTGTTTTCATTTTCATTTATTTCTATACATACTTTGATTTCTTTTTTGATTTCTTCTATGATTTGTTGGTTATTCAGAAGCGTGTTATTTAGCCTCCATATGTTGGAATTTTTAACAATTTTTTTCCTGTAATTGAGATCTAATCTTACTGCACTGTGGTCAGAAAAGATGACTGGAATGATTTCAATTTTTTTGAATTTTCCAAGACCAGATTTATGGCCCAGGATGTGATCTATTCTGGAGAAGGTTCCGTGTGCACTTGAGAAAAAGGTGAAGTTGATTGTTTTGGGGTGAAATGTCCTATAGATATCAATTAGGTCTAGCTGGTTCATTGTATCATTTAAGGTTTGTGTTTCCTTGTTGATTTTCTGTTTAGTTGATCTATCCATGGTTGTGAGTGGGGTATTAAAGTCTCCCACTATTATTGTGTTACTATTAATTTCCTCTTTCATACTCGTTAGTGTTTGCCGTACATATTGCGGTGCTCCTATGTTGGGTGCATATATATTTATAATTGTTATATCTTCTTCTTGGATTGATCCTTTGATCATTATGTAGTGACCTTCTTTGTCTCTTTTCACATCCTTTATTTGAAAGTCTATTTTATCTGATATGAGTATTGCGACTCCTGCTTTCTTTTGGTCTCCGTTTGCGTGAAATATTTTTTTCCAGCCCTTCACTTTGAGTCTGTATGTGTCCCTTGTTTTGAGGTGGGTCTCTTGTAGACAGCATATATAGGGGTCTTGTTTTTGTATCCATTCAGCCAATCTTTGTCTTTTGGTTGGGGCATTCAACCCATTTACATTTAAGGTAATTATTGATAGGTGTGGTCCCGTTGTCATTTACTTTGTTGTTTTGGGTTCACATTTATACAACCTTTCTGCATTTCCTGTCTAGAGAAGATCCTTTAGCATTTGTTGAAGAGCTGGTTTGGTGGTGCTGAATTCTCTCAGCTTTTGCTTGTCTGTAAAGCTTTTGAATTCTCCTTCGTATCTGAATGAGATCCTTGCTGGGTACAGTAATCTAGGTTGTAGGTTATTCTCTTTCATTACTTTCAGTATGTCCTGCCATTCCCTTCTGGCCTGGAGGGTTTCTATTGATAGATCAGCTGTTATCCTTATGGGAATCCCTTTGTGTGTTATTTGTTGCTTCTCCCTTGCTGCTTTTAGTATTTGTTCTTTGTGTTTGATCTTTGTTAATTTGATTAATATGTGTCTTGGGGTGTTTCGCCTTGGGTTTATCCTGTTTGGGACTCTCTGGGTTTCTTGGACTTGGGTGGCTATTTCCTTCCCCATTTTAGGGAAGTTCTCAGCTATTATCTCCTCGAGTATTTTCTCATGGCCTTTCTTTTTGTCTTCTTCTTCTGGAACTCCTATGATTCGAATGTTGGGGCGTTTCACATTGTCCCAGAGGTCCCTGAGGTTGTCCTCATTTCTTTTGATCCTTTTTTCTTTTTTCCTCTCTGCTTCATTTATTTCCACCATTTTATCTTCTACCTCACTTATCCTATCTTCTGTCTCCGTTATTCTACTCTTGGTTCCCTCCAGAGTGTTTTTGATCTCATTCATTGCATTATTCATTTTCAATTGACTCTTTTTTATTTCTTCTAGATCTTTATTAAACATTTCTTGCATCTTTTCAATCTTTGTCTCCAGGCTATTTATCTGTACCTCCATTTTGCTTTCAAGATTTTGGATCATTTTTATTATCATTATTCTAAATTCTTTTTCAGGTAGATTCCCTATCTCCTCCTCTTTTGTTTGACTTGGTGGGCCCTTTTCATGTTCCTTTACCTGTTGGGTATTTCTCTGCCTTTTCATCTTGTTTAGATTGCTGTGTCTGGAGTGGGCTTTCTGTATTCTGGAGGTCTGTGGTTCCTTTTTATTGTGGAGGTTTTACCCAGTGGGTGGGGTTAGACGATTGGCTTGTCAAGGTTTCCTGATTAGCGAAGCTTGCCTCAGTGTTCTGGTGTGCGGATCTTGATTTCTTCTCTTTGGATAGCAATGGAGTGCCCAGTAATGAGTTTTGAGATGGGTCTATGTGTTAGGTGTGACCTTGGGCAGTCTGTATGTTGACGTTCAGGGCAATGTTCCTGCGTTGCTGGAGAATTTGCGTGGTATGTCGTGCTCTAAAACTTATTGGCTCTTGGGTGGTGGTTGGTTTCGTTGCAGGTATGGAGGCTTTTGTAGGGTCACTTATTACTTAAAGATTCATGTAGTCAGGAGTTTTCTGGTGTTCTCAGGTTTTGGGCTTAAGTCTCCTGCTTCTGGATTTCAGTTTTATTCTTCCTATAGTCTCAGGACTTCTCCAACTATACAGCACTGATAATAAAACTTCTATGTTAATGGTGGAAAGTTTCTCCCCCGTTAGGGATACCCAGAGAGGTTCACCGAGTTACATGGAGAAGAGGAGAGGGAGGAGGGAGATAGAGATGGGCAGGAGGAGAAAGAGGGGGACTCAAGAGGAGAGAGACAGATCTACGAAGTTGTCTGATCCCAGAGTGTTCTCCGTAGCCCAGACACCCACAAAGATTCACAGAATTGGATTGGGAAGAGAAGGGGAAAGGAGGAAATAGAGGTGTTCTGAGGTAGAAAACAGAGTCAAGATTGGGAGAGAATAATCAACACACTCGTGAATAAAAATGGGAGCTGAATATTGGATTCTTAAATGTTCACAATTTATATCATATACTGAAAAACAAAAATTAAAAATCTAGAGTAGAGGTTAGACTCTTAAAAATACTATATTAAAAACAAAAACCAAAACACACGAAAGAAATTTTAGAAATATATATGAAGTTTGGTATAAAAATAGGGCTTCTCTTTTTTTTTTTTTCCCCTTTCTCTTTCTTCTGTAAGGTTATAGTGGATTGAAAATGAAAATTAAGGCGTAGTAAAAGGAGTGCTAGAGGGCTTTAAAAGAAATAAGAGAAAAAGAAAAAGAAAATAGAAGAGAAGAAAAAAGAAAAGAAAAAAAGAAGAAAAAAAAAAAGAAAAAAGAAAGAGAAAAAAAATTGTTTTGCCTAATTAAAAAAAATCGTAAAAATCTATGAAAATGAAAGTTAAGGAGTAATGGGGGAGTAATAAGGAATTTTTAAAGGAAAATAAAAGAGAACCAAGAAAAAAGAAAGAAAAAAAAATTTTTTTTTTCCTTACTTAAAAAAAAAAAAAAAAAGAAAAAGAAAAAATATATCTAGGAGTTTCCCTGGAGCTGTTGCGGTCAGTGTGGGTTCGGCTCAGCTTCAGATAGCTCCTCGTTCCAGCTTACACTTCTCGATATCTACAGGCCCTTCCGGTGTAGTCAGTCGGTGGTTTCTTCAGGGATTTTAATCTGTTGCACCGGTCCCTTCTGAAGCGGTTCCCTTTGTTTATTTGGGTTCTGTTGCCGGTCTCTCTTCCGCGCCTAATTTCCGCCCTGACACACGGGGCGGAGGTGGATTCTTATTCAGGTAGCTAGTTCCGTCGCGCTGCGGCGAGGGGCTGTGCGGGGAGGGACCGGCGCTCCCGGGAGAGGCTTGCGCTCTTTTCTCGATCTGCGCTGCTCAGGCTCCGGGCTGCTCCGTCTGAAGCGCGCGCCAAGCTGCGCGCGGCTCCAGCCCTCGGGCGATTCACAAAAGCGCGGCACACAAAGCTCGGCCCGCGCTCCGTCCCCACGCCGCCCGAGCGGCCCAGGCAGCCAGGCGCTTGACGGGCGCTCTCTCCCCGGGTGCGGCGCGTCTTCTGCCCTGCGCGGTCCCAGTCTCAGTCCCCGCCGGCGCCAGTCGGGCGCGCGCGCCCTCCGCCCTCCGCGTCCCCAGCCTCAGCTCCCGCCCGCGCCGGTCGGGCGCCCGCGCCCTCCGTCTCGCCACGACCCTCCCGGCGGGCTTCGGCCGCCCAGAATCTCGGTCCCTTTGTTCTGCGAACGGCCGGCAGTGTGTTCGGGCCGGTTAATTTTCTCTCTCTTTTGCTGTCCCACAGTTCAAGCTGGCAACTCACAAAAGCTCCCTCCGATTGTCCTCAGGGCGCTCAGGCCCGGATCCAGCCCCAAGTAATGCCGCCCGCTCCTCTCCGTTCCGCCCCCACTTGCTGGTTGCGGATGCGGGCGTCTGGGGTACTTTTCTGCTGGGAGTTGCTTTTAGGCTCTTAACCTGTGGGTTTTATTTATTGTATCCCTCCCAGTCAGATTCAAACTCTTGAGATTCCAACACTTCCCCCAGGCCCGCCAGAGCGAGGGTTTCCCGGTGTCTGGGAACGTCCTCTATTAAGTCCCTTCCCGGGACGGATCTCCGTCCTTAGCTCTTTTGTTTCGCTTTTAATCTTTTATATTTTGTCCTACCTCCTTTCGAAGACAATGGGCTGCTTTTCTGGGCGCCTGATGACCTCAGCTAGCGATCAGAAGTTGTTTTGTGAAGTTTGCTCTGCGTTCAGTTATTTTTTTGATGAATTTCTAGGAGAGAAAGTGGTCTCTCCGTCCTACTCCTCCGCCATCTTGGCTCCTCCCCTGTTTTCATCTATTAAAGATGACATGGATTGTCTACATAGAATATCTCAAAAAAACTAAGAAATAAAAGTTTCTAGAATATATGAGTTTAACAAGATAGCAGGATACAAATTTGGTAATCAAAAATCAAAAAATGAGGCATTTTCCTGATTTGGTGTTTGAGAATCTTGACTGGTCTTGCAATTGGGTTCATTACTTTCTTTGATAATATTTCCAGAGAAAACAATATATGATTAGTCAGAAGGAACCAAAACAGTAGCGTGATAATGCTCTATTGCTTAAATGTTGGTTATAAGCATAAGCAAACACATAAAGAACTGTAACTATTGTACAAAAACAATTAATTTTTGAATTATGTCATGATTATTGTAGACAGAGTTTATTTTAAATGGTGAATAGTCATATTTTGCCATAGAAAAATGATGTAGCAGAATTGATCTTAATAATTATTTCATGATATTAGGTTCCCTATGTTCACATAAGCTACATCTTGTAATACAGGCAATTTACAAGTTTAGTTAATATTAAGAGAGATAAATGGAAATAAGTTGTCCTTGATTTAAAGTGTTAATTACAAGAAATGAATAGAAGAGTTTTGCTTTTTAATCTGAGATGTAATTCAAAATAACTAATGATGGGCACTGGGAACTGTAAGACATAACTATCCTAGGCTCCATAAGCATTGTTAGTGCAGCCATAAGTGAGTGTGTTGTTCTACTTTATACTAGTCAAGTACATTCTGGAACTGTGTTCTGTTCTGTTTTTGGTACTTTAAGAGTAACTAAATCAAAATAAGACACACCCAAGACTTCATGAAAGGGTTGCTAAAGAATCTTACTATTTCACCATGAAAAATGAAAGTGTTTGAAGAAATTTGACCTGGAAACAAAACTTAAGAAGAACAAAATAGCTAATTTAAATATAATTATTCAATTACTAAATTAATTGAATGGCAACCATTTGAGGGTCACTGTTCTAGGCACTAGAGATGGTTGTATCAAGAATGATGAGTTCTGAGCATTCACGGATTTTATAAGTCAAGTGAAATAGAAGACAAAAAAAAGTAAACATATTCATGAATAAAAAATTTCAGATAGTGATAAAAGCTATGAGAAAAATAAAACATAATCTTATACAAGGTAAATCAGTGTGGCAACTTTAGATCAAAGGCTTAGCAAATCTAAACATCTGAGCTAAGATGTAAATCGCGAGGAGATGCCTTGTAAAAATCAAGGGGACTAGCATTCCTAGCAGAGAGGGGATAGTCATGCAAAAGCCTTACTTTTGGTGGAATGGAGTTTGACCTGTTTGAGCAATTAAAAGATAGTGTGACTGGAATGCCTTGGAGAGAGATTATGTCAGGGAGGTAAGAAGGGGCTTTGAAGGAAAAGGTAATGAATAGCTTTTATTCCATATTCAGTGGGAATCAGAAGTAGTTGTGGAGTAATTAGGTAGAAAAATAATCTGATTTGTGATTTAAAAGATTATTCTGGCTGCTGTGTGCATATATATTGTAGAGGCATTGCACAAAAGCTAGTATACACAGAACTATTCCTAGTAAACCAGAACATATGCTATTCCTGGGTATAGCAAATATATTTTGCTTGTCTACTATTTTCCATTGCTTCTCTCTTCCTTTCTAAAAAAATATTGCTCAAATATCTACCCCTTCTCATGGAGCCCTGAGATGTTGACTCAGTTCTGCTGAAAGAGGCTTGATTTTTCTAAGGTCATTACCATTCTTCTTAAGAGGAATTATTTCAGAAAGGGGTTTTTTAGCCAAGAGACTCTGAGAGATGTTTGTCTGGCAATTCTGAGAAATTCTTCAAGTGACTGTTTCTCTCCATTCCTATGCTACATGAATATATCATCTCACTATAAGCCTGAAGCTGACACACAGAATAGATCAGAGCCAAGGGATTATCAGCAAAATGAGCCAGAATCATAGAATTAATTCACTTCTGAAGCCTACTTCTGAACTTAGTTTTGTGAACCAGTAAGGGCCTTTATCATTTAAAATAGGTTGAGTTATCTTCTGTTAGCGAAGTGAAACAGGGACAGGAATGGTAGCAAGGAAATCCTTTAGATGGCTACTGTACTTGACCAGATAAAAGTGATTATTGCTTGGGTGAGGATAGTACCAGTGGATGAGGGAATAAGGGAGCAGTTTATGGATGCATCTTAGAGATAATGAAAAATGGGTTTTCTGATAATATGAGTATGGACAAAATTAAACATGGCTATGAAGTTTGTCATGTGTAAGTAGACAAGGCTTTTCTGTAACCCTGTTGAGGAAAGAGAACCAATCAGTCACACGTATTTTGACTTGAATACAAAAAAAAATACTTTTAAAAATAATTTGACTTGGCAAACACTTATCCACTTCAAAAAATGATATCATCATATTCTTTAAACAGTGAGGTGTGTCTTTTAATAAATCTAATCAACATGAGAAACATGCCCAGTTTTCATGGACTGTGTGGATAGTATTCTTTTACTTAGTGAATATAGACTAGATCATTTAATACTTAAGTGCTTTCTTATACTGGTGATATAATTTGGGGGCTACTATTTATGTTAATAAGGTAAAGTAACAGTTCAAATTTTTATGTACCACACTTCCAACCTGGAAAGATCTTGGAAGTCATCACTCCCCAATTTATAATAAGAAAGGAAAACAAAAAAAATTAACTGAACAAACTGAAAATCAATGACATTCCTTAGACCTATCAGAAAGTGAAGGTTGTTCAATAAACCACAACCACAAAAGCTAGCGTGACAAGGGGATATAGAAAGTCATAGCTGAGATCTCCTAAACTGGAGTAGAAGCCACTGGCAGCAACTTGTAGGAAATACAGAAACACAAGTGGTAATTTTGACAGACTGATGAAAGCCTGAGTGTGGTCTAGTTTGCTTTTGAATTCCCTGAAAATACCTTTAATTAAAATTAAGAAATATGAGTTATACTTTTAAAATAGTTACCTTTATTGTCTAAAGTTAACGGAAATGAAAAATGGATAAGTTAGCACTCCCTAACTCTGAAAAAATATAACATTTTAGTAATGATACTATCAGAGCACTTCGGCTGGCCAAGATGGTATAATAGTGCCCACATTTACTGTCCCATCAGAAACAGAAGACCTCACTCCCTCCCCCCAATAATTACATTAAGCAATGCTTTCAAGACCTTGCAAATCAAGCATCAAAGGACAATGATTTCTGAAAGAATAAGGAGAAAAACAGTGAGTATTATGATTACCCCAATTTATATCTTAGGACAGTATACAGGCTACTGGCCAGAAAGAGAGAACTCAGGTAGGACCTAGAAGATTTTACACCAACACACATTATATATACTGAGTTGACCAAAAAGTACATTTGGGTTTTTTGGTAACATCTTATGGAAAAACCCAAATGACCTTTTTGGCCAATCCAATACAATGTGTTTAACAGCTTTATCTGTAATAGATTAAAAAAATGAATAATCACTCAAAAAAAAAAAAGAAATCAGGGTTTCCCTGATGGTCCAGTGGTTAAGAACCCACATGCCAATGCAGGGAACACAGGCTCAATCCCTGGTCCAGGAAGATACCACATGCTGCGGGGCAGCTAAGGCCCTGCACCACAACTACTGAAGCCCATGCACCTAGATCCCACTCTCTGCAACAAGACAAGCCACAGCAATGAGAAGCCTACACACAGAAGCTAGAGAAAGCCCACTTGCAGCAACAAAGACCCAGCACAGCCGAAAATAAATAAATAAAAGGAGTCAAACACTAATTTGTCCTTTGACATGGACTGTTCTCAAAATTATTATGTGGAGTGAAATAATTCAGATGAAAATGAGTGTATAATTGCAGATATATAAAATGCAAAGAAACACTTTTTAATATATAGTGACAGAAAGTTGATCAGTGTCTGCTTGGGGTTAGAAGGGGGATGATCAGGAGGAAGGGATTACAAAGAACAAGAAGAAACACTGGGGGTGATATGTGTGTTCAGTGTCTTGATTTTGGTGATGATTTTACAGTTGTATATAAATGTCAAAACTTATCCAATTGTATATTTTAAATATATTCAATTTATATGTCTACTATGAAAATGTTAAATTTGGAGTTTCTCTGCTCTGTGTATTGGATTGAATATGACCATTTATTTCCACTCTCTACTGAAACATCAACAAAATAAAAGTGAAACATTTTAAAAGATATATATTCACAATGAAGCTAAAGTAGGGAGGTTGTGATGATGTAAATAAAAATATATTTGAAACAAAGAAATTAGAATTTATTATTTAAGGGAAAACTAACCTAAGTGGCTGCCAAGAAGAAAGTCAATAGGAAGCTGGATGGTAGTTTCTGCCACAGAACTCCACCTCCAAAAGTTCAGGCAATAGAGGGCAATAGCTATCTTGGATGACTGGGATGAGAAATGCTCTAAAACAAGCAAATTATTTGAAAACTTTAAGGTATAATTAGATCTTAATTCTATAAAGTTAAATCTTTCTCTTGCCATCACAAAAATAGGCATCTAATCCTTCTGTACTTAGCACAAAGATCTTAGGCACGCATATACTCATCACAGACACTGGAGCCTCTGCTCCTTGGAAAATATCTGTCACCAAAGAAAAGTTCAGCAATATTCAATATTTGGATATTCTTCTCTTTTATTACCTTGCAATGAAGCCTACTGATCAAAACCTCTGCTTTTCATACAGAAATTCTAATGAGCATTTTACTGCTTCAATATAAAATATAAACTGATAGCTATACACTGCTAAATATATGAGGACAACACAACCATAAAAATATTTCAGAGCTTTGTCTGTGTGTGAATAAAAGAAGAAATTTCAATATGAAATAAGGTTGGGATTGTGCTTTTTAGACAGGGATCAAAGAACAAGGAAATATTCTTAGGAATTAAACTTATGAGAGCTCCAAATAAATAAATATGATAAATTAAAAATGTTAGGATAAATGAATAATTAAGCTAAGAAACTCACTCAGGCAAGTGACAATTTTTAAAAAAAGATTAGAGATTACTTCCCTGGTGGCTCAGCAGCTAAAGAATCCACCTGCAATTGAGGAGACACAGGAGATGCTGGTTCAATCCCTGGGTTGGCAAGATCCTCTGGAGAAGGAAATGGCAACCCACCCCAGTTTTCTTGCCTAAAAAATATCTCATGGACAGAGGAGCCTGGCAGACTATGGCCTAGTGGTTAACGAAGAGCCAGACATCATTGAGCAACTTAGCACAGAGAGATGGTCAATACTAGAAAAATGATGAGTAACAGAGGTTCAATTCAGGAGGTATCAAGTCCCTATATTAGGAACCCCAGAAGCACAGGTCAAAGAAAAAGGAGAGAAAGAAATGAATAAATGTTGATAGAAAAAAAAAATGTCCAGAACTGAGGAAACATGTTTCTATATTTTTAAACCGCTCAGTAAAGCACAGCACACAAGATACACACCCAGATATGACTTTTTAAATATCATTACTTTTTCAAGAATAAAAGAAATTTTCATAATTTCTGGAAAAAATAAAGAGTTCACATAGGGAGGAAGAAAATGATAGTTTCTTCAGAATGGTCAAGTGTAACACTTGAGAGCATTGTATAATGAAGGTAATGCCATTTAAATTTTAAAAAACACTATTTCATCCAAATATTCTATACACAGCCAAGACTTTGATCATATATAAGGCCATTATTAAAGTATTATCAAACAATCGGCGGCTTAAAAATGTCTCTTCCAAGTACATGGAAGAGAATTTGGACCATAAAGGAGGCTCCGTACCAAAGAATTGATACTTTCAAATTGTGGTGCTATAGAAGACTCTTGAGAGTTCCTTGGACAGCAAGGGGATCAAACCAGTCAATCCTAAAAGAAATCAACCCTGAATATTCATTTGAAGGACTGATGCTGAAGCTGAAGCTCTAATACTTTGGCCACCTGATGCAAAGAGTCCATTTATTGGAAAAGACCTTGATCCTGGGAAAGATTGAGGGCAAGAGCAGAAGTGGGCAACAGAGGATGAGATGGTTAGATAGCATCACCGACTCAACGGGCATGAGTTTGAGCAGGCTCCAGGAGTTGGTGATGCATAGCGAAGCCTGGAGTGCAGCAGTCCATAGGATCACAAAGAGTCAGACATGACTGAGTGAGTGAACTGAACTGATATCTTTGACAGTCATAAGAAAGATAGAAAGGCATATTTATTTAACTGATCCCTGATGATTATTTCATCAGTTATTAGTTTTTTTCCCCTAGTTTAACAACTTAATTAGAACACATTTTATAATCAATTGGCATTATTATATAAAAGCTCTCACCAGGATTCATTTATAATAGTTGTCCTTGCCTGGACATGAAGGAATATGGTTACTAATTCTAGTGACCTGCCCAGGACAGATCTAATACCTGATTTTTTTTTTTTTTTTCACTCAGTGAACTAACTAATTACCACTTACAGGAGAAATGATAGCACTAGTAATGGTCTGAAAACTTTCCATTGACATCTTTTCTTAAAATACAGGAAATGGCAGGGTATAGAGGGTTGGAAAGAATTCAAGAGACAATAGTGAGGCAATATCTTGCAATACCCTACATTTCCAGCACTCTTGATAGTACAGAAGACGACAATATTATTTTGAAAAAAAACATTTTAAAAAACCTGGGTTGAAGAGTAATTCATAAATCTGATTCTCAACAGAACAAAATTTTAGGGAAACCTTAACCAATTATAATATTTGCATTTTCCTTTTTATGTTGGCAAAAGTATGATATATCATTAAAAAAAAAACACTTCTAAATAAGTCTTTAAAAGCTACTTAAATACATATAGGGGAAAAACTCAATTATAAGAAAAAAGTATAATAGTTGAATTAGTAGAATTTTATCCAAGTAATAACACATACTGCACCTTACAACCAGTGACAGCTTAGGCTTTACTAAATTGTAACACAGGCGAGGACAGGAATGGGAAAGGATGCCATTGGTAGGGGTGGAGCAAATACAGGATCTCTACCACCTTGTACAACCTCACGGCCACCATGTTCCAGTCTATACATATGGTGCTTCTTGGAGTACACATTCAAAACTGTAATGTTACAGCACAGAGCAAGTGAGTCCAAACACTGTATTTCTTTGAAGTCAATACATAACAGGTAAAACTGAAAGGTTAGGGAACAGCAGTTTCCTAATAGTGAAGCATTTCAAAATACGAAAGAAAATATCAAAAAAATTCTAAAATAACTGAAAGACATCATTCACAGACAGTAAAAGACACAAGCTATTGGCCTCTGTTTTTTAATTGTAAAAGCTGTAACTTTGCTTTTAAATTAAGCACATGGAGGACCTTAATAATTTTAAAACAACAAAGAACATAATTAAATAATTTTATTATAGCAAAGAATTTCTGAATGTTCAATTTAATTAAGCAGAATATAGGAAAAGGTAAAGAAAACAAACATATGTTCAACTGACTGCTTCCATTTTCTATGTATTTATTTCTGATGATAATGTAATTGACACAATGTTAGATTGTAAAATACTTCATCTGAAAGAAGAACTAATATAGAACAGTTTTGCCTGTGGTATGCTATAGCACAATTTCTTTGAAAGAATAACATTAAAGTGTCTTTTTGCTAATATTAAATATGGTTTTTAGATCTGAATAGTACATAGAAAGAACAAAGGTTTCAGAAAAATTGGGTGAGGCAGGATAGGGAATGAGAAAGCAGAAAGGTTGAGAACATGTGCCAATGGTTGATGACAGAAAGTCAGGGACAAGGACTCAAGGATGACATTGTTAGGAGATTGCCAGAGAAGAGGGGGCAATTGTAGATTTCCCTATTTTAAAAACAGAGCATGCTTCAAATGCCCAGAGGTCTCTTACCTACTGTAAGAGAAAGTTGGATGATCACTTTTCCTTTCCTGACAAAATTGGAGGCTGTTCGAGTGATTATCTGCCATCTGTTGTCTACAGCCGTTCAATTGCTGAAGAGTCCTCTAGAAGGGGGAGAAAGAGCTCATTCTTGACGGAAGGTTGAATGTACATTCAGAGGTAGATTCAGCTGAGCAAGTGCCCGGCTAATCCCCTTTGCACACAGGGACAAGGCTGCCACCAACTCTAATTGATTCTGAAATGAATCTGTATAGAAAATTAGAAGGTTTTGGATTCCCGTGTGAGCCTCAATAAAGAGCCAGGATGTAAGCCTGACAGCTGAATGGATTCAGAAATGAAAATCTGATAAGCGGCTTAAAACTGTACTTAAGTCCAGAAATGATTTGAATGCTGTTGTTAATGGCACATTGTATGTTGTCACCTAGTTAATTATCTCTGAAGATGAGTTCTTGTGGAGGAGAAGAGATGCCATTCTTCCACAGCTTCTCCTCATCACATATTTATTAACTTCCCCCTCTTCCCAAACTATCATTGCTAGAAGGCAGAAAGAAAGGATTAGGCCACTGCAGCTCCTCTGTGCCTGTCAGTTCACTCTGCCAGACTTCAAATATGAACTGTTGCATGTACTGTCACTGACATTTCCTTTTACATCTTCATTTGCAAATGAGGAGCTGACATTTGTTAGGCCTTGTATTTGCACACAGTCCCACCACATGAAAAGCAAACACTGTCACTGCTGGCTACTTTGTTTATTCCTTTCCAGATAGTATATGGCCTATTTAGAAATTTTCTTCAGAATTTTTTTTTTAACTAACTGAGATAGATAGTCACAGAGCTACATGTCCTCATATTTTATTCAGGAAGCCGTCTGCAGTTTATGGAGCGTGCACGGCATTTGATAGCTATTTAAAACTGTATTTTTAAAACCAATTTGCACTTTTCTGGCTTATATTCTTTGGGTTTATTTTCTCTAGATAAATGTAGGTTCATTTTGTGATTTAAGAGAGATCAGGTTTCTTACCTATCGATTTTATTTTTTTAGCAGTAGGAAAATATTTTCCACCAAATGAAAACAATGAAGTGAATTTTTAAACCATAATGCATTTTCCAAATATTGTTTTTGGTTTATTAAAGTTTCATCATTTCAAAAGTAGCTTGACAATGTCAACCTACTCAACATCATTAAGATAATCATCTGTTATTATTAGAGGACTTTTTGTGAAACAGAAGCTTGAAGACAGCCTCATAGAGCAGTACATATGCCTAGAGCTGAGCTGCATTCCTGTTCAGAAAGGTAGAGGCTTGTTTGCTTGCTAAGGTGGTCACAAAGGGTTGATCACACACTTAACTCCCAAAGAACTGAGAATTCTGCGAAGTCAAATTTTAATAGTCTTTTTAAAAATAAATCAAAATCATTCCTTAGGACAATGACATCAATTAGGAAGAGAAAAATAAAAAAGACAATTTCGTGGTTATTAGTAAATTTTAAAATGTAGTAAATTGAAAATCCTTATCCTATTTTATCACATTCCAAGGTGGCATGTGTCAATAATTATTCCCTGTAACATGTCATAGAAACAACATTTTCCTCACACATTTAACAATATCCAAAATCCTTTTTCTTATGCTCTTAATCCAGTGCTACTCCTTTTTACATTTCACTGGACTCTACTAGTTCACTGCAGTCTGGAAATTGTTACTCTTCACCTTTCACCTATCCAGCAAGTCAAGAGTTTACAAACAAGTTACATATTACAAATGAAAAGTTTAAAACATTGTAAAAAGCCAATGTTCTCTTTATGTTAAAGACAATAGAGGAAAATGACATGTCTGTCATACATAGGAGGTAGTAAGTTCTTAGGGGCCAGAATGTGTGTGTGTCTTTGTATTTTATACTTGCATTTATAACAGATAAATAATAATCAGCTAACATAAACTGAATAAATAATCTCTCCTTCAATCAATTATTAGAATTTTTCCTTTATTTCATATTGCCCTGTTTTGACATCTTTAACAAAAATATACAACTCATATGTTAAAAAGAAACTATTAAGTTGATGTTCAAAAATACAAAGGATGATAAGTAATGCCAAAGGGAATACCTGCCTGGCATATTATGTCAATGACAGAGAATTAAAATGGTAAGAAAATGTCAGAAATGAAGCAAGTGAAGTTTAACTGAGCTCAGTTACTCAGGCTTAGAATTGTTTCAACCATTTATTTGAAAATTAAGGACTATATCCAAATTTAGCTTTACAAAAGAAGAACAAACTAGATATGTGAGGAAAAAATCCTCCATTAGTATGCCACTCTCATTGAGATTTATGTGATTTATGCCTTGTTTTTCTCATAAGAAAATAATAAACTTGAAACAAGTGTCAGACAACAAATGTATCCCATAAAATATGCCTGTTATTTAGACTGGTGTTTAATGAAGGAAACAGAAAGAAAAGGAAACTTTTAGAGTATCTTTTAGTAGGGTGTTTGCTTTTACTAATGAAAAAAAAATGTAAATGGGTCACTTTGTGCCTTTCCACTGATTATTTAAATATCTCTCACAAACTTAACATTTTATGGTCCCGTTATCTCCTATAAGCAAAGCAATCTAAAATCATTGAAAGGAGTAGGGAGATCTCATTAAAACAACACTCTTCATCCAGATACCCAGACTGCTTAGACTAAGATTCTTTGAAAGTACCGTGAAAAGTATCAATTACTTTTGATCTTTCACTATTTTGATTATTTAATTTATTTATTCACCAGCTAGTTTGGTAAACTCTCACTTTTTTTTTCCACTTTAATTTTATACCATTTTATTTTCAATAATTGGACACTGGCTACACTCTTTTCCTTATGGCAATGATAGTTAAAAGAATCTCACTTTTGCTTATCATTCATCTTTTCATAATTGCTTAGATAATTTGCTTTCATGCTTGCATAAATTACCTAAAACCAAAAGCTTATGTTTGGTCTCTCAGATAGTATCATGCTCTAAAAACGTCAAACTAATTTTTTGTCTTTTGTTAAAATATATCTGTAATGCTTTTATAAGACAATTTTTATCTATATATTTATACATAAAATACTTGGTTTAGAAAGTATTTTTTTTTTTTTGCTTTAGAAATTATTATAAAAATGTAATGATCCAGGTCTTGGTGGTACTGGATATAATTCTAGAAAGTGCTAGTTGCTCAGTGTCCAACTCTTTGCAACCTCATGGACAGTAGCCTACAAGGCTCCTCTGTCCATGCAATTCTCCAGACAAGAATATTGCAGTGGCTTGCCCATTTCTCTCCCCAGGGGATCTTCCCCACTCAGAGATTGAACCCAGGTCTTCTGCATTGCAGGCGGATTCTTTACCATCTGAGCCACGAGGAAAGCCCTTTACAATTCTGGAAATAGTAGCCGATTGCACAGTTTTCTTTTGAACATGCAGCGAGAAGCAGCTCTTAACATGCAAGAGGTCATGATTAGTACAACATGACATCCACACAAGCCACAATTTATTGGATGAGAAACCAGAGTGACACTTCCAATTAGGCTAGATTATGGCTCATGAGGTGCAACATCTAGCAAAGTTACAATAGGCCAGTTATTAACTGATTAGCTCTCACCGATCTTATTTTGGCTTCAGTCCTCCCTTAAGGGGTGAAGCTTCCAAACATAGAAAAAAATAGTACATATCAGTAAGCTAAATAGTTTCACAGAAACTAACAAGTGAAAAATAAAGATAATGAGAGGTACTAGAATAAAGAGCAGGGAAGGAAGATAGAATGACCAATTCATTAGAGCCTACTCTACCAAGAACTGTATATTAAGTGACACTGCTTTCCAGTTTTCCTGCTCACTGTATCCATTTAATAAAATTCATCAACAACCTTAATCTGAACATGGCTCTCATTTTTCAATCTGAAAGAGGATAAACGATAGTCACAGGAAAACTAACGAGTCAAAAAGTGAAGAGAAAACATATTTATAAAATTCAATTTCATAAGTGAATGTTTTTTCTAAATTTATATAAGTGCATCTTATTTTTCTTAGGAAAATAATAGATAAAAACACTACATACAAAAAAAAAAAAGAAAGGAAAAAAAGTAAGTCACCGAGCATTTAGGATTTAATATATTTGATAATTATGTTTTATGTGTCAGCTTAGCCAAGCCACAACACTCAGATATTTGGTCAAAAATTACTCTGGACATTGCTGTGAAAGTATTTTCAGATAAAATTAACATTTATACAGTTAAACAGTCTTTGGGTAAAGCAAATTACACTCCTTGATAAGTTCTTAAGAAAAAAAAAGAAAAGTTGTCATTCTCCAGTGAGGAGGGAATTCTGTTTCTAGAGTGTTTTCAGGTCCACCTGCAACATCATAATTCTAGAGTGTTTTCAGATCCAACTGCAACAGCACCTTTCTTCTGGGTCTCCAGCCTGCCCTTCTACCCTGCAAATTTTTGACTTGCCAGCTTCCTCCACAATTATATGAGGCAATTTTTAAAATTCTCTCTCTCTGTCTTTTTCTGTCTTTCCCCATATATAGATAGATAGATATCTTAGTCTGTTTCTCTGGAAGAATTCTAATATATCTTCTTTGTATCAAGTAATGTTCATTCTTATTCAACAATGGTATTACATTAGCATTTAAGCATCTAGAGAGCATAAAGAATCAGCATGTTGGGAGAATATAAAGATTTAGGATAGCTATTCCTGATTTAAGTGTTCCTATACTTAAATAAGGGACGATTGTTGTCTCTAGGTGGCTTGAGGGATTCCCATTTAAAAAAAAAAAAAACCAGAATAAAAGTTTCCATCAACCAGGGTAATCAGGAAAATGTCATGCTCTTCACAGAATGGAAGCCTGGGTATATTAATCTATATTAACCATAATATAATTAGCAATAAGTGCCAGCATTTTCATTTACCTTTAGTGTCAGGGAGTTATATGGCAAAAGCCAAATTTGATATGAATGCTGACCCATCTATCCTTGGTTATATGTTTTGATAACCATGGTCACATGGAATAATGAGAGATAGAATTTCTAAATTCTGAGGAGTGTGTATCATTTCTTTAATTTGCAATATTTATCTCTCTCCTATTACAGGGATTGCCTTTTGTTGCTCTGATCCCCATGATCCTAAAACTACAGAACTGTCTTCAACGGAGCCCTCCTTCTACTTTCAGCGAAAGCAACATATTAATATTTATTCACCAAGAAACAAGCAAAGATCCAAAACAGATATTATGTTAAAACATATTTCACAAACTAGAATGAATAGATTACCTTTCACCTAATGAAACATTAGAAGGAGCTGATGAAAATCTTGTCCCCTTCATAGACCCAGATAGGCTAGATTACACTACCACTGGGAGATACCTCAAAATCTTAATGGCATTTTAACAACAAAGGCTTCTTTCTTACTTATACTATGTGTTCATCACAGAGGCTGTTGGAAATCCTGTTCCACATTCTCTAGTCCAGTTCTCAGAGTGAGAAAGCGTTCATCACATAGGACCTTTTCAGCTAGTCAGGCAGGGAGAAGGGAAGGTGTCAGGTCATTCACCAGCTCTAACTGTGTTTTCCAAGAAAAGACACGGACCCTCCCACCTACATTGTGTTTGGCAATGCATTAGCCACAATTAACTTCAAAGAATCAGAGGATTCAATCTTACCATATGTCAGATAAATGGGATAATCAGAAGTATTTGGCAGCATCCATGATCACCACACTCTCTCTCCAGATGTTTAGTGTAAGATGGTGACTATAAGTATTTCATGAGGAGGTCATCACAGGTGATCAAGATTAGCAGAATCACTAGTAAGCTAAAACCAATGAAGCATCTGCCAGGCAACTGGCAACACATTAATTCACTTAAACATATTTTCTCATTTGTTCTTCACATCACCCTATAAAATACTATTATTTTCCCCAATATTATGGAAAGAAAGCTTAGATTAAACACTAAATTCATTTAATGAAAACCATTCTCCTAGTGAGTTATGCAGTAATATCTCCAACTCTGGAATGTCTGACCACATAGTGAAGTCACTTAAATCATTCTACCACTCCATAATAATGCCAATGTTCTTAATGGAGTTTAGGGATTGGGGACATAGAAAAAAAAATTATGACCAATGAGTCAGGAAAGATAAATGAGGGATAATCTGAGTGTAAAAACCTGTGGGGACCTAGATGAATGGGATGAAGCTGGAACAGCTTTATTCTTTATCCAATGTAACTTAAGCCATGAAATTAAAATACCCTTGGAAGAAAAGCTATGACAAACCTAGACAATGTAATAGAAAGGGGAGACCACTTTGCTAACAAAGGTCTACATAGTCAAAGCTATGGTTTTTCCAGTAGTCATGTACGATGTGAGGGTTGGACCATAAAGAAGGCTGAGCACTGAAGATTTGATGCTTTTGAATTGTAGTGCTAGAGAAGACTCTTGAGAGTCCCTTGGACAGCAAAGAGATCAAACCAGTCAATCCCAAAGGAAATCAGTCCAATATTTTGGCCACCTGACACAAAGAGTCAATTCATTGGAAAAGACCCTGAGGCTGAGAAAGATGGAAGGCAAAAGGAGAAAGGAGCAACAGAGGATAAGCTGGTTGGAGACATCACCGATTCAATGGACATGAATTTAAGCAAACTCCGGGAAATAGTAAACACAGCGGAACCTGGTGTGCTTCAGTCCGTGGGGTTGCGAAGAGTTGGACATAACTTAGCAAATGAATGACGACAACAACATATCTTCACCACAAAAAGGATTTGCTGCAACAGGTGAAGGAAGAACATACAGCCTTTGGGTTTTAAAAGGAAGCTAAAAAATTACTCCCTTTATTACTGAGATTAGACTACTGTTTTCTCTGTCATCACATATGTACACATATGTAGGGGACATGGGGGAATAACCAGGTTTTAAATAGTAGTCATTGAAGCAAGTATTTTCAACTTTATTTAAACCAATGACTCATTATGAAAAATACATAAATATGTCATACCTCTAAAGATTCAAATGTTCCCTATTTCTTTACACCACTTTCAAGAGTCAGGCACCTGTTTTTTGTTTTTATTGAAAGTATTTGATTTAAAGTTTGGTTACTTTTAGCAAGCTATAATATGGTAGTCATTTTGTGATAGTCATTGTATTATATGTATTATGCTTTCATCATTTGTTTGTTTTGATATAGTGACAGATTCATTCAGCAAATTAATATGGACTCCCTACTCTCTGGCCTACCATCTTATAGGTACTAAAGATACAGCAGTGAATGAGACAGAGAAGTTCTACATCTCATGGAGCCTATACTCTGAAGAGGCAAGGGCATTAAATTATTCATCCAAAGTATATAAGAAATATCAATAGAAATGATTTACAAATGTGAAGGGTCAGCCTGTAAAATTTCATGGAATAAAGTCTAGATAGAAGGCACAGCTAGCGCAAAGACCCTTAGATGAAAACAAAATGGGTGTATTTGGGAAAAGGAAAGATGGCCAGTTTGATGGTATGTTGCTGGTGATAAGAGAGCGATACAGAGAGCAAAGCAGTAATAAAATCATTGTGTATTGAAAGTAAGAAAATTAATTTTCATCATTTTCTATTTGTGAGGCAAGTTACCTTGATGAAGCATACTGGAATTTACCGATGCACCCTGGGAAAAGGATGCAACATGCTTGCCACGTCCATGTTGCTTGGTTCCTGGTCTGCCCATTGGACTCACTACCTAGTATGGCTTGTCACAGTGAGCACAGTAGGGCAGCAGATCTGGGAGAACTGTCTCTGATGCTCTCTTTCTTTTATAAATAAGGTAGAGCAACTAGAGAAGGATTTTCACTTTCCACATCAATATATTTTCATTAAGACAAGCAATTTATTGTTCTTTCAATATCCTCATCAGTCACTTTAAAATACTCTCACATGCAACATTATTTTTCTTCGGTAGAAGATTAAGATGAATGACCTGAATGAATATGCTATAGCTCACACTTACGGGAATTTCTCAAGGGAACTTGATCTAGTTCACGTATGCAGAAGTCCACTATAAAATTAACACTAGTTACATAGTGTTTATGAAAGACATCCATTGTCTTGGAAACTTTTATTGAAAATCATAGAGAAAGCATTCAGTCACTAAGGAAATCATAGAATTTCCCCCTGTGACTCAAGGTACCTTTCAGTGATGAAATAAACATAACTTGGACTTTTTTTCCCTCCCTTCCTAAGCGAGGCAGCTACAGTTCATTCTCTTTGATCTGGCATATTTTCTAAGCTTGAAAAAAAAAAATCAAGTGAGATGGCAAAATGTATTCAGCAGGTAAAATATTGTTTGGAACACATATTAAATTTAATATCTTAGTTGAAAATTAACATTGCTACAATATACTCAGAAGTGTTACTTCTGAGGATTGGTTATCATCTGAAAAGGTCTCAGTGGACAACGTCAATGGTGTCTATTGAAATTTCTTTGACTTTTTTCATTAATACATGCTCCAATAATACTTAATTTTCTATGCATTAACTGAGCCTGACCTGTCTTCCTATGTCAGAAGCCAGGAAATGCTACTGAGGCAATATTTTAAGGAGTTTCTAACACACCCTGGCAAAAATCCAAAGTTAACCTATTCCAGCAAAGAAATACCACATTTGGGAAATTAAAGTAGATGTTTGAATTTGTTGTGTGTAAAGAGAAGGAGAGTGAAGGAAAGACCATAAAGATGACCTCTATGAGTCCATAATTTAAGATGTTGCCTTGAAAATAAAAGTTTCAGAAAATTTGGTCTATTTTATCCAATAATAGCATTTCAGAGTTTTAGTTTAGAATAATTTACTTAATATTCTATCAGTTTCAACTGACACTGACTTGGGATAATTCAAACATAAAGAAATTTGAAAACAAGGACCTTCAGGTAGTCAAAGACAATAGCAAAGGGTATTTTTGATGAATAAGAAGGTGGAACTGGAAAGCTGACAGGGACCAGAGAGTATTTTCTACTAATCCTATGTCATTATGTTTTATATAATCTTTTTTTTTCTTCATATCAATTATTTATATGTCCATGCAAAGTTAGGGCTTCCTTTGTGGCTCAACCTGTAAAGAATCTGCCTGCAATGTCAGAGGCCTAGGTTCGATCCCTGGGTTGGGAAGATCCCCTGGAGAAGGGAAAGGCTATCCACTCCAGTATTCTGGCCTGGAGAATTCCGTGAACTGTACAGTTCATAGGGTCGCAAAGAGCTGGACGAGACTGAGTGACTTTCACTCACTTGCATGCAATATTTTATCACTATACCCATACCACTGTGAAATCTGAAACCATCCCAAAGTCTTTTGGGTTGCCCATTTGAGAGCAGATATATATATCTCTGTATCAGTTATTTACAACCAAGAGTGAGTTGTCACATCATACAAACATTGGCAGGAGATTAATTTCCATGATGGGACATGGGAAAAAGACATAAAATTGATAAACTCATCTTCCTATATGCATAAAATGATATGTGCTCAGATCTAATATTTGAGCACAGATATCTTTATTATGATTAGGGTGGTAACAATTCCTCTTCAGTAGAATTATTGCAAACAAATCAACATAAGAATGTGTGTGTCCTTCCACCTTCATCTCCAGAACAACAATAATCTATTTTTGAATAGAACTTCACAAATTTAAGTGTATACACACACTTTTTTAACTTTTCATATCAAAAACTATTCCTTGAAATAGTCATACATTGATGTGATTCAATTTACTTATTTTCTACTATAACTTACTTTCTGGAATACTATAATGAATAAAAATTTTTAAAGTTACTAGCACAAAGTAGTTAAAATGAATCATTTGCAAAAATATATATATAATATAGGCTATCTTCCTAGGCAACTAAAGACAAAGCAAAAACTGTCCAAAATTTAGTTAAAGGAAATAAAATACTGCCCAAGGAAAGTATGAATAAGTACTTTAAAAAGAGCAGTGGTGTGGAGAGTTTTACTAATATATCCAATAAAAGACTAAATAAAATATATGATTTTCATGAATATACATAAATGAAGTCTATATTTGATTTGTGATATTTTCTCCAAGTGTCTACCATCTTCTGATTCCATTTCTGGTCACACTCGCTTGATCAACCCTTACTTTCTTCTGTATATTAAAAGAAGAAAACATAGGAAATCAATTAAGAAGGTTAAGTTATTTTCCCAGTATCACATGCCAATGGCAAGTACATATTAAGGGAATAGATGATAGCCTGTGTTTTCTAATTCTTTTCAGGATCAAAGAATGTGAGATTAGCCTCATAAAAAGAAAGACTATACAATGAGACAGTTTAAGTGTGTGTGTGTGTCTGTGTGTCTGTGTGTGTCTCTCAAGTGAAAGAAGTAATATATTTTCCCTTTAGATATGGTTAGAATCATAGGTTAAAAGTGACAGGCCCCAAAAGAATAGAAAAATTTTCCTTTAACCCCTGCCAGCACTTCACTCCAATGTGTTCCCCCCCACCTAGAGTGACCAACTCAAACTGTCTAACCAACACCTTCTAATCCACAGCCCCAATATTGATGCCCTATATTTTATCCCATAGTTAATAAAACCTATATTTCCCCTTACTTTCAGCTAAATTGAACAGTGGACAATTCTCACAACAAAACTGAATGCTGATTGCTCTTCTTCAATCTTTAAGCTTCTTGTTATTTAAGCTTCTAGTTGTGTCTGACTCTTTGCGACCTTATGAACTGTAGCCCACCAGGCTGCTCTGTCCATGGGATTCTCCAGACAAGAATACTAGAGTGGGTTGCCATTTCCTCCTCCAGTTAAGTTTCTTTTTTCTCCTGAAATGTTCATTTAAAAGCTACTCTCACATGTGTTACCTTGTAATAAGAACTGGGCTAAAGAGACATAAGTGTGCTGTTGTGTCTTCAGTTTTGGTGTTGTACCTCCATCAGGATGAAACTTGTAATTCTGCTTTGAAAGGAAAAGGATGATGTATCAGAGACTCAGTGTCATTTCCTCTTGGGGCTCCCGAGCCTGGACTGCCATATGAGTTCTGCTTCCATCTTGCTTTGTGCTTATATCAAAATGCAGCTTGAGCTCTAGTAAAGTTGTCCTCAGAAGAAGTAGAAGAACCTTCTACATTTTCCCCTTCATTTTCTAGGGTGCTTTTGAATGCACAGATAAGAAAATAATGGTGTCAAATTAAGACATATATGTGCATATGTATTATGCTAATGGAACAGCTATTTGAATATTTGGATAATTTTAATAGGAAATTTAGAATTACAAGGACTACTTAGTATTTTCCAATGAGCAAATTTATTAATTTGATATCACCTTAAAACAAACAGAAGAAGCCATCATGAAGAGATTGTCTTTTGTATCTTTAAGAGGTCACATAAGAGACTATTTTAATTTAAGCCAAATACAATAAATCTTTGTGTTGGTGTGTATATTTGCAGATATATATATGAGTGTGTATAAAAAAAAGATTTATTGTATGCAATCTCCCTCTTCTCTTCGAAAAAGGAAGATGATTAGTTTTTAAAAATGAAAATGTTTTATCTGTCTGATTCTAACTCCTCTTAATTTTCCCTTACCTATTTATTTTTACTTCCTTCCCCACTCCTTTCTCGATCCTCTTAAAATTTCTTGCAGATTAATCTTGAAAAAATTCTTTCATTTGTGTGGAATCTAGGAATATGTAGTCCAAGTAGAGTGTAAAGTTAAAAAAAAAAATTAGGTTGCATTTCTTTTTCTATAAAATTGTGGTTAAAAAAATTAAACATACAAATCTGATTGGAGTAAAAATTAAGAGCTTTCAAAGAGTCTTTAAAGCATAGTTTAGTCAACATAAATACATGAAATTTATGAAAATAAAATATTATTTTAGCATTTCTCATAATTAAGTTAATGATATTTGTTTAAAGTCTACATTTTATCATCTTCCAAGACTTACTATATAAAATTGATCCTCATGCAATACTTACCTGAAACTAATCTTTAAATTATAGATAATTTGAAATATTTAAATTTCTACAATGGTTCTCTGAGTCAAAAAATTTATCATTTCTGAAACTGTTTAAAATTCTAAATACATAAAATTGCTTTTAACTAAATTGAATTTTAATAATAAATGCTTTTAAAATATTTAATCTCATTTCTTATAATGTGATAAATTGTAAAGATTTAATATGTAGTAAAAATTATAATTTTCATGTTCTTAGTCAAATTTAATAATTATACTAATATTAAATTGTATTTATCAGTAAATAATATAGGATAATTGGATAATTTCAAGTAGGAAAAAAAGGATGTAACATAATTAGTCACTAAATTTAATTCAGTTCAGATCAGTTCAGTCGCTCAATCATGTCCAGCTCTTTGTGAACCCATGGACTGCAGCTCGCCAGGCCTCCCTGTCCATCACCAACTCCCAGAGTTTACCCAAACTCATGTCCATTGAGTCGGTGATGCCATTCCACCATCTCATCCTCTGTTGTCCCCTTCTCCTCCTGTCCTCAATCTTTCCCAGCATCAGGGTGTTTTCAAATGAGTTAACTCTCCACATCAGGTGGTCAAAGTATTGGAGTTTCAGCTTCAACATCAGTCCTTCCAATGAACACCCAGGACTGATCTCCTTTAGGATGAACTGGTTGGATCTCCTTGCAGTCCAAGGGACTCTCAAGAGTATTCTCCAACACCACAGTTCAAGAGAATAAATTCTTAGGCACTCAGCTTTCTTTATAGTCCAACTCTCATATCCATACATGACTACTGGAAAAACCATAGCCTTAACTAGACAGATCTTTGTTGACAAAGTAATGTCTCTGCTTTTTAATGTGCTGTCTAGGTTGGTCATAACTTTCCTTCCAAGGAGTAAGTATCTTTTAATTTCATGGCCACAATCACCATCTGCAGTGATTTTGGAGTCACAAAAAAAGTTTGTCACTGTTTCCACTGTTACCCTGTCTATTTGCCATGAAGTGATGGAATCGGATGCCATGATCTTAGATTTCTGAATGTTGAGCTTTAAGCCCACTTTTTCACTCTCCTTTTTCACTTTCATCAAGAGGCTGTTTTGTTCTTCTTCACTTTCTGCCATAAGGGTGGTGTCGTCTCCATATCTGAGGTTATTGATATTTCTTCTGGCAACCTTGATTCCAGCTTGTGCTTCATCCAGCCCAGCATTTCTCATGATGTACTCTGCATATAAGTTAAATAAACAGGGTGATAATAGATAGCCTTGACGTACTCCTTTTCCTATTTGGAACTGGTCTGTTGTTCTATGTCCAGTTCTAACTGTTGCTTCCTGACCTGCATACAGGTTTCTCAAGAGGCAGGTCAGGTGGTCTGGTATTCCCATCTCTTTCAGAATTTTCCACAGTTTATTGTGATCCACACAGTTAAAAGCTTTGGCATAGTCAATAAAGCAGAAATAGATGTTTTTTTGGAATTCTCTTGCTTTTTTGATGATTCAGCAGATGTTGGCAATTTGCTCTCTGGTTCCTCTGCCTTTTCTAAATCCAGCTTGAACATCTGGAAGTTCATGGTTCATGTATTACTGAAGCCTGGCTAGGAGAATTTTGAGCATTACTTTACTAACTTGTGAGATGAGTGCAATTGTGCAGTAGTTTGAGCATTCTTTGGCATTTCCTTTCTTTGGGATTGCAATGAAAATGGACCTTTTCTAGTTCTGTGGCCACTGCTGAGTTTTCCACATTTGCTGGCATATTGAGTGCAGCACCTTCACAGCATCATCTTTCAGGATTTGAAATAGCTCATCTGGGATTCCATTTACCTTCATTCATATGCATTACAGAATAACTAAAATGTATTAGCATATTCAAATTCTTTCGGGTGACATTATATGCATATTTATATGTACGTACATGTAACTCAACGAAATTTTTCTTAAAGATAAATAGTTGAGACCTTTGAATTTTTCTACTATCTAATTTATCTTGGTCTGCAGGAACAAAAGTTGATTGTTTTGATTAATGATGATATTATAATAAATATTTGAGATTATATTAAGTATAGCAATTATAGGTACAAGAATATATACAGAAAAATGAATATAATCTGCCATTTTCTTAAGGAAATCATCATATTCTATTAAGATAGAATACTGAATATAAAATATACATATTGATTTATTTTATATACTGATAATGTTAACATTTTACAGCTAACCTCAATTTTTCATTTTCTTATTTATACAGATAACAAATTTTTTTATGTCTTATCCTACACATATGTAATGTTACATATAGACTGTGAAAGTGAATATAAATATGAATAATAAAAATGAATAAAAATAATGAGATATGTTAAACATTCTAATAACTCTGACTCTATTTTAATAGATTTACTCATAAGGGAAAACGGTATCATCCCATTCCTGTAAAACATTACAAGACAAATACAAAAAACTAAAATTAAAACTTTTTTCCTATTAAATGACTAAGTTATTCTCTTCCCAGAGAAAAGGTTTTGAATTTATTGTGAAAATGTTCTGTTACCTCTCAGTGCTTCTAACATATTCTTGAGCTAAATAATGTTTTCAATGTCCTTATTTTGAGGACTACAATTTAGATTACTAAAATCATTGCCCCTTAGTGCTGGTCCTATTTCTGACTTTGAAAAAATATGGCTTATGTGTGTCTTACATTCCCTGTTGAGTTTATTTTTTTTGTCTTTCCAAAACTCAGGCACCAAATTAGGAATAACAGTTATCGTAGATTCCCTAGAATGACCACCAGGTACCAAAATGATCACGTCCTTCTGCTTATGAAACAAAGATTATAAAAGCAATCAGGCATGCTTTGCATTTCAATTTTTATAGTGTATTGTTTATAAGTAAGATGTATTAATATAAATACATTTTAATGACTGCATACGCCTTAGTTCAAAAGCATGTTAATGTTCAAGCACAAGGTCTGATACAATATTTGTCTACCATCTGACTTGTGTCTCTAAATTTTATGCACTAGTCACTCAGGAACAATCAGTATCCACTGTGGTAAGTCTTATGGTATAAATCAAAAGGCCCCAGACAATTGCCACTGTCCTCAGCATGTATCATGTGTCCTAACTACCAGGCAATCATTGACTATCTGCTTATAAACTGATTGTGTGCTTTCCCTCAAGAGAGGGTTACATTTTCGTTCATTCTAATAATGCTGGCTAACATAATTCATTATCCAGAACAGTTTCATTTTATCCCCAAAGCATAGATAAATTACCTACGCTATTCAATCACATTTCATAAGACTCTTTAACTTAAAATTCCTAAGGATGTTTCTGGCATATGTTTCAACTTCTAAACTTATAAACCTGGTAAAAGTGTCAAGATAATATCCAAAAGTCTATTTATTAGGTTGACTAAGAGTTCATTTGGGCTTTTCCATAAGATGTTACAGGGACCATAATCAAAGTGCTTTGTGAGACACTATCCATCATCCAGAAAAACCACATCCTTATTGTCTTTAGTCATCAATAAAAATAGAAAAAAATAACTGATATAGTTAAGATAAATCTTGAAAATTATCTAAAGAATTAAGACTGCCATGGTGTTGGGACATGTCCTTAGCTGTAATGCCTTTCAGATCTTCAGCAAAGGAAATCAGAGGCTATCACATATGAACCAATCACAGCTCACCTTGGGAGACTACAGTTACACCCCCCCATACTGATTATAACTTCTAACAGGTATAAATGGTACATTATTCCACTGAGGCTGCCATAGCAAAATGTCATAAAATGAGTATCTTAATTAGCAAAATTTTATTTCTCATTATTTTAGAAACTGGAAAGTGTGAGAATCAAGGTGCTTGCTGATTTAATTTCTGGTGATGGACATTTACCTGACTTACAGACACCTTCTCATTGCATCTTCACATAGCAGGAGAGAGACAGAGACAGTACTCTTTGTTGTCTTCTCTTAGAAGGATACAAATTGGACTGGATCAGGACCTCATCCTGTGATTGCATTTAACCTTAATTACCTCTTTATAGGCCCTAACTCCAAATATAGTCATACTGGCATGCAGGAGGTTTAGGGGTCTTGTTTAAAAAAAAAAAGTCTATGAATTTGGAGGGACACAATTTAATCCATAGCAAGTGATCAAATACTTAGAGATTTAAAGCAATATACTCATCTTAATAACTAATAGGTCCAAATGACTTCTCAGGGATTTGTTGTCATGTCATGTCATATCATGTCTGACTTTATTCAACCCCAGGGACTGTAGCCTGCCAGGCACTTCTGCCCATGGGAATTTTCAGGCAGGAATACTGGAGTGGGTTGCTATTTCCTTCTCCAAGGGATTTTCCCGACCCAGGGACTGAACCCAGGTCTCCTGCAATGCAGCTGGATTCTTCACCATTGAGTCACCAAGGAATCCCTATACAACCTTCAATCAGGAAACCCAGTTTTACTAAAAATGATGCCAGCATAAATTTGTTCTTGAATTTGTTGAAAGGACCTTATCAGGTACTATTAACTACAAATACTGTAATTAAATTACAAAGGTTGAATGCCTGGAACTTCATTTGCCACTGAAAATATTTTATTCCCATGAATTGGAGGTCTTTACAACTCAGACATCTATAATTGGGAATCTCTCAAAATACTTCAGAGAAAATAGCATGACGAAAGAGAAAGATTTCTCAAGAAACTTGCATCTAGCATCTGGCAGGAGACTTTCATATGTAAATAACTTCTACCCCCAAATTTTGTGGACAATGACCCCCAAATGTCAGGAGTCAATGACTGCCATCCTCTTTCCAAACTTTATTTTCAGAGCAAACTTTTTTCTTTCCTATGCTATTTTAAAATTCTAGACCTTTAATTATAAAAAACGGAACTGAATTTTTTTTCCTTAACTCCACTGATTAGTTTCTAAAAGATAATCTTTGGCATATCGATACCTAACTAATGATAAAAAGAGAAAAGAAAATAAAACTTTGAGACTTTGCCACTATTATTTTTGAGTCATCTATTTCAGGCAGTTCAGATGGAGCTTGGTATTTGTTTCCCTAGTTAGGACTGTGGAAAATTGGTGCATGGGAGAGGATCACTTTATGATTCTACTTTTTATAATCATCAGCATTACAGTTCCATGCTAATCCTTTCCAGTCTTAAATGGCTCTATATAGCTGATAACCTGGGCCAATGATTGAAGTCACCAAGGCAAACCAAAACTCAAATGAAAAGCTAACAGCTGTGCTCATTACTCAAGAATCTTCTGTGATCACAGAACTTCCTTGTTCTGTAGATTCAGAAACCACAGAGTGTCGCTAAATATATAGATTCTGGGATCTGACTGAAGCCTATTGACCATGAGTCAGTCCTTTGCTGGCCAAAAGATGACCATGAAACACCTTGAAGGCCTAAAATAAGTACTTAACTGTAACATTTATGAGACCTTGGCTGTTTCTGCCTACCTCTCTTGTTAAACCCAAATTGTCCAAACTAAACCATGACCCGTCATGCTGCTCATACGTCCTCTTCCAAAATTAATGCAACCAAAGCTATCTCCCCCCAAACAGGCTATCTCCTGGCCTTTAATTAAATACACTTAAAATAGGTAAAATTCTATTTTAAAATTATTTTTTTGTTCTTCATTGTTCAAATTATACACTTTAAGGCTAACAACACATTGTTTGTTTGTTTGGAACCTGCAAAAGCAACATTAAAGTAACCGTGTGCTGCACTTACTGGGATAAATGAAACAAGATGTAATGGAAAGGGAGGGGATTAAAAGGTGTTTGGGTAAAAGTTTTATAATTATCACGACCAGGATCTGAGACTATGAGTATCACTTCATATATTATGAAATGATATTATTCTCTGGGCATGTTAAAGTTATGGATCAACTATCTTACTTATCTCATTCAAAAGATTTCTACTGCATGAATCATACAAGCAAACATTGATCTAAGCTCTTGGAATTAAACAGAACAGATAAAAGTCATTGTCCTGAAAATTACAGTATATTAGGATAACATTCAAGTAACACAAAAAATAAATATGGGCATCAATACAGACCGTGATGCCCAGAGGAATTCCAGTTTATGATTATTTTCATTAGTTCTGTCCAGTTTAACATATTTTTACAAGGTTTTATTTCAAGTTTATATGTTCTTAATTCCTTAATTTTTTTGAAACAATTTTAGATTCAGAGGAGGTTATGAAGTTAGTTTCGAAAAGAGCTATGTACACTTTGCAAGTTTTCTTTAGTGGCTGCAACTTACACAATTATAGCATAATGTCAATATGAAGAACTTGATACTGGTACAATGTACATGCATAATTCTATGTCATTTTATTACATGGGTTGATTAGCATAACCACCTCTGCAATGACCATAGGAAGACTCCTTCACCACAGAGGTCTCTCTCTGGTACCCTTTTATATCACACATAACCACCAGCATAACCTACATTAAGTTCCCCCCTTCTCCAGCAGTCATGAATCTGTTTCCCATTATAATTCCAATATTCAAGAATGCTATATAAATAGAAGCATACAGTTTTTTACTGATGCAATTGGCTTTTTTTTCCCACCCAGCACAATGCCCTTAAGAGCCATGCAAATTATTGTGTGTATCAATAGTTTATTACTTTTTTATTGCTAAGTAACATTCAATGGTATGAATGTATCTCAGTGTGCTTAACCATTCCCTTACTGAAGCATTATTCAATGCTTCTAAGGTTTATCTATTAGAAATAAAGCTGCTATGAAAGTCCATGTTCAGTGAACCTAAGTTTTCAACGCTCTAGGAAACATACAATTGCTGGGTCTTATGGTAGTTTTCATTTTTATTTTTATAAGAAAATGTCAGACTATTTTCCAAACTGCTTGTGCCATTTTACATTACTACAAAGCTTAGACAGAGATTCAGTTTCTGTGTATATTAGTCAGCATGGGGTATTATTATTATTGTTGCTAAATTTTATCTCTTCTATTATGTATGCACTGCTATCTCACCACAGTCTTCATTTGGATTTTACTGATGGCTAATCATGGTGATACTTTTTCATGTGTTTATTTGCCAATCTTAGATGCTAATCAGTGAAATGGTAATGTCTCTTCAAATCTTTTACTCATTCATTAATTGGATTATTCTTTAGAGTTGACTTTTGAGAATTCTTCATGTATTCGAGAGATATGTTCTTTGTCATATATGTGATCTGCAACAATTTCCCCCAGACAGTAGCTTCTCTTCGTATTAACTGAAAATCTCAACAGAAGTTGTTTAAAATTTTGACAAAGCCCAGTTTATCACCTTTTCTTTTATAGATTATGTGTTTAGTGTCAAGTTTAAAAATTCTTCACTCAGTCCTAGATCCCAAAGATTTGTGCCTATGTCATCTGAAGTTTTCGGACACGACTGAAGCGACTTAGCAGTAGCAGCAGCAGCATCCGAAGTTTATAATTATTCTATGTGGATCTTGAGTATTGTGACCTTGCTGAATTCATTTACTTTTTTTAAATATAATTTATTTTTTATTGAAGGATGATTGCTTTACAGAATTTTACTGGTTTCTGTCAAACTTCAACATGAATCAGCCATAGATATACATATAACCCCTCCCTTTTGAACCTCCTTCCCATCTCCCTTCCCATCCCAACCCCTCAGGCTGACACAGAGCCCCTGTTTCAGTTTCCTTAGCCATACAGCAAATTCCCATTGGCTATCAATTTTACATATGGTAGTGTAAGTTTTCTTGTTACACTTTCCATATATCTCACCCTCTCCTCCGCTTTCCCCATGTCCATAAGTTCTATTCTTTATGTTTATTTCTCCACCGATGCACTGTAAATAAATTCTTCAGTACCATTTTTCTAGATTCCATATATATGTGTTAGATTATGATATTTATCTTTTTCTTTCTGACTCACTTCACTCTGTATAACAGGTTCTAGATTCATCCACTTCATTAGGACTGACTCAAATATGTTCCTTTTTATGGCTGGGTATTATTCCATTGTGTCGATGTACCACTGCTTTATCCAGTCATCTGTCACTGGACATTTAAGTTGCTTCCATGTTCTAGCTGTTGTAAATAGTGCTGCAATGAGCAATGGGATGCATGTGTGTTTTTCAATTTTGGTTTCCTCAGGGTATACGCCTAGGAGTGGGACTGCTGGATCATACAGTGGTTTTACTCCTAGTTTTTTAAGGAATCTCCATACCGTCTTCCATAGTGGCTGTATCAATTTACATTCCCACCAACAGTGCAAGAGTGTTCCCTTTTCTCCACACCTTCTCCAGCATTTATTGTTTGTAGACTTTTTGATGATGGCCATTCTGACCGGTTTTCCCAGCACCATTTATTGAAGAGGCTGTCTTTGCCCCATTGTATATTCTTGCCCCTTTTGTCAAAAATAAGGTACCCTTAGGTGCATGGGTTTACTTCTGGCCTTTCTATCATGTTCCATTGGTCCGTATTTCTGTTTTTGTGCCAGTACCACAATGTCTTGATGACTGGAGCTTTGTAGTATAATCTGAAGTCAGGAAGGTTGATTCCTCCAGTTCCTTTCCTCTCTCAAGACTGCTTTGGCTATTCACCGTCTTTTGTGTTTCCATATGAATCGTGAAATTTTTTGTTGTAGTTCTGTGAAAAATACCATTGGTGATTTGATAAGGATCACATTAAATCTGTAGATTGCATTTGGTAGGATAGTCATTTTCACAAAATTGATTCTTCCTATCCAGGAACATGGAATATCTCTCCATCTGTTTATGTCATCTTCGATTGCTTTCATTAGTGTCTTATAATTTTGTGTGTACAGATCTTTTGTCTCCTTAGGTAAGTTTATTCCTAGATATTTCTTTTTGTTGCAATGGTGAATGGGATTTATTCCTTAATTTCTCTTTCTGATTTTTCATTGTTTGTATATAGAAATGCAAGTGAATTCTGTGTATTGATTTTGTATCCTGCAACTTTGCTAAATTCACTGATTAGCTCTAGTAATTTTCTGATACTATCTTTAGGGTTTTCTATGTACAGTATCATGTCATCGGCAAACAGTAAGAGCTTTACTTATTTTCTGATCTGGATTCCTTTTATTTCTTTTCTTCTCTGATTGCTGTAGCTAGGACTTCCAGAACTATGTTGACTAATAGTGGTGAAAGTGGACACCCTTGTCTTGCTCCTGATCTTAGACGGAATGCTTTCAGTTTTTCACTTATGAGAATAATGTTTACTGTAGGCTTATCATATATGGTCTTGACTATGTTGAAGGAGGTTCCGTCTATGCCCATAAATGGGCATTTTGTCAAAGGCTTTTTCTACATCTACTGAGATGATCATATGATTTTTATCTTTTTAATTTGTTAATATGGTACATCACACTGGTTGATTTGCATATATTGAAGAATCCTTGCACCTCTAGAATAAACCCAACTTGATCATGGTGTATGAGCTTTTTGAGGTGTTAAATTCATTTATTAATTTTAGCGATTTTTTTTTGAGTAAATTTCTTAGGACTTTCTACATCATCATGTCATGTACAAATAGCAACAGATTTATTTTTCCTCTTCTGATCTGTGTGCCTTTTATTTTCTTTCCTTGCCTTAACATCCTGGCTAAAATTATAGCATAGAATAGAAAAGATGAGAATGAGCATTCATACTTTTTTCTCTACTTAGAAGAGAAGTGTTTAATTTTTTGTCATTCAATCCTACATTATTAGATGTGGCAACTTTTTCTAAGTTTTCTTAAAAATCAACTTAAGAAAGTTCCCTCTATTACTATGTTTCTGAGAGTTGTTTTTTTTTTTAATGAGTGCTATTAAATTTTCTCAAATTCTTTTTATGCATCAGTTTATTTGACCATGTTACTTTTTTTCAGTCTGTTAATGTATATATTTTCTCAATTGATTTTCAAATATTGAGCCATCCTTGACTCTCTGGAATAATGCATATTACATTTTTTACAAATTGAAGGTTTGTGTCAACCCTGCATTCAGCAAGTGTGCTGGTGCCTTTTTTCCCAACAGTATTTGCTCACTTCCTATCTTTGCATCATATTTTTGTAAGTTTCACAATATTTCAAAATTTTTAATTGTTATATATTTGTTATGGTGATTTGTGATCAGCAATAATTGTGTCACTACTTTGGTATAACTTTGATGTACATGTGACTGTTTTGGGTCACCATGAACTGCTGAGAGTCCCTTGCAAGGAGATCAAGCCTATCAATCTTAAAGGAAATCAATCCTGAATTATTCATTGGAAGAACTGATGCTGAAACTCCAATACTTTGGCCACCTGATGTGAAGAGCTGACTCATTAGAAAAGACCCTGATACTGGGAAAGATTGAAGGCAGGAAGAGAAGGGGATGACAGAGGATGAGGTTGTTGGGTGACATCACCGACTCAAAAGACGTCAGTCTGAGCAAGCTCCAGGAGTTGGTGATGAACAGCGAAGCCTGGCATGCTGCAGTCCATAGGATCAGAAAGAGTCAGACATGACTGAGTGACTGAACTAAACTGAACTGCTGATGAACTTAAAAAATGCTCTGTCTCCTTCTGTTCTGGTCACCCTATTCCCTGAGACATAACAATGTTGAAATTAGACCAACTAATAATCTTATAATTGCCTCTAAGACTTTAAGACTTAGATGCCTGACTTTAAATCAAAAGCTAGAAATGATTACCTTAGGGAGGAAGGCATGTCCAAAGTTGAGACAGTCTGAAACAGTCAACCACACTGTGATTGCAAAGGAAAACTTCTAAGGGAGATTAAAAGTGCTACTCCAGTGAACATATGGATCATAAGAAAGCAAAATGGCCTATGACTGATATGGAGAAAATTTTAGTGATCTGGAAAGAACAAATCAGCTACAACATTCCCTTAAACCAAAGCCTAAATCCAGAGCAAAGCCCTAACTCTTTTCAATTCCATGAAGGTTGAGGGAGGTAAGGAAGCTTCAGAGGAAAATCTGAAACTTAAAGAGTTTCTTTCATGAAATTTAAGGGGAAAAGCCATATCTATAACATAAGAGTGCAAGGTGAAGCAGCAAGAACTGATGTAAAAGCTGAAGCAAGCTATTCAGAAGATCTAGCTTAGAAAACTAATGAAGGTGATTACACTAAACAGTTGGATTCCCTGGTAACTCAGTCAGTAAGGAATCTGCCTACAGTGCAGGAGACACAGGAGATATGAGTTTGATCCCTGGGTCAGGATGATCCCCATGAAAAGGATATGGCAACCCACTCCAGTATTCTTGCCTGGAAAATCAAACGGAGAGAAGAGCCTGGCAACATACAGTCCATGAGGTCTCAAGGGTCAGACACGACTTAGTGACTAAACCTATACTAAGCAATAGATTTTGTTTAGTTTTTCTACAAAGAACAGCAGAAACTGTATTTGTTGATCAAGGAATGGGAAAGGGAGGGCTCATACTCCAAAGACTACCTTTCCTTGGGTAGAGGGCAGGGAATAGAAAACTTTTAAAGGGTAAGAAGTGAGTGGGCCATCAGAATTTGTCGAAAGGGGCAGCGATTGCCAGAATAGCCAGAACATGTGCAGTCCGTAGTGCTCCATTGCACAAGACACTAATCATGCCTTAAAAAGTGCCAGTTCCCCCTTTTGGGGTGGAAATTTTAACATGGTAATGAGGCTAAGACAACTTCTGGACACTTTTGGGTCTCATCACAATAGAATTTCAATGTAGACAAAACATTTTTTCATTGGAAGATGCCATATAAGATTTTTATAGCTAGAGAGGAGAAATCGATATCTGCCTTCAAGGTCTCAAAGTACATGCTGACTTTCATGTTAGGGGCTAATGCAGCTGGCGACTTTAACTTGAAGCTAATGCTCACTTACCATTGTGAAAAATCTTAGAATTATAATGTTTATTCTTCCTGTGCTCTATAAATGTAACAACAAAGCCCAGACGACAGCACATCTGTTAACAACATGGTTTATTGAATGTTTTAAGCCCATTGTTAAGATCTACCATTGATCAGAAAAAAAAAGATTTCTTTCAAAATATTACTGCTCATTGACAACGCACCTGGTGACCCAAGAGCTCTATGACAGCTGTATCCTTACAAAATGTATTTTGTAAATAAGGTCTTGCTTGTTCTCTTAAAATGTTCTTTCATAGATCTCATCAGCTTTGAACATAGTAAAAATTAATTTGATGACATAATTTATCATGAATTTGGGACACTTGAGTTTAAAAGTGCTCATTAAAATATCATCAGAAAATTAAAAGATACGTTTATTGACCAATTGGTTCTGCTATATTAAAGAATCTACAAAATAGGGACTGGGTGAGGTACATGAAAGATATAAATAGAGTGCTCAGAATACAGGAGATATTTGAGTGAAGCCCTCAAGGTGAGGATATGAGTTGTGCAGGTATCTGGGAAGAGTGTTCCAGATAGAGGATATGGTCTTCGCAGAGCCCCTATGGCCTGAGGTGCTTGAAGGTCAGCATAAGGTCAGTGAGGATGGAAATGGAAAAGAGACAGTAGTGGGCCGGTGGGGAGGTGGTCAGAAAGAAATGAGGTTAACAGATAATGAAAGCCACAATGGTAAGTCAAGTTTTGTATGGCCAAATGGGCCATTTTAAGGACTTCTTCTTCTTCTTTTTTTTTTTTTTTCACTTTGGAAGGGTTTTTTTTTTTTTTTTTTTTTTTTTTTTTTTAAAGCAGAGTTGTGTAATGATCTGATTTATTTTATTGAGATATTCTGTTTCTGTTTTTAAAATAGGCTGTAGAACTGTTAGAGCAGACAGATAGCTAGATATGAGCAGAAAAAAGGGAGTGGGCACAGGTCATGTGGAAGGATAAGTCTTATGAACAAAGGGGGTCCTTGGACAGACAAAGAGAAGCAAGAACCTCTGGACTGACAAGAAACCATAAGTTTTGTAGTAACAAAGGTCGTAGAGGCAGATAAAGAAAGATGGGGAAAGGCAGGAACCTCCAGCATTAGAATGTGAGCCTTTTGCTCATTATGCTCTCATTACAATAAAATTAGCCTTGTAGGTAAGAAGTACCCATCATGCACCAACATCTGGACACTTCCAATCAAAACTAAATAAGGGATAACCAACAAGGACCTAGTATATAGCACAAGGAATATGCTCAATATTTTGTAATAACCTACAAGGGAAAAGAATCTGAAAAAATTACATATATATATGAGTATGACTATATAAATACAAATATATTTATAAAATAATTGCTTTTCTGTATACCTGAAAATAACATGATATTGTAAATCAACTATACTGGAATTAAAAAAAATTAAAAAAAAAAACACTTTAGGAAAAATAAAGACTAAATAAGGACAAAATTCCTCCTCTTTTCAGGAAGGTAGAGCTGGGAGGAAACATCAGGAAATACGGCCCCAAACCCCTTCCTCTCCAATGAATATTCTGTGCATTCATTTTCACACCCCATATTACCAACTTGCCAAAGAAACTCAGCCTCAGCATAGCTACTCACCTGAGTCTGCCTGCTCTTCCCTTAGGAGCACACTATGGCTTAGCAAATTCTTGCTTTGCTTTTCTTACATCCATCTCTGAATTCTTTCTCAACAAAACAATAACCTGCTCTCTGAGAACAGAACGACAAGTTAGCAGTTTATTATTCTAACTCAGGGAAGAGAATGAGAGAGGTAAAATTTGAAATTATAGGCTCCACTGGACACAAGCCAGAGCCTAGACAAATGCTTTCTTCAGGAAGCAGTCTGGGTCACCAGTCTGGTTTAGACTCCCAATTCTTAGTGGAGAATCACTCTCAGAGAGTCTCATCCTGCCTTTTCTTTTATGAAAAGCAGCCTCAACTGAATTCTCCTTCCCCACCAATAAGATTATTTTTAATGTATACATATCAGGAGTAATCAAACCCCTTTCCTCTTACTCTAATGAGTAAGGGTGTGGGTAAGTGAGGTTGCTCAGTCATGTCCCGAGTCTTTGCAACCCCATGGACTGTAGCCTGACAGACTTCTCTGTCCATGAAATCCTCCAGGTAAGAATACTGGAGTTGGTTGCCATTCCCTTCTCCAGGGGATCCTCCTGACCAAGGAACTGAACCTGGGTCTCCTGTCTCCTGCCAGGCCGATTCTTTACAATCTAAGCCACCAGAGAAACCCTAGCTAGCCCCCAAATTTTTGCTATAATAGTATTATCAGTTTAGCAGTTTAGATAAGGGAATAATGAAAATTAAAATAAAAAAATTTAAATGTTGACTATTGCTATAACAGTTACCTTTCCTGTTTATCATAGCTTAAACCCTTTCCTCCTGCCTATCTATATATCTTCCTATGTCACAAAAAGACACATACCATGTCATGAAGATGCACTTCTGTTTGATCATAAGGACCAACTGATAATATAAATTATCGTCCCTAAGTGACAACAGCTTTTATGGTTTACGAGAACCACAAAAACACAGTTTTTGAAAGGAACATGATTATAGCATTGGCATTTTAAATTTTTATAATTTGCTATTTAAGTTCTGTCTCAGTAGTGTGTAAAATGATAATATTTGCATTTATACTAATCACTGTCCTACAGTGGGCCGATATGCAACCCTCCTTTACATTCACTTAAAATCACCCTGAGTGAATAAATAAAGTTCTGATCAGTCCTATGTACCTTTGTAAAAAAATTTTTGGCTGATTCAAAGCATTCCTCTCCTCAACTGTTGGTAATTCCAATTCCAAAGAAAGGCAATGCCAAAGAATGCTCAAACTACTGAACAGTTGCACTCATCTCACAAGTTAGTAAAGTAATGCTCAAAATTCTCCAAGCCAGGTTTCAGCAATACATGAACCGTGAACTTCCAGATGATCAAGCTGGTTTTAGAAAAGGGAGAGGAACCAGAGATCAAATTGCCAGCATCCACTGGATCATCAAAAAAGCAAAAGAGTTCCAGAAAAAATCTATGTCTGCTTTACTGATTATGCCAAAGCCTCTAACTGTGTGGATCACAATAAACTGTGGAAAATTCTGAAAGAGATGGGAATATCAGACCACCTTACCTGCCTCTTGAGAAATCTGTATGCAGGTCAGAAAGCAACAGTTAGAGCTGGACATGGAACAACAGACTGGTTCCCAATAGGAAAAGGAGTACGTCAAGGCTGTATATTATCACCCTGTTTATTTAACTTATATGAAGAGTACATCATGAGAAATGCTGGGCTGGAGAATGCACAAGCTGGAATCAAGATTGCCAGGAGAAATATTAATAACTTCAGATATGTAGATGATGCCACCCTTATGGCAGAAAGTGAAGGAGAACTAAAGAGCCTTTTGATGAAAGTGAAAGAGTAGAGTGAAACAGTTGGCTTAAAGCTCAACATTCAGAAAACTCAGATCATGGCATCCAGTTCTGTCACTTCATGGCAAATAGATGGGGAAACAGTGGGAACAATGTCAGACTTTATTTTCTGGGGCTCCAAAATCACTGCAGATGGTGATTGCAGTCATGAAATGAAAAGATGCTTACTACTTAGAAGGAAAGTTATGACCAACCTAGACAGCATATTAAAAAGCAGAGATATTACTTTGCCAACAAAGGTCCGTCTGGTCAAGGCTATGGTTTTTCCAGTTGTCATGTATGGATGTGAGATTTGGACTGTGAAGAAAGCTGAGCACTGAAAAATTGATGCTTTTGAACTGTGGTGTTGGAGAAGACTCTTGAGAATCCCTTGGACTGCAAGGAGATCCAACCAGTTCATCCTAAAGGAGATCAGTCCTGGGTGTTCATTGGAAGGACTGATGTTGAAGCTGACATTCCAATACTTTGGCCACCTCATGCAAAGGGTTGACTCATTTGAAAAGACCCTGATGCTGTGAAAGATTGAGGGCAGGAGGAGAAGGGGATGACAGAGGATGAGATGGTGGGATGGTATCACCGACTCAATGGACACAAGTTTGGGTATAGTCCGGGAGTTGGTGATGGACAGGGAGGCCTGGCATGCTGGGTTCATGGGGTCACAAAGAGTTTGACACGACTTAGTGACTGAAATGAACTGAACTGTTGGTAAAATGTATGGCTTGGGAGAGACAAAATGGGAGGAAAATAATGGTCTTATTTTCTACTCCTTTTCTATTTCTTCCTCAGTACTTGCCTACAGGATGCAGATATGGAATTCAGATAGAGGAAACAAGACTCGAATTTGTTAAATTGCCATAGCAGTGCTGGGACAAGACCGTTGCATGGCTTGGCTTGGTCCTGTTTCATTCTAGTGGTCTTTATCAATATAGGAAGGAGTGGGTATGTGTTTGGGCTACTTTTCAACCCCTCACAATCATTCTATCTTTTAATAAGGTCTCTCTCATAGAGAGTGGCTATGCCTCCCATTGGTTCTGTGTCTCCACTTCTCTTTCCTGTTGAGGCAAAACCTCACTTGAACTAGTGGTCACTTGAACAACTCTATTTTCTTCTTCTTCCTTTTATGATCTTCTAGCCCATTAGAGATTTTTCTTTTCTACTTGGACTCCACATTGTTAGTTCCTTTTCACCCTACTGATCATGTGTCACTCCGATATTCATGGCTCTGAAGACTTAGAGATTCAATCAGGTAGTCTCTCCTTTTATAGGCATTGTGCAACACAAGTTATTCTCTTGGAGACTTCCCATTTATTTGTCCCTTTCCTCACATTCTTCAACTTATTTTAGGCAAAGATAATAATTCTTACTATAAACACTTCATTTACTTCAAAATAAATGGTTTTCTACTTCTGTTGTCTCTTTTCCACTCATTCTTCTTACAAATTCAGAAGTAGAAGAGGTTGAGATGGTGTCTGATATTTGTAAGGATGGTTCTAGCATCTCACAGTAAGTCTTGGGAGGAGGTTTCCAATAACATCTGTTATCTCTGTTAAATTAGTGTACATTTAACATGGTAATAAGAAAAGTCCACTTAGCCTGGTAAATTTATGTGCAGGTATTACTTTTTAATTTTGTATGGATCCATATAAAATTATGGCTATTTTCTTTGTCTCTAAAAAAAACTAAAACTTTTAAAATGAAGATTAATTAAAGCAATTAAATTTACTAATATTTGAACTAACTTGAAAACACAGTTTCTATAAAACATGAAAAACATAAAACTCAGAGTATGGAAGTTGGATGTATATTTAAGGTTCAACATCATTTGACAATAAATCTTTAAGATCATTTGACAAGAAAAAGTCAATATCCAGAAGTCTTTCTGTTTGTGTCAGGTTGGCATCTATCAGGCAATAAAGTAATCAGTAGATGTCAAATAATGCATAAATACTGCAGTCTCACTGTCACTGCACAGCATTTTTGGTTACCGTATCACTTTGCAATTAGGAAAAATGTGATTTTGGCATGAAATAAAGCTCATTGAGAACACAGAGCATTCAAGTTTCAGTTAATATTGTGAAAATTTCCCCTACATTTAATTAATGCAGTCAAATAATCACCAATAGCAATTATAAAGCACTGACAGAAAAGTAAAGGGGATTTGGCATTAGATATGTTTTATCCTAATTCTGTCAATACTAATTGGCTTTTAAAGAATTAAAACCATGCCACGGCCCATTCACCTAACTATGAGACAATGATATCTGCTTGGTCAAAAGACTGTAGGAATTACAGATAAAATAAGTAAGGAACATGGTACAGAATGTCACTTTCTAGCAAGTGCTAGTACTGTTATCTTTAGAAATTTAGACAGAAAACAAAGAAGAGACCTGTTCAGAGGAAGACATGGAGGTCTCTCCTCTTGTGACCAACTAGCATTGAAGGTACAGGCAAAGAAGTTCCCACATAAGGACACTTTGGAGTTTTGATCCAGCTTCACTTAGTTTAATCTTACTGACCTAGTTTAACTAAGGTGTACTATTGTAACTAATCAGGACTCTATTGGACTTTCAAGGACAGAATCCTATTCCCCATGCCCTCCATCTGCATCTTGTTTATAGAGACATTTTAGTCTTCTAGGCCTTCCCTGGGTTCAAAAATAAATTTAATCAGAAGAGTGAGAAAAAAAATGCAGCAACAAAGGAAAACTGTTAAGCAAGACAAAATAGTAGCTTAGCCATTAAACAAAGTCACGGATCTTTAGTTCCATCTCAAGGGCTGTAGATAATATTCTGAGACACATTCTCTGAGCTGTTTTGAAGATACTGAAACCACTCGTCCCCAAAACGGAAGCATTTAACTCTGTGCTGCCCGTAGGTATGTAGATTCCAGACTGGTTGAAACCAGAAAGTTGACGATGTTGACTTCCAATTACCTCACCATCAATCAATCAGAAAGACGTCCATAAGCTTACCACAAGTCCCAGCCCCAACTTTACAAACATTTCCCTGATGCCATAGGGAGCTCAGGTCTCTTTAGCATTAGCTCCTTGCTTGGCCCCCTACAATACGCTGTGCGCTTTCTTTCTCCACAACCTGGTGTCAGCAGATTGGCTTCACCGTGTGAAAGTGAGTAAACCCAAGTTTGGATTGGTAACACTATTATTAATGAAAATTATCACTCTACCCTGAAAACCAGATCATGTTGTCATTAATTCCCAAAGTATATTTCTACTATCAGGTCACAGGCAGCATTTCTATTTTTCAGACTACTATTCTTTAACAGTTTTTTTAACCACATTTTTGAGGCAGCTTGAATGACAGAGACTTACAAAGGGTAGTGACTAATACATCGTCTAAGAACACAGCTGTTGGTTTCTTTCGTTACTTTGAATTGTGGTTCTTTTCCAGACAAAGGTTAAATTTAGAGCATCTCCTTGAATGAAATGAGGGAGAATACTGATGTTATTCAAGAATTTTATCAACTACTAGTCTCTCACACTTTTGGTGGGTTTAAATGAAACAAATGCATCTTAGAGTGAAATTATTTGGACAGATGTCAGGGTAAACCTAAAGAAAAAAAGCAGCCCACTGTGAAGGACTTCTTACTTACCAAAGGAGTGCACAGGAGGTTTGCAGACAAATCCTATTACTGGGTAATGGGATTTATCCGCGTGTCCAGACACCGGTTTGAAAATGTGATTCTGCTCAAGACATAAGCAGAAGAGTTCTTAAATGGGACAAAATTCTGTCTTCAGGAAAGATGGAATATATTTCACTAGAGTCAATCTGATTCCCACTTTAATAAATTGCTTGGAGGAAAAAGAAAGTCTTTGCTGACGCAGGAAATGCTGAAGCTTTCTGAGCTCAGTCTTTTGAAGTAATGTCTATGGTTGGCAGTAGGCAAGAGAACAACAGTAGGGAAGAGTAGACTCAGAAACACTAGGGATTTCTGGCTAAGTGGCATCACTTATTCTTCCCAAGTAAGGCCTAGGATATTTATAATAGAGGATATTAAAGCACTGCATATTTTGTACTACATAGATAGTAAAATATTTATAAGATGCAACATCAAAATCTACTCATTTTCCCCAAATACAGCCACATGACTGGCAACCTATTTTTCTCATTGCTCATATATTTACAATGGCTATTTATTTTAAATATATATATATTAGCTATAATTACACTATCTTAAAATAGGGATTGGAGAAATTTTTCTTTGAAAAACCAGATAGTAAATATCTTTAGCTTTTGCTGGCCAAAATATCTGTCACTACTACTCCACTCTGCTAATGTAGCACTAAAGTAGCCCTAAACAATCCAGGAATGAATGGCCATGGCTGGATTTGGACAGAAGGTTGTAGTTTGCTGATCCCTGATGCTACTCATTCAGCATTTTTATCAATATTGTTCTAACATCTATTGCAGTTCCAGGCATGCAATATGGATTAATATAAATAATTCATTAAAAAGAAATGAATTTATGTTTCTGGCAGTTTATCCTCTCTGCAGAGTAATCTTTTATACATTACTTCTCCTTTCATGATTCCAGTTAATTAGTTCTGAGACTACCTGAACTATCCAAAAAATTTCCTCAAAATATGTAATAGACACATCATTTCTGTGTTTATCTTTGCCTCCATCCCCAAAATATAACATGAATCTAATCATGAGAGAAAATTAGAATAATTCAAATTGTGGGATCTTCTACAAAAATGTTGAGGTCAAGAAAGACAAAGAAAATCTGAAACAATCTTCCTAATACTCTGGCCACCTGATGTGAAGAACTAACTCATTGGAAAATACCCTAATGATGGGAAAGATTGAGGGCAAGAGGAAAAGGAGGTGACAGAGGATGAGATGGTTGGATGACATCATTGACTCAATGGATGTGAGCTTGAGCAAACTTAGGGAGATAGTGAAGGATGGAGAAGCCTGGTGTCTTGCAGTTCATGGGGTTGCAAAGAGTCAGACATAACTGAACAACAAGAGCGACATGAAAAACAAATGTGATGAGTAGTCCTGGAATAGATCCTGAATCAGAAAAGAAAAAGCTAAATAAAAACAAATGGAATACATTGTGGATTAAATAATAGCAATGCTAAAGTTCATTAATGGGGTTATGAAAAAGAATGACCTTGTTCTTATATAATACACCATGAAGTATTTAATGATGGAGGTTGGAATAATGATGTCTCCATTTCACTCAGTGCTTCAGACAAAGCAATATACACATATGTTAATTGATAATGAGAATGATAAAGCAAATGGAGACAAGTAAAGCTAAAGTATAATAGCAAAGTTCCTTTTTAAAAGTATTTTAAGACTACTATTGCCTACCCCTTTGTGCTCTCCAGATTTTGATATGCTGAAATAAGAAACATCAAGATATTTTCACAGATGATTTTTTAAGTCTACCTAATATTTCTGTTTTGAGCAGATGAATGGATACAATAATAGACACTTCGTAAAGCAGTTCAACATCTGCTGCTGCTGCTGCTGCTAAGTCGCTTCAGTCGTGTCCGACTCTGTGTGACCCCATAGACGGCAGCGCACCAGGCTCCCCCATCATCACTGGGATTCTCCAGGCAAGAACACTAGAGTGGGCTGCCATTTCCTTCTCCAATGCAGGAAAGTGAAAAGTGAAAGTGAAATCAGTCAGTTGTGTCCGACTCTTAGCGATCCCATGGACTGCAGCACACCAGACTCCTCTGTCCATGGGATTTTCTAGGCAAGAGTACTGGAGTGGGGTGCCATTGCCTTCTCCTCAACATTTGCAGAGCCCTCAAAAAAAAGTCTATAAATTTTCCCTCTAGGAAAATCATCCCTAAGGAAATTCTAATAACTAAAACTATCATGATTTTAAAATTCCAACCAAAGAAATTCTAAGTAATTCTCAAAGGACTCAATCAGCAGGAAATACTTAAAATATTTCCTTAAGCTCTTATTAATTAGATTATGTTTTGGCTTTAAACCAGATTAACAAGAACAAGAACACAGTGTTTGAGCTGATTGTTGAGTAAGAGCACAACAAAATAATATGATAAATTTGGAATACAAGTTTCCAACATGAGACTGAAACGAAGGAGCTTTCTGACAGATAGGGGCTGAAAAAATAAGGCAAACAATGAGAAATTAGACATTTCTGAGTGTGCAGGTAGAAGTTGGTTAGAAAGGCAAATATTTTTCTGTTGGGTTAGAAGAATATCCCTTCTCTGGGCAATTTTAAAGGTATTTTGTGTTCATTCTACATGACTTTACCTTTTGAAGGGTTACTTTGCCTATTTTTTTTTTTTTTTAGCATCTTTAATTATTATAAACCTCTAAAGCTGTGTAACCTCTAAAGCTCTACATGGTGATTTACACTAAGCTCTTCCAACTTAGATTACTGAATATATATGGAAAACTTTGAATTATTTTAAACTACTTAAAAAAAACACTCTACTGAAACATATTTGATATTTTAAAAGTTACATATATTTAACTTGATGAAGTTGAAGGCAAGTATACCCCAGTGAAATCATCACCACAATCAAGCCATTAATTATCCCTCACTTCTACAAGATTCCTATAAGATACTTCATTCCTCCTTCATGTATTAGTTTATTTTTATATCATTTGTGTGTGTGTGGTAAGAGCACTTAACATAAACGCTACCTGGTTAGTAAATTTGTAGGCATATGATACCTTTTTACTGTTACATATAGACCCTATGTTGTACAATACTTCTCCAGAACTTGTTCATCCTGTATTGTTGAACTAACTTCTATTTGTAAATTTAAACCTAAGTTCAGACCAATTACAGAAATTATGGGTACCAAGCCTAACTATTTACAAAACAGGGGAACAGAAAGACCTTCAAAGAACATTACCAGGTTTAAGTGAATAATATCCATGTTAAAATAAGTTAACTTGTAAAAATATACTCATTATTACTGTTTCTATTTTTTGAATCATGGGATGACCTGAGACTTACAGATCATTATATAATGTCAATTCAGCAAACCTAAAAATAGATTAATTTCTCTAGTTATACTTTTTAAGGAGCCAGTCCACTCTATTGCTATGAACATAGCTGAAAGCAGGAAATGCCAAAGTTATAAGATTAGCTTTATAGATAAAGCAATTCCAGAGTGACTAGTAAAACAATTCCTTGAAAATTAAAGTATCCTCAGATTGTGATTTTTCCAGAAATTGTGTTGATATATTTACTGCTTTGTAGCAATATCAACTATTTTGATCTGAAATTGGCCAACTGACCTCCATAAATTGCCATTTATCTTACTCCAGACCTTACAACAGTTCTTCCTCTACAAACTCTTTTCAAATTATAGATATTGTTATCACAGTGGAAGGTCATTTTAAATCTGTTTGTTGGTTCAAATAATGCTTAAAATCAATAGTATTTCCTGTGTATCTCTACACTCTGCTTGATTCAGCGGGCAAAGTGGTTGCATTCTGTAGAATATAGAATTTTTGCTGCTGAAAGTCACCTTTATCAAAAGAAGCAGCATTAGGACTTTATTTTTGTTTTGAGGCTCTACTTTGATTTATATCATCCCAATACCTGTTTCTGACTGATGTTTCTTGAGTATTAAAATTATTAATATAATTATGGAACATAATTTGGTGTAAAGAATTTTTTTACAGATCATTTTGAATCCTTTTAGCCTTTTTTTTAGCAAAGGCAGGTAGTCACTGGAAATCAAAAAGTTAGCTGTTTAATATAAATTGCAAGTATATTTTTATACACAGAACACATACACACACACACATACACACACATGCACACTCCTACATGTAACTGTTTGTAGGGAGTCATATTTTCAAAGATGCCTGTTCTTTATTCCAGTTCCAAAGGCATTTTGATCCCGGCTGTTTGAAACATGCCATTTACAGCACTTGGACTCCAACCCATGATTTGTCATTTTCATCAGTAACAGCAAGTATGGAATGAATTACAGTGGTTGTTCCTCCTTAATAAATTGCATAAAATTATTTTTTTTTATATATTCTTTGCTCTAGGATCAGAAATGCACATAGATGTGACATTTTCATCATATATGAAAAATGTAAAATGTGTATAAATTTTAGATACACAAAATGTATACAATTGTTTCTATACGTTTGTACTGAGGAATCAGAGAGAGAGAGAGAGGTATATATGTAAAATACCTGTTTTTGATTATTTAATCATAGCTACTTTTCATCTCAAAAATTATGATAATGAAACTATTTATCATCTTATTTTATAACTAGCTTCAAAGTATAATATTTCATTTTTATAACAATCATAAAAACATATACAGTTATTTTTCCACATACATTTTTTGGAGATCATATTATCTAGTATTAATAATAGAATAATTCATCTTTTTATGTATAATTTTGTGGCTTTTCTGTTTCAGTCACCAACTTTTGTAGCTCTTTCAACAGCTTTTTCCAAGTCAATAAATAAGATTCTCCAGTATCACTGGTAGCTTTCAGTTTAATGGGTATGTCATAGGCTTGGTCAGACCCCTGCCACTAGTTTTGTGTGATTTTTTGTTTTCATCTTTCTCTTGACCACAAGGAGTCTTATTTTTTTCTTTTAACTAATGTAGAGTGAAAACTAGAGAAGAAAGGGCATACTTGTAGGCCTGAAGCTAGTTTGCAAGGATTTGATTTGCAATGTACACCTGGGAACTGGGCAGTTGTCCAGCAATAATTAGTAATATAATATCACGATATATAAAGTACATCTTCACAAGTGTAAAATTCTGCTTTTGAAATTATATATTCTTCTCTATTGTACCAATAGTGTTAACAAACTGAACTTGGGTCTGATTGCCCAACATGCAGCAAAAGAAATCTGCTGATATGGGCTTGTGGTGAAGGAAAGTACAGGGCTTATTGCAGGTACCATGCAAGGAGTATGGGCAGCTAAAAGTCATGCTCAAAAGACCCACACTCCCAGTCAGCTTTCAGTGAAGGGCTTTTAAAAAAACTATGTGAAGGACAGAGTCACAGGTGTGTGATTGGTTAGTACACAATTCTCTGCCTGTTTGACGGTGAAGTAACAGGGTGATGTTTCAAGAATCTCAATAATCGACCTTCTGGTTCCAGCTGGTCTGGGGTCCACAAGCTTGCCATTGGGGTCAGTAGTTTCCATCTGGAGGGAGTCTGGCTTCCATAAAAACCAACTTATATATGTGTGCCAGACATTGTTATCTATGTCCTTCAGGTAGGAACTAAAGGTCCTGTGACTGCTATATTACTGATCTATTATATAAAATGTCACCAGTTCTGAATAGCCAGACTGCTATTCTTCATCTTTACATGTTGTCACTCATCTGATTATTAACACTTGAGCCAGGCTTTCTGAAACTCAGGGAAGATTCAGGAACCTGAAGGTTTTGTTAAGCAAGAGATGAGAAACAAAAAGTGGTCTGTTACTGAGAAAATCCCATTAGGGAATTACTTGGTTGCAGTCTCTCGTTTTCTTTGTTGCTTTTAATCCTGAAGGTAACAGGGGCAGGACAAGAAAATGAATAAAGTATTGGATAGGAGGTTAATCACAACATCAGCAGGGGAAATCAGTTTCATTAGTGTTGGTAATGAGGTGATTTATTTATCAATATCTATACCTATATTTTTAAGAAGATAAAAGCATTTAAGTCTCTCTCCCCTTGCTAACCAGGTACCTGAGCTGAACCAAGAATATGTCTGTGTAGGTGTGCCTTTGGGGGCAGGCTGAAATTTCTAAATTCATTACTCGTCTAATTTCTGGGGAACTGATATAGATAATCAAACTAAAAGAACTTGAAGTTAAGGTTATTATTTCAGGGCAAAATTCTATAAAATCAGAATCCTTTTTAGCTTTGTGCCCTTATATTGGTCACCTTGAAATTCAGTCATCTCAATAAAATAAAGTAAAATATTTTAAGTATTCTTTTTAAACTCAAAAATGAAATTTGGAGACCCACTATCATCACTTCTATTCAACATTGCATGTAAGGTCTTAGCCAATTTAATAATATGAGAAAAGTAAATTAGAGGCACAATGATGGGGGAGGAGGTGGTAAATGCATGCAAAAATAAGGTTCAAAATGAGACCAGCAGTAAAGTGTATAATTAGAACCAATTTCTTTACTTACTTGTGGCCATTTTTGAAATGTGCTTTTATATAAGTGAAAAAATATTCTTTCATGACACTAAAATCCCTTTGTGTTTAAATCCCTTTAGCTTTGGCATTAAAATCTAAATGGGTGATCTGTATACACCAGACTGTGTTGACATGTATAAATTAGGTTATTGTAAAGTCCTGCACAAGTGCATAAGCACTTGCACATTTTGACATAAACTTGCTGAAATAGATGTATTATAATAACTATTATTGACAGTATTTTTTGAATGATATAACAGGGCCTTGCTAGATTTCACCAACACTTATTATCAAAGTCTCAGTATTAGAAGTAGAAGCAAAAAATTATTAGAAGTAAAAAATAGGGCTTCTGGTTCAAGGTGGTAAAGTAGAAGGATGTGTGGTCATCTCCTCCTGCTCAGTTCAGTCAGTTCAGTTGCTCAGTCATGTCCGACTCATTGTGACCCCATGGATGGCAACAAGCCAGGCCTATCACCAACTCCCAGAGCTTACTCAGACTCATGTCCATTGAGTCAGTGATGCCATCCAACTATCTCATCTTCTGTCATCCCCTTCTCCTCCCATTTTCAATCTTTCTCAGCATCAGGGTCCTTTCAAATGAGTCAGTTCGCATCAAGTGGCCAAAAATATTGGAGTTTCAGCTTCAGCCTCAGTCCTTCCAATGAATATTCAGGACTGATTTACTTTAGCATGGACTGGTTGGATCTCCTTGAAGTCCAAGATACTCTAAGAGTCTTCTCCAACACCACAGTTCAAAAGCCTCAATTCTTCAGTGCTCAGCTTCCTTTATAGTCCAACTCTCACACCCATACATGACTATGGGAAAAACCATAGCTTTGGCTAGACTCCTCCTGCTAGAGCACCAAAATCACAACTGTTTGCTGATGGTTGAAGAATCATCTACAGGGGTACACTGGAACCCACCAAAAAATGATACCGCATGTCCAAAGACAAACAAGAAGCTGCAGCAAGATGGTAAGAGGGGCAAAATCTTGGATTAGGGATTGAACCCATGTTTCCTGCATTGCCAGGCAGTTTCTTTACCACTGAGTCAACAGGGAAGCCTTTTTTTGTTGTAATGTGACAATTCTGGGTGGGTTCCTGGATGGTTCCTGGATGAAGGCTGGTCTCTGTAAAAGTCAAGCCATAATTCAGTTCGGTTCAGTCTCTCAGTCATGTCTGACTCTTTGTGACTGCATGGGCTGCAGCACACCAGGCTTTCTTGTCCATCACCAAGTCCCAAAGCTTGCTTAAACTCATGTCCATCGAGTCAGTGATGTCATCCAACCATCTCATCCTCTGTTGTCCCCTTCTTCTCTTGCCTTAAATCTTTCCCGGCAGCAGAGTCTTTTCCAATGAGTCAGTTCTTCACATCAGGTGGCCAAAGTATCAGAGTTTCAGCTTCAACATCAGTACTTGCAATGAATATTCAGAACTGATTTCTTTAGGATGGACTGGTTGGATCTCCTTGCAGTCCAAAGGACTCTCAAGAGTCTTATCCAACACCACAGTTCAAAAGCATCAGTTCTTCAGCTCTCAGCTTTCTTCATAGTCCAACTCTCACATCGATACATGACTACTGGACAAACCATAGCTTTGACTAGATGGACCTTTGTTGGCAAAGTATTGTCTCTGTTTTTTAATATGCTGTCTAAGTTGGTCATAGCTTTTCTACTGAGGAGCAAGCATCTTTTAATTTCATGGCTGCAGTCACCACCTGCAGTGATTTTGGAGCCCCCAAAAATAAAGTCTGACACTGTTTACACTGTTTCCCCATCTATTTGCCATGAAGTGATGGGACCAGATGCCATATTCTTAGTTTTCTGAGTGTTGAGTTTTAAGCCAACTTTTTCACTCTCCTTTTTCACTTTCATCAAGAGGCTCTTTAGTTCTTCTCTTTCTGCCATAAGGCTGGTTTAACGTGCATATCTGAGGTTATTGATATTTCTCCCGGCAGTCTTGATTCCAGCTTGTGTTTCATCTAGCCCAGCATTTTGCATGATGTACTCTGCATTCAGTTAAATAAGCAGGGTGACAATATACAGCCTTGACATTCTCCTTTCCCTATTTGGAACCAGTCTATTGTTCCATGTCCAGTTCTAACTGTTGCTTCTTGACCTGCATACAGATTTCACAGGAGGAAGGTAAGGTGGTCTGGTATTCCCATCTCTTTAAGAATTTTAAGAAGCCATAATTAGAAGCTTGGAATTTTTTACGCTGCCCCTCATTTTCTTGAGAAAAGAGAAGAGCTAAAAAAAAAAATGAAATTAATAATCAATTCTGTCCATGTGATAAAAACTCCAGAAAATCCCCAAAGCATGGAATTTGCAGTTTTCCCCCTACTATACCTCACCGTGTATCTCTTCATTTTGTTGTTCATCTGTGCCCTTTATCATATCCTTTAATAAACTAGTAAACATAAGTAAATGCTTCCTGAGTTCTGTGAGTCATTCTAGTAAATTAATTGAATCCAAAGAGGAGTCATTAGAACCTCTGATCTGTAGCTGGTTGGTCAGAAGCACAGGAGATACTCTTGGCTTGTGATGGACCTCTGAAGTGGGATCTGGAGGCAATTTTTGTGATACTGAGCATTTATCCTGTGGGATATGACAATATCTCTAGGTAGATAGTGTCAGAACTGAGTTAAATTATAGGATACCCAGCTGGTGTCACAGAGAATTGCATGTTATGGGAAAAACTGTCACATATTTGGTGATCAGAAGTGTCAGAAGAGATAAGAAAGAGACTCATAAGGAAAAAATACACAGTAGGAAAGACCTAGGTTTTTCCCTACACTGAAGGAGGAAAATTGAGTTTTTCCTTTATGGTTCCCTATAGTGCCATAAACATAATATAAAATGGGGCTTTGCCTCTAAATTGAATTATTATGTTATGCCTTAATTCTGAAATAATTAATTTTATTACTTTATGTACTATACTGATAATGACCACATTAGTAATATATAAATGATAGTACCATTTGGAAAAGGGAGAAGATGTAAATATTTGTTGTACATTCAATAATGGTGTTTTTTTTAACTTGCTCTGTTTTATGAAATAATTGCAATCACAATAAACATATTTTTGGCTTATAAAAAATGTTATTCCTTTTCAAGGATTTATCTTTAATAAAGGCAAAGTTGAATATATTTCAAAATAAAGTATGCTAAAATGTGTTAATGGACTATAAATCATGTTCAAGTGATTGTCTTCTATCTCTAAATTTAACTTTTCAAATTCACTTATCATTTGATGCCATGCATAGGAAGTTGTGCTTAACTGATTTTCTGAATCTTTTAAAACATCTCTGTTTCTTTATATTGCTATTGGGTACATTGACTGAAATTAAACATATAAATAGGACACTAAACTTGCTTAATTTTAAAACATGGTAAAAAATAAATCTGAAGAAAAACAGTTTCTGTTGATCATTTAAGCTTCTGACAGTATGATGCATATTTAGGATTAGCATAAAAATATCAGCTAAGGGCAATGTAACAGAGGAGTTTTCCTTTTCAAGTCTTTTATTTAAATTTAAATCAGTTCACCATTGGGTTATCTCTTAGTATTACCAGTAAACCGGTTTTGGTCACAAAACTCAAAATCAGAATGGAGTCCTTTTTCTTTGCTAGCAGTCTCACAATGATGTGCTGGGTTGAAATAATGACAGTTACAAACTTCACATAACAATAAATAGTACAGATGTTATTAACAGTCTTTTTCTGTTAGGATTTAAGGTTATTTAATTGCTTAAACATATATATTGAATTCAAATCAAAAGTGTCTTGCAGTGGCAAGCTTTAGGGTAATTGCAGTCAGGGACATAAAGTGTCTGTCCATAAGGAGCTCTCAGTCCAGTAAATGAAGCAACATTTATCTTTCCACATGGAAATTCTACATGTTCTGTTAAAACAGTCACACCTTGACTTTCCAGTTGTGTCAGTATAATTAGAAGAAAGCAGCATTTGATTTCGTTCAGTTCAGTTCAGTCACTCCGTCATGTCCAACTCTTTGCAACCCCATTGACTGCAGCACACCAGGTCTCCCTGTCCACCGCCAACTCCAGGAGTTTATACAAACTCATGTCCATTGAGTCGGTGATGCCATCCAACCATCTCATCCTCGGTGGTCCCCTTCTCCTCCTGCCTTCATCTTTCCCAGCATCAGGGTCTTTTCCAATGAGTCAGTTCTTCACATCAGGTGGCCAAAGTATTGGAGTTTCAGCTTCAGCCTCAGTCCTTCCAAAGAATATTCAGGATTGACTTCCTTTAGGATGGACGGGTTGGATCTCCTTGCAGTTCAAGGGACTCTCAAGAATCTTCTCCAATTCCACAGTTCAAAAGCATCAGTTCTTCAGCACTCAGCTTTCTGTATAGTCCAACTCTCACATTCATACATGACTACTGGAAAAACCATAGTCTTAACTACATGGACCCTTGTTGGCAAAGTAATATCTCTGCTTTTTAATATGCTGCCTAAGTTGGTCATAGCTTTTCTCCCGAAGAGCAAGCATCTTAATTTCATGGCTGCACTCACCACCATCTGCAGTGAATTTGGAGCCCAAAAATATAAAGTCCGCTACTGTTTCCATTGTTTCCCCATCTATTTACCATGAAGTGATGGGACAAAAGGCCATGACCTTAGTTTTCTGAAAGTTGAGTTTTAACCCAACTTTTTCACTGTCCTCTTTCACTTTCATCAAGAGGTTCTTTAGTTCTTCTTTGCTTTCTGACATAAAAGTGGTGTCATCTGCATATCCGAGGTAATTGATATTTCTCCCGGCAATCTTGATTCCAATTTGTGTTTTGTCCATCCCAGAATTTCTCATGATGTGCCTTGCATAACAGTTAAATAAGCAGGGTGACAATATACAACCTTGACATTCTCCTTTTCCTATTTGTAACCAGTCTGTTGTTCCATGTCCAGTTCTAACTGTTGCTTCTTGACCTGCATATAGATTTCTCAAGAGGCAGGTCAGGTGGTCTGATATCTCCATCTCTTTAAGAATTTTCCAGAGTTTACTGTGGTCCACACAGTCAAAGGCTTTCGCATAGTTAATAAAGCAGAAGAAGATATTTTCTGGAACTCTCTTGCTTTTTCATTGATGCAGCAAATGTTGGCAATTTGATCTCTGGTTCCTCTGCCTTTTCTATATCCAGGTTAAACATGTGAAATTTCATGGTCCATGTACTCTTGAAGCCTGGCTTGGAGAATTTTGAGCATTCTTTGGCATTACCTTTCTTTGGGATTGGAATAGAAACATACATTTTTCAGTCCAGTGGCCACTGCTGAGTTTTCCAAATTTACTGGCATATTGAGTGCAGCACTTTCACAGCATCATCTTTTACGATTTGAAATAGCCCAACTGGAATTCCATCACCTCCCCCAGCTTTGTTTGTAGTGATGCTTCCTAAGGCCCACTTGGCTTCTCATTCCACGATGTCTGGCTTGAGGTGAATGATCACACCATCAGGATTATCTAGGTCATGAAGATCTTTTTTGTATAGTTCTGTGTATTCTTGCCACCTCTTCTTAGTATCTTCTGCTTTTGTTAGGTCCATACCATTTCTGTCCTTTATTGTGTCCATATTTGCATGAGAAGTTCCCTTGTTATCTCTAATTTTCTTGAAGAGATCTCTAAACTTTCCCATTCTATTGTTTCCTTCTATTTCTTTGATTTGATCACTGAGGAGGCTTTCTTATTTCTCCTTGCTATTCTTTGGAACTCTGCATTCAAATGGGTCTCTTTCCTTTTCCCCCTTTGGTTTTCACTTCTCTTCTTTCACAGCTATTTGTAAGGCCTACTCAGATAAACATTTTGCCTTTTTGCATTTCTTTTTCTTGGAGAGGTTCTTGATCCCTGCCTCCTGTAAAATGTCATGAACCTCCATCCATAGTAGTTCAGGCACTTTATCAGATCTCATCTCTTGAATCTATTTGTCACTTTCACAGTATTATCATAAGCATTTTGGTTTAGGTCATACATGAATGCGCTAGTGGCTTCCTTAGTTTCTTCAATTTAAGTCAGAATTTGGCAATAAGGATTTTATGGTCTGTGCCACAGTCAGCTTCTGGTCTTGTTTTTCTGACAGTATAGAACTTCTCCATCTTTGGCTGCAGAGAATATAATCTATCTGATTTTGGTATTGACCATCTAGCGATGTCCTTGTGTAGAGACTTCTCTTGTGTTGTTGATAGAGGATGTTTGTTTTGACTAGTGTGTTCTCTTGGCAAAACTCTATTAGTCTTTGCCCTGCTTCATTCTGTACTCCAAGGCAAAATTTGATTACTTGAGCACTTTATTACTATTTATCTAATAATGCATTAAAAAAGATCTAAAATGTTTTAATGCATCTAAAAATGCTTTAAAAAACTAGTTAAGACTGATGAGCTAAGAATAAAAGAATTCACTGAAGAGAAGTAAAGAGAAAATATGCGGTATGTGTCTTTTCTGATCCTTCAGAGTAATGGTATTTGGAGAGAGGAAGGTCAAGCTATAGGGGAAACAAGACCAGACCATCAAAGAAACAAGACTGAATACACAACAAATCAAACAAAAACCTTGCCTATTGAATAATTTCCAGAGAATTGGCCTTGAAAACATGTCCTGGCATCTTCCCAAGAATTTAGAAAATCTGCCATCTATTTTTATTTAATTCTACATGTTACCTTAAGTAATGTTCTTTTAGTTGGTTCCATTTTTTGAAATATGGAGATATTAATTTCTTCACTCAATGAACATTTACTAATTATGTCAAGCAGATTTTCTTTTTAATTTGGAAAAGAAGATATGAAAACTTTGATTCTTGTTTTTAGGTATCTTAAACTTTTGTGGCTATTACAGAGACATTTATAGACTACTTTATGAAAGCACAAACAAATGATAAAAATTATGTTAGCAGGCAGCATCAGATCTATACTCAAAAAATCATGATTACCTGATTGAAGAGTAGAATTATATTACACTTATTTTTCTAACTTAATCATTAAATCTAAGGATATATATTATTAGTTTTAATTGTACTTTATCAAGGATTTATGTTTAAAAATTAACATTATTAACAACTGTGAAGAACATTACTGTAGACATTTTAACTGTTGCTGAACTATTATCAAAATTTATGAATAAACTATAATCCTCACCCATCCAAAAAAGAGCATTCAGTTGAGTATGTAAAAGCAATGTTTGTCCTGGTACTTGAAAACCATGCAGAGAGATTACCACTGTGAAATGCTGTTGCTTTGATTGTGGGTTAAACTACTACTAACTTTGAATGTTTGCACCAATTGTTGTGGGAAAATTCAAGAAACTATTCAGTATAAGAAGCCATACCTAGCTCACTGACATCAGTGACTAACTGAAGAAATTCATTCCCTACTCTCCATACCTCACCAGGAACAAGTATATGACAACTAAAGTTTTGACAAATGTATAATTTCAAACTTTGGAACTGAATATAAAAGTGCGTTTTGAAAGTTCAAGTAAATAAAAAAAGAAATCTCCTTAGTAAAAATAAATAAATAAAATTGTATTTGAAAAATCTACTTCATTTGTGGGAGAAGAAAATTGATTAAGTCGTATTATATTTTTTTCATCTACAGCAACTTCATAGATACATAAATATATGAATATAAACACTCATTATAATTATGTATACATAAGGACACATATACATGTATATTATGTGATATTCATCATATGCAACCATTATACATAATTTAAACACATTCACATAAACATAGAGATGTGGGATATATAACTATGTAATAAAACCTGCTGTTTAGATATGTCAGGAGAGTGTGTAATTTTCTCGGTTCTGTCTCACCACAGCAAAGATTTAAAGAGTGGACCAGTGTTATAGTTCGGTTACAATTCAGTTTTATATGGCAAGTAAAGGGTAGTACACCCTTGAGGCATGAGGTCAGGTCAACTCCAAAAGGAGAGGCCTCACTCCTTCTTGGCTTCCTCTTTATATATGCTTCTCTCCTCCCCCATTTGAGCTGCCCTATGCATGTTGCACTAGCCAAGAAAGGGGCATGTTTGTTTCACCTGAAGTTCTCACACTCCTGTCTATGGATTTTCTTTTGTTCCATTTTCGCTGGCTTTTCCCTTTCTTTGTCTTTTAGCCACTGCCATTTTGGACTCCTTTTTCCTATTCTAACTACCTAACACTTTCCAAGAGATCGCTCATTTAATGTTTATAATAAAACTATGAATCATTAAGTCTCTGAGTAAGTAAGTATGCTATTCTTATTCTCTTGATAATGAAAATGAGGGACAGACAAGTAAGTTGGCCGTAAGAACATAGTTTAATAAAGGAAGCATCAAGATTCTTTGCTGTTTGAGATTACACTATTATCTCTTTTAGCCTATATTTATGCTAAAGGATTTTCCCTGTTTACCTGCTTTTACATATACATATACATGTACAGTATAAAGTATGCATATAAGGGGAGATGAAGGTAGGAGATTTTGATTAGAAGAATTTATAATATATAGTTAATCTCTATATAATACATATATATACTCAGATGCTCAATATTCAACTCTTTGTGACCCCATGAACTGTAGCCTGCCAGGCTCCTCTGTCCATGAGATTTTTCTGGCAAGAATCCTGGTGTGGGGTGCCATTTCCTCTCCAGGGGATCTTCCCAACCCAGGGATCAAACCTGTGTCTCTTTTGTCTCCTCCATTGCCAGGTAGATTCTTTACCACTGGCACAACCTGGGAAACCCACATTATACATGGAGGGATATAATACCCATGTTATCAATAATTAAGTGATCAGTATTGTAACTGAGTATTATAAATCACTTTATAAATGTATACATAAGTCATCAAAAACTCTTCCTTTCTATAAATACACTGAGATAGTGTTTCAATTATTTTCCTCCTTAAGTCTGTTTAGTAAATGAGAGTCAGCTACTCCTTCATTGTTGAACCATGTTCTTTTCTTGCCATTAACTGTACTTTAGGGTTGCTCCTTCTCTAACTTCTTCAATTTCTCTGTCCTTCACTCAGACCTTGAACTTCTGCTCTTTCTCTATACTTACTGATTTTGAACGCTTATCACTTCCCTTCCATCTCCTCTCTGTCAATATGATCTTCACGACCTTTAGATTCACCTGTCTAGATAACAGCTACATTTATTTGTCATCACTAGCAAGTCAAAATGTCTAAAAGAAAAAATTTTGTGCCTCATGATGGAACTCTCTTCTTAGGCAATAGCTTTATTTTTATCATTAGTACTATAATCTTTGTCCTCAAATTTCTAAATTTTGGAGTTAATTTTTTTTCCATCCTCCATAACATTCTACCATTCTTCATTTTCTCAGTATTTTTCTTATGTCACACTGTAAGTTCATGACCTTCTGCCTTGTCTTCTTGGCTTCCAATAATTTTGTTTCTTATAACTTATTGCTGATCTTGCACTTTCTTAATGGATTGATATTCCCCAAAGCTTTTCACATAATATGAATTCCTTTAATAGGAAATTTACTACAGGGCCCTATTATTCTTCATCAGAGAAAAAAAAAAACAACAACAATTGATTTTCCACATAATACTGAAGGCAATTCATAGTGCCACTTTAATTTTATTAACTCTCTCAAATTGAGCCCTCTTTTTGAGACAAGCCACCTTCAAAATTGTGCTAATTCTCACTTTGTTACTTCACTTATCAGAAACATTACCATATCTAATTCAAACTGTATTCTATAATTTCTTCAACATACAGGAAAGACTCACTATGATTTATGCTACTCCATGACCACCTCTCCTCACTTTCAATTCCTTCAGCATTTATAAATAAAGTTGCTTAACTTTATACATCTTCTGCATATAGCTTTGGAATTAAACTTCAAATGTTCCTTGTGTCATAAAGGACTTAAATATATATATATATATATACATATATATATATATATATATTCTAGTTTTCTTTAGGACAATAACTATTTTTTCTCTGTGTCTTTGGAAATGATTGTTTCAGAATTTATAGAGACACAGGTTACAAAATGCATTTAAAAAATTCACTATAGTTATTGCTGATAAGAACCTTCCCTTTACATTTTGATTCTGCAAAGATCAGTTCCCCTTAAAATATTCTTTTGTATTCCTCCTCTTTTTTGTTTGATTTCTTTTAAGTTATTTGCTAATTTTTAACCAGAATAAAGGGAAAAGAAGAGAAAAGGCTATACCTCAAGTCCAAATCTATTATATATTTGTTGGTATTTCTAATGGAAATATTCTGAGAACATAAGAGCCTTATTAAAAGAGGAAATCAATAATGTTTGTGAAACTGTATTGAAATAAAATTAGTTATAAGAGTTCCTTATAAATGTTCAATGACAGGTAGATGTTTAATGAGAATAGTTAGATTAAAATAAAGATTTGGTTATTTTGTGGATTTCTTTCCTCAAGTTTTTCCTTATAGCATTAATGTCTTCATACAGCAAGCACATGCCCATTCACTTGCCAAGACTGAGAAGACACTAATAAATAAGCATCTGGTTAGTTGCCATTTACTGATGGGGAAGAAGAAAAGAGAGAGAGTTATTATCCTCCCCATTCATCATGCTTACTTGTTTTTAACCTCCCTTCTGTCTTCTCCCTGGTATTCCAGCTTCATTTCCAGGTACTTTGAAAAAAAAAAAAAATAGCCATTGTTTCCTGGTATACCCCTGACTCCCTTGAGTAGTAGCACTAATAGAAAAGGAATTACATAATCTGACCTAACTATGTTATAGATAGATAGATAGGTAGATAGATAGATAGGAAAGTCAGCTATATCATGTTATATTCTGGTTTTGCTTCTTAAAATTCTGCAATTTAACATACTGGTGTCCCAGTTTATTCCTCTATCATATGAGATCTATCAAAGAGGGATGATAATAGGATTTAACATATAGTGTTTTGGGAGCATTAAATAATATGATCCATGTAAAGCATTGGATAATATGATCCATATAAAGAATTTAAAACATTGACGGGCATACATAAGTATGGTTAATATTATGATGCCATTGTTTTATTATTAATTTGCAGGGAGATTGATACACAGTGAAGCAAAATTGATATCATGTTCCCAACTCTTTCTAAATCACTTATGAGATTTCTTTCAAGTTACAAAGTTGGGAAAATTTTAAGTGAGTAATTACAATTTCCTTAGTTCTACCAAGAAAGCAGAACAGAGCTGCTGCAGTCACTAGGTAAACACATCTCTAAAATCCACTTCTTTATTTCTGTTTTATATTATCTGTAAACCTTATTCCTAATTGCAGATCCTCTCAGCCTCATACAAGAGTATGCAACTACAGTGATGCACACTCAGCATGAATTCATATACAGATATTCCAGCTGTGTTGATGGTAGCAAACATATGTTGCCTATTCCATCTGGGATGTTCAGGCCCACTTTGCTTTATACCATGGGAGTAATTGGGTTCAGTGGGAAGCATGACTTACTGAGATAGTGTATCTTTTCAGGTGAGAATGCAAATAAGTTGTAGATTAAAAGAAATCACTGTATCTGATGGCAGAGAAGTTAGAGAAAGGAGAATGTACAGCAATCATAGGTATTCTGACAAGAGACAATTAGAAATAAACAAATAAAGGCAAAAGGAAGAGGTAAAGACATGCAAGGCTGACTAAAGAAAACACTTGCATTGCTTCAAAATTAACCCTAGCATCTTTTTCAAGCATTATGATATTGATTTATTAGAAAAGCAGACTATGCCATTGAGATCAGTGAGTTGGCTGTGAACAGGAATTTACAAAAGTCAAAAATTAAGGAAGTATATGGAGGATAGATTTTAACAAGGATGTTGTTAAAGCAGAGCTAAAAATAGATAGATGACAGCTGATATCCAATACCTTCCTGAAAAGCACTGAATACTGAAAAGTGCTTATTTTTCAGTGAAAAATACTGAAATGTGGGGAATCCTTACAAGGACCCAGCAGTGCCATAACTGTGCAATACCTAACCCATTATTTAGTTAATCATAGATATCTCTAAGATACTGGATTTCTGAATGTAGATTTAGCACATTAACTCTGAAATTTATTTGGCATGTGCTTCTAAAAGGAGTGACCAGATTTATAATGTAGATAGAAAATTATTTAAATTCTCTGAAGATATGGCTAGTCACTGCACTTGTGCATGATTCCTGGTTGAGCATTAGTTAAGGATATTTCTAATGCAAAACATATCAGTATTGAATCGGAAAGAAAGTTTCTGTTTCTTCCTAAAGAGGGCTTTTAAAAATTTTCTTCATATTTGATTTGACTGATAAGAAAAAATGATAGTTTTGAAAATTTATACATTATTGTTGAAAGTCCATGATATGCAAGTGTGAATATGCAAATGAAAAAGTTGCTTTGCTTTAGTTTAGATAAGGGTAACAATGGCATTTGCATTAAGTTGGACATATTACCATATGTCTCAACTGTCATAAGCAGTGTATGTACTAAGAATGCTATAAGGCCAATGCTTCTCTTTTATATAGCCTAAAATTTAAGACAAGCTTTTACATTTTTAAAAAGTTTGGATAAAGATTAAAAAAAAAACCACAGTATGGGACAAGGAAAAATTATAGAAAGTTCACATTTGTGCTCACAAATAAAGTTTTGTTTGAGAACAGTGTCCTCTAAGTGCTGGCAATGGCTACTTTCCCACTACAATGACCGAGTTGATTGGTTTGGACAAAAACCTCATGATCTGTCCAGAAAAAGTTTACTAACCCATATTATAAGGCAAAATTGTTGTGGGTGTTCAGTCGTTAAGTCGTGTCTGACTCTTTGGAATCCCATAGACTGCAGCACACCAGGCTCCCCTGTCCATGATTGTCTCCTGGAGTTTGTTCAAATTTATGTCCATTGAGTCAAATTTACCTAATCTTCTCACCCTCTGTCACCCTCTTCTCCTTTTGCCCCAATCTTTTCCAGCATCAGGGTCTTTTCTAATGAGTCAGCTCTTCACATCAGGTGGCCAGAGTTTTGGAGTTTCAGCTTTAGCGTCAGTCCTTCCAATGAATATTTAGGATTGATTTCCTTTAGGATGGACTTGTTTGATCTTGTAGTCCAAGGCACTCTCAACAGTCTTCTCCAGTACCACAATTTGAAAGCATCAATTTTTTAGCACTCAGCTTTCTTTATGGTCCAATTCTCACATCTGCACATGACTACTAGAAAAAACTATAGATTTGACTATATGCACCTTTGTTGGCAAAATGATCTGTCTGCTTTTTAATATGCTGTCTAGGTTTGTCATAGATTTCCTTCCATGGAGCAAATGTCTTTTAATTTCATGACTGCAGTCACCACCCACAGTAATTTTGGAGTCCAAGAAAAGAAAATCTGTCACTGCATCCATTTTTCCCTGATGAGATCAGGTGCCATGATGTTAGTTTTCTTAATGTTGAGTTTCATGCAAGCTTTTTCACTCTTCTCTTTCACCTTCATCAAAAGGCTCTTTAGTTCCTCTTCACTTTCTGCCATTAGAGTGGTATCATCTGTATATCTGAGGTTGCTGATATTTCTCCTGGTAATCTTGATTCCAGTTTGTGATTCATCCAGCCCAGCATTTCACATGATAGGACAGCACATTGACCCTTCCTTAATAAACTTAATGGTCCAAGATTTGGTTCTGATGATAGAAACTAAGGGTAAGAGGATTATAGAGTAGAGCAGCCCGGTGACTGGATTGGTAGAAAAGCCACAAACTTCAATGTGAAGTATCATGTCACTCACCATCCAGGATCTTTTCTTCCTATCTATGGTTATGTCAAAACAGCCAGAAATGTTTATGGCTCGCTTTGAATTGTCTCAGGCTAATTTTTATTTTATTTTTTTCTCATTTTTAACTTCATGAAAATTAAGAGTTAAAAGGTAAATCTATGTATTTTCTAACAGAATATTTGTATTTATTTAAGGATAGGAAAATAAGAGTGTGTCAACCCCTCTGATGAACAGAGGTCATCCATCACACTCCTATTACAATGATGGTCCATTAGTGCCAGGGTAAAGATGTAGGGCAAGACTACATCATCCTCTTGGGGCCTTCAGTCACTTACCCTTGACCTATGGATAAGTTGCTTTGAAGAAAAGGTAAAAGTTCATGAAGAAAGGTTATATTTATGTGCTGCAGCTACCCAATTAGTGGGGCACAGTGCTGAGTTTAAGAAACAATTATAAGAAATAAACAGACTTACCTACCCATAAGTCCCTTCTAAAAAAGGAATGACAGAGTAATTGATCACAAAGTCACAAGAAAGTTAAGTGTCAAAAGATTATAACATGTTTACCACAGCAACTTTAAGAGAACTCAGGGGATGGGAAATGTGATCATATGAATATGAGGTTAAGATTAATTTAAGGCTGGGTTCATAAAATGTATTTTTTTGTTGTTTTTTTTGGTTTTAATATTTTTAATACCTACACATGAGTTGTTTCCTACTTTTCTATGTTGTTTATTCATAAAGTGTGAAATACAAGAGGAAGAAGAAAATTCATTGCACAGCATGTGTTCTTGAGTAGTAATAATGGTGATAATGCTGATAATGGTGTTTATAAGTAAGTATATCTAGTGGCAATCATTTGGACATGATATGATTCCTCTTGTAATTTGTTCAATGGCAAGTGCTTACACAGATTATTTTCTAAAAATCTGAGAGCCTCTTAGAATATGACAATACTGTCTGATCTAACAAGCAGTCACTAATAGTCACTTGAGTTCCTTTGGTGCTATTGAATAAAATACTTCATTCTTTGTCATTTTATCCATTGGTCAGTTACAAGTGCTTAAAGGCTACGTCAGAATTTAGAGTCTTTCTTTAACTTTCCGTGATATGCAGTAGAGGATAAATGATTCTGCACTAAGCAAGCCAGTATTTTACTTGATTTTGTCATACTGACAGCAAAGAGCTTACTCTGAACCAAACATAAAATGAACACTGTCTTGTTAAATATATCTAAAGTTTAAAAGAAGAGCTCAAAAGAATTCTTTTGAAAGGGCACTGTCTACTGTTATACTAACTGTAACATTATATACACCTACCTCTATCCAAAGCTTAATGAGACATGATATAGTATAGGCAATAGATATAAAAATGGAAAAAAGTTAAAAGGTGCTTGCTTATAAATTAAAACCCCCAAGAAGATGAAAATATCTACCCTATCAAATTAGTAAGTATGCATTCGTCATCTCCTTTCTAGTTAACACTTCATCCCATGAATCATAACTTCCTGTATTAATAAATAAAAATAAACATACAACATCATGATCATAGTAAGCAGTGCTACATGGTATATTTGAAAGTTACTAAAAGAGTAGATCCTAAAAGTGCTTATCACAAGAAAAAAAATTATTATATAAACTGATAGATTAACTAAATTTACTGTGGCAATTATTTCATGATATGTGTAAGTCAAGTCATTACGCCAAACACCTTAAATTTTTTACAGTGCTTTATGCCAATTATATCTTAATAAAATTGATGGAAGAAAAGCAGAAAACTACTCATACAAAAATCAGTAAAGAAAATTTCTTACCTAGGCACTGGGAAATTTTATTGAATATATAAAAATATATTACTTCCTTATATTTTTAGCATGATATTTGACATTTATGTAACATGTATACAAGGTTATCAAGAATAATGATATAGTGAACTCCTAAGAGCTCACTGCCAAGTCTAACAAGAGCATCACCAGGTAATTGTCTTTTAAATGAACATTCTCTCATATTCCTCCCTACCCCGACCATAAGGCAGAATAGTATCTCAAGTTTTGGATTTAGTATTCTTGTGATTCTTATAACTCTATAATATTTACTTGCATGCCAATAGATATAATAATTATATTGTTTCTAATCTTTATTAAAATATATCTCATGAGAGGTAGTGTTCTGGCAATGACTTTGCTCAGTAAATGCTAATTTAACATTTATACATATTGTTGTGAGTAGCTGTGCCTTATTTACAGCTTTTTATTTGTATATAATTTCCCATTGTATGTTTCTGCTATTTTTATTTGCCTACTCTCTGTCAGTTTATAGTTTTATTATTTCCAGATTTTTGATATCACAAAAATTGCTGCTGTAAACATTGTTTTATATATCTTCTGGAAGATATATGCAAGATATCTTGCATATATGAAGTAAATATGAAGATATTTACTTCATGCAAAAATGAAGTAAATATGAAGATATTTACTTCATGCAAGTAAATATTATAGAGTGATAAGAATCATAAGAATAATAAATACAAAATTTGAGATACTGTTCTGCCTTGTGGTCAGGGTAGGGAGGAATATGAGAGAATATGCATTTAGAAGACAATTATTTAACACATATAATTGGTAAATCTAGTGATATATTTATTAAGGTAATGGTAACTATTTTCCTAAAGTCATACATCAATTTACATACTAACTAAAGTGTATTTAAGGTTTCTTTAATCTACATCTTCATTATTTGCTATTATCAGGTTCTTTGTCTATTGACAATATAGGGGATATAAAAATGGAATTCACTGTGGTTTGAATTTGCATTTCCCCAATTAATAATTATGGTGAGAATATTTATATCTATTTATTTAATGAGCATGTTTAATCTTTTATGTAGCACTTAGCCATGATTTTTCCCCATTATTATGCTGAATCATACTTACAAACTGTATCCATCTCATTTCCTTAGAGAGTGTGCTTTTCCAATATCTAGTTATATTACAGCAAGACCCCCCAGACTGCTATGTCGGAAGCCAGCAGAAATAGTTTTGACTACATATAAAGAATAACAACAGCATGTAAGTTCAGAATTAAAGAGATTTTTCTACAATAACACACAAACTTTACATATAATAAAGGTTAAACCCCAAGGAAAGGCAAAAAAAGATTAGGACTGAGATGTTATTTAGGCCTCCCATGAGCTAGTACTTAAGATGGGGGCTTGTCATTACTTGTCATTGATAGTAGAAGATGCAAAAATCAGAAATTCAAAAGCCAAGAGGGAATCTAAACCTCAGAAATTCAAGAGAGCTTTCAAAAAAAAAATCATCAAATGGGAGAACAAAAGCAAATATAAAGTAAGAATATGGAGTCTGCTAACAAAGACTAGTGCAAGGACAAAAGTGCCAATCTCAAAAGTGGGAAGGCACAGGACAATTGCCTAGAAATCAATATTTTTGCCAGAGACTTGTTCTTATGCTACTGCCAAAGTAAGGTGAAACAACTGGACAGCTGAAGTTAAAAAGCCCAAGAGACAATGAACATATTGTGATATGCTTAAGTTTTCATGGCTTATTCAGAGTCAAGACTGTAGTAAAATCAAATCATTCTAAGTCCCGATTCTTTGGTCTTCAAGGGAACAAGCAGAAAGTTGTGCCAGTTTCCAGGGATTCACATGATATTTAAGTCAAGGGGCAAGCTGAGGAATGAAGAAAGATTTGAGAACTATTACAAGATACACAGCTGGCAAAGACGCTCAGGGTGAGAATTTGGTAACTTGAGGACAGCTGTTGGAATGTCCATGGAGAGAATACAGTGAAAGGAAATAAATAAGAAGTGGCCGCAAATTGGTAGTTTTGGCTTCAACTAAAACACATAACATAGATTCATTCTGGTCCAACTGGTGATTATAATACAAATCACAAAACTACTCGTATTGAATAATCTGTCATTTTAATCCTATTAATCAAAACAAAAAGAAATCCCCAGGGTCTCCATCGATGATAACATACAGGTGCCTTAGGAAATATCTTAAGCTTGAGGTACTCCTGTTCTACTTAGTGAGTATGAAACAGAAAATAGACGTGTGTAACATAGCAGGTATCATAATTTAAATTCTGATGATATGATGTGGCTGTTGCTTTCAACCTTTCATTCTGTATATTATTATTAATATTATTATTTATTAATCAAACTTTGCTACACAAAAAAGCATTCTTTATGTCTTACTCTATGAAACTTCCATGAAAATGACACCGATAAAATCACAATGCACTTTATTCTTAGTTGTAAGTATTACTGAGTAAACGACAAAGCATTTGGTCTCTTTTTTTTTTTTCTATGCTGCTAAGTCATGTCTGTTTGCCTTAAGACACTAAATGAGAAGATGAAGTGGAGTTGATTTGTTTTGTAATGATAATAATTAAGGTGGTTGCCAATATATTTTAAGTTCTGTTTAATATTTCTGTTCTTTTACTCACTGCATTAATAGGTGGACATGTAAGATATAATAAGATATAATATTAATTTTTAAATCAATTTCAATAATAAAAAAGCAAAAATGAATGGGAGAGATATCAAAAAATGGTGCTTATCATTGGCTGTCTTACCTTATATTTGTGTTCAAATTTCTAATGCAATAGAAAGTGTTATTTAACTGATCTCTTTTTCTAAAGTTTTCATCATAATCTGACACACCAGGTAACCATCTAAAACATAAGATGTTGTATTTTCCCGAATCATAATTGATAGCAGAATATGTTTTGAAACAATGAATGTATGTATAGCATAGTCTTCTGGTGAACCAGAAAGTCATCTTAATCTTGCTGAGAGGATCTGGTTTATTTACCAGAATGCTTCTTTGTAACTTTACTTATGGTATTGATATTTTATTACTACTTTGAAAAGACTAAATCCAGCACAGTCTCATAAATCTGTTCATGAGAGCAAAAACACTGATTTCTTCATTTGTACTATTTATCTTCCAGTAGCAATGTCAAATAAAGTTGCCCACTTTCCTAGGATTTTTTTCTGCCATCGCTTCTGCATTGGACATTCAAAGCTACAGTTTCTTTGTTCCCCCCTCCCCTCTTTTCTTTGTTGTGAATGAAAGAATAAAACAACTAATATAATGACATTTACCAATAAGAGCTATTATCTTCCCAGGAGCAAACGTAATTAAATTTACAAATCCTGTACCTCAAGATTTGAACATATACTTGTTTTTTTTAAATATCTATGAACATTTTAAGGTTTCTATAAGAATAAACTTTAGTTACAAAATGATTAGATAGTACAATTAAACATTTTTACTTAAAAAATAGTCATGTTTCCAAAATGTGGTAAGTTATAATAATCCAATCATACCAGGCTATCTATAATACAAATAATTCAGTTATATCAAATAGTAATTTTTTATTTCTAAGGTATATTAAATGAGGCCATGATTGTGTTTGAGGAAGGCTAGACTTCCATACAGAAAGAATGTATACCTAATCATTTTTCTTATTTTAATGTGTCTATGGACATGTGTAAAACCACATTTAGGGAAGCAAATATTCAGTCTCCCGTTAACAATAATACCCATAAACATACTGAAAATATCAGTTTGAGAAGGAAGGTTTACCAAATTTCCCAACATAAAATATGATGGCATGGCCTTTTAAACTTCTCAAAATTACTGATAATTTAAATATCAGGGATTATGTAACATAATGAAATACAATTCAAATGAGCTATAACCTGAGTGACTGCAAAATGAAAATACAATATCCTAAAAGTAAGGTTAGCAGGTTACACTCTGGGTAAGGCTGATAACATTAATTACAGAGTAATTTGATTAATGCTGAATATGCAGTGTTCTCAGTTTGCATAAACTTTGTAGCTTGTTAGAGATTGTGCAAAGATGATTTTCAAAGCATAACCTGCTACTTAAGATCACATTCTCAGTCACTTTGCTTTGGCTTTATTAACCCTTTATTTGCCTTAGAATACACTGCTAGTGCAGATGGCAGAGACAGCTATAATTTCAAGTCAATTTTGTTAAAATATTTTCAGAAGAATTGTTCAACAATTTCTTCTGTAGAATTAAACATTTAATATTTTATTTTTGGTGTTGCATATTTTTACATACATTTTTCATGAAGAAAGTGATAAATTTATATTACTAGTCAAATAAGGAAAGAATTACTATAATGTACTGTCCTTCCCATATAAAGATCATGCTACTGACTTGCTCAAAGAGTGGTAATAGAGTTGGATTGAGCTTAATATTCTAGTAAACACACCCCACTGAGATTTTTGGTACATGAATTTCATAAGGATGAAATACTTTACAAGGTAGTTAGCCGATTACCCTAAACACTGAGTAAGACTTTTGCCAGATAAATATACAACTCTCAAATTGGAGTCTAAATGTTATGGCAAAAATCTCTCCTGTTCCAAGGAATAGTTGATTTAATAAGGTGACTTTGTCACCAAGACAGTCTCAAGAGTTACTGTATCTAATGACATCAGTGTTAGCAATGACCTTACTAACATTTCTTTACAGTGAATTATTCTCAACATACTATTTAAATTTCTTTAGGAGTATGTTTTTATTCCAACAGCAAGCACAGCTTATTACTTCATTATCTACCATCTGAGAGAGCTTTATACTATACAAGACTTCATGCTACCTGATTAGCAGTCAGTTTCAGGTTTCCTAAACATTGTACTGTGCTTAGTCAATCAGTCTTGTCCAACTCTTTGCGACCCCACTGACTGTAGCCCACCAGGCTCCTCTGTCCGGGGGGATTCTCCAGGCAAGAATACTAGAGTGGGTTGCCAAGCCCTGCTCCAGGGGATCTTCCCAACACAGGGATTGAATGTAGGTCTCCTGCATTGCAGGAGGGTTCTTTACTTTCTGAGCCACCAAGGAAGCCCAAAAATCGTACAGTCATAATAAAAACGCTGGGTCAAAAATATCCAGTTTAAAAAGAAAAAAAAAAACTGTATCCTTAAATTTATGATTATCTTTTCTATATAGATTAAATCAATCAAAACAAAAACAAAAAAACCCCCAAATTATTACTATTCTACTTAGCTGTGGAATTTTTCTTTCAAAAAGATCCTTTTTAATAAGTGGTCACATTTTCCTCAGCTAGCCATTGTACATCACCCCTTGGATCTCTCTTGGAAGGTCCCTGGTCATTAAATAATAAATTCATCCACATTTTAAATCACTGCCTGTACCCTTCAAATATGTTCCATCTTGCCTCCTCTAAGTAGGTACCAAAACTAGAAACCCAGAGTTAACCCAGGTCCCTGTCTCTCTAAACCCCTCACACCCAATTTTTCAGAAATTCTAACCATTTCCATATGCTAACATCCCTCAAGCAGAGCCTTCCTCTCTTCTTCTTCTAAGTATGTCTACACAATTGAATATTACTCAGCCATTAAAAAGAATACATTTGAATCAGTTCTAATGAGATGGATAAAACTGGAACCCATTATGAAGAGTAAAGTAAGCCAGAATGATGAAGACCAATGCAGTATACTAACGCATATATATGGAATTTAGAAAGATGGTAATGATAACCCTATATGCAAGACAGGAAAAGAGACACAGATGCATAGAACAGACTTTTGGACTGTATGGGAGAAGGCGAGGGTGGGATGATCTGAGAGAACAGCATCGAAACATGTATATTATCAAGTGTGAAACAGATTGCCAGTCCAGGTTGGATGCACTGGGATGATCCAGAGGGATGGGATGGGGAGGGAGGTGGGAGAGGGGTTCAGGATGGGGAACACATGTAAATCCATGGCTGATTCATGTCAATGTATGGCAAAAACCACTATAATAATGTAAAGTAATTAGCCTCCAACTAATAAAAATAAATGGAAAAAAAAAATAAAAAAAATAATAATAAAATTAAGTCTTCTGATTTAAAAGAAAAAAAAAAAAAGCATGTCTTACTTCCAGACCTCATTCTTTTATTCCGCTTTTATTTTCAGTTCATTCTGCACACTCTTGACTTACTGATCTTTTTAAAAGATCTTTTGATATCGTTTACATTATATAGCTTCTTCAATCACTCCCTGTAGTCTTAGGATAAAATCTACTATTTAGCAGGACATACAAGGGCTATGCCTACCTCCCCAGCTACCTGTCACTCCTCTACATTGTATAAATCTTCACTATGCTTTTTTTTTTTAATGCTATGTTCTGCTTTCTATAGCCACATAGAGTCATCTCATTCTTTACTGATAAGATTTAATTAACTCTACTAGAGATTCAGCTTTATCATCACTTCTTTCCAAATTCGTTTCCTGGTCTTCAGTCATACTAGCTGAACTTCTCCATGGCATTGACCACAGTCAGTTGTAACAGTCTGTGTACTATCCATTGCCCCACACAGTATCTTGGATACTAGTACTGTGACTTTAGCATCTATCCCAATGACCAGTATAATTTTCACTTAATGAATATTTGTTTAATGGATCATTAAATGAATGAACCTTATTAATCCATCGATAATTGCATTATGAGTCTAGCAGCTATCTCATTTAGCTCCAGAATTCTTTAGAAGATCCCTAAAGCTAGCTTAATTAATCAAAGCATAGAAAATAATATGGTATATTTAGATTTCAATAGTATATTGAGTTAATGTGATAAAATCACTTTAAAATAATTTACTTGGAATTAGGGATTCATATACAAACAAGGATTTCTTTATGTCATTAACTATTTAGCGGTAGATGGAGAGAACCAGATTAAATTTACTATGTCAAAGGAACTTTTACATTAACAGCATTACTGCTTCAAAACATTGGAAAAGTAGTTCTGAAGAAAACTGAAAGTTTCTTTGTATTGTTTAAACATTTAAGTTAGTAGTTTGATGGTCAGGTTTTTTTATCTAGTTAAACACCAAGAGATAAGAGAGTCTATACCCTGAATACTCCTCAAAAAAGGCAGAACCAACAACAACAAATAAAAATACAAAAACTTCTGTAAAGTACTTGGATTGCTAAGGTAAACCATCCATCAACATAAGCTTTAAGTCAATTAAACGGCATGTTTAAAATATACAAAAAATACTTATAAAAAGCTATTATACTTTAATGTGAAAGCATATGTCAATATGAGTTTTTTTCTCTATTTTTAATCAAGCTAATTTAACTCTATGATATATTTGTGAAAACATGGAAAAACATGGTTAGAATTTTGGTTCTATAAATTAGGTGTCATATTAACTTCTATAAACTACCTGTTACACACTTGTAAAATGCAGAAAGTAATAATATATAAAGAAAAGTTGTGAAAATTAAATGAGATGATCCATGTGACCAACTAAGCACAGTGTACAGCATATGGTAAGCATTGAATTTATGTCAACTATTTGTTTACTATAAACATAAACACAATCTATATGATAGGCAGTATATGATTATATGACTAAAACTAGAAACAAATATTTTTTAGTTGACATATATTAGTTTGAGTAGTAAAATGAGATAAATCCACTTTTCCAATAATTTTACTGTATTTTTTTCTCCCCAATATTTTGTTTGGCATCATGTAGCCTTTTCCCTTCATCACTTTCTACAATATCAGAGGGCTTATTCTCAGAAAATGACTCAAAGCAATATCTTTATTTATGAATTTTTTAATTGTTTCCAATGACATAGTTATTAGTGTCTGTAATAAGGAAATTAACTACATGATTACCAGACATAAAATGAATAATTAGCATTTCTTAAGAAAAATGCATTTGCTTTCAAAATTTTATCAGTTATTTGTATTGACCATTTAAAATGTCTAAGTTATATAAGTATAAAAATGCCACAGAGAAGTCTTATTAACTCTTATATTGAAATCATCACAATGAAAGATAAAAGAATAAAAATGTTCCACATAAATAAGTCCATCCACAAAATCTTTAAATTCAAATTTAGTTATTCCCAAAGAGGTTGAAGTATTGCTTTAAAAAAAAAAATCTCTAGGTTATACAATTAAATAGTTTTATATTAAGTTTTAAATGTACAACTATCGTATGCATTCCACTTCAAGTCTTGACAATTATTTCCCTGTTGAGTCTAAATCAGGCAATAGATGCCAGTAAGCTGAACTATTGTTATGCTTACAGCTGCAGCTGCACCGTCTCAAAAATAGCTGTGAAAAAGAAAGAAAAAGCAAACAAATAACAACAACAAAAAACTGTAGAATGATTTGGAAGAGATATGGAAGTCATCTTAGATTTCTAAGAAATTGCAGTCAAACCACTTGCACCTGGGTTCCCTGAGGTACATTTTCCTTTAGCTGACAATAGTATAATTGGGAATTTCCTTATCATGGGCACAGGGACATGTTATAGCTACTTAATTTTTTTGTTGTAATTGCTATCTTGTCTTGTCCTTCAAGATAGTAAAAAAAGAAAATCACTTATGCTTTTTATTTGTTTGCTTCTTTCTGACTGTAGGTTAAAATGCATTTGTGTCTGTGTATATATATGTGTATTTTATAAAAGCCATTGTTGTTCCAGAATTCATATCTTAATGGATAACAAAGAAAATGCCAATGCTTAATCATATTAGAATAAGGGAAGCAAAATAAGTTTTGCATATACTCTTAAGCTTATGAGTCAGTCAATTAAATAAGAAATTTTCATTAGAGTTTTACTAGATCTAATGCATTTGCTAAGCACTTTGTGGGATTGATAAAAGTGTACAATTTTAACTTTGTTCAAGGAGCCCCCAATATTTTCACAATGTGGAGACAGTAAAAGAATAAAGATAATGATAAAAGGAGAAGGTGACATACCAATTTTCTAATAATCTATTTTAAATAATTCTAGATTTGGCTAATCCATATCTAGTATTTCTAGGGAAATCCAGGCAATTGGAGGTTCTGGATTGTTTTTGTAAATATAAAAATGTTCTTAAGATATCTTAAATAGCCTAACTAAAGTAAATCTCTCTCTCTTTTTAGTTTGTACCTCTTAATCTTCCTCAGCTATTTCTCGCATCCTCTCACCCTCCTAGTAACTAATTTGTTTTCTGCATCTATGCAGAAAATTTTTGTTATGTTCATTTGTTTTATGTTTTAGATTTCACATACAAAGGAAATCATAGTTTGTTTTTTTCCCTCTGTCTGAGATAGACTACTACTACTGAGCAGACTACCCTCAAGTTCCATCCATGGCAAAATTTAATTTTTTTTATGATAAGCAATATTTCATTTTATACATAAACCACATCTTCTTTATTCTTTATAATAAGACCACATATATCTCAGAAGTGACAAGTACTTCAAAACAGAAGTCTACAAAGTGAGCATGCAAGTAAATTGCAAATCAGTAGATCATTTGTTTTTTTTTTTTTCAGTAGATCATTTGTAATCAAATGTTTCATGATTTCTTTAAAAATCATAAAGAAACAAAAAATTAAGATTGGGTTAAATATTGAAAGTTTTGGTTTCTTTTTCAAGAAAAGAGTTTAGGGATCACGAGATTAGAAATTTCTAATCTATGCACTGTCACAAGCTTCTCATCTATGGCCTCCTTTTCTTATATATAAAATGACGGGACTCATTTTGTCACTAATACTCCCAATCTCTTTCATTTACTGTGCAGAATAGTACATCCTTTGACTTGTCCTAAACCAGATGGCCTCATTAATTTTACCATAGCTTTTAATGTGGTTAACATATTATTTTTCATTTAGCAGAAATATTGTTCATTTGTGTATCTCACAAAAATTAGTTGTAGGTGAGGCACTGTGGATAGAGGGCATCACACCTAAATAGAAATCTGTAAAGTACCCTTGCCTATGAGATGCTAGTAGATAGTTTCCCTAATTGCCCTCCACACACATTTCCTGCTTATATGTTTGTTAACTCCTAATTAGTTGAGCCTGAGGCTTTACCTGAGTGAAACAGGAACTAAATTTTCACTCCCTCAATAAAGTAGCTGAGTATAATTTTCTTAAGTTTAATAGGTTTTCCAGTTATATTTTAATAAAACCTGTAAGTTAAAATGCTATATGATTTTTATAAAATGATTTCAACATAATTATTATATGGTTATCACCTGTGCACTAGAATGTTGACGGAAATGGGTGGATGCTTCTTTATAGATCTATGTAAAATTAAAAAAAAAAGTTTAGCCTAAGATTTTCTGTCAAAACCAAAATACACTCATTCAGAAATAACGTGCATTTGCCTGTTTTATAATCCTATTGTTATTTGGATAACATCTTCAATTATAGTGTTCAGACTTTAAGTAAATAAGTTCATGTCAATGGACTTCTCTAAAATTCTGGATGCCTGCTTTACCTTTTACACACACACATACACATGTGTTTTTGTTCACATGACTCTGTAGTTTTCAATATAAATTGATCACATTTTCTTGAATTGCCAGCTTCTCAATTATTATTAGTCCTCTGTACCCTTGACACTGGACAAATCATCATAAACTTTTCACTGAAGAATCACATGACATTAAACTTTAAAAAAAAGATCATTCCATCACAGATCTCTGAAATACCAGCAGTGTACTACCTTTTGTAGTCTGCTATTAACAGAAGTATTGTTATAACATATTATGGCAAAGGCTATGGTGGCCACACTTGTATTCCAGGTTTATTAAAAAAGATTATTCAACATTAAGAAACAGACAGACCATTTAAAAAATGATCCAAGGATTTTAAAAGGCACTTTACTAAAGAAGATATATAGATAATAAATAAATGATCCACAATATATGTCATAAGGAAATGCAAATTAAAACAGCAATGAGATACAACTGCATTCCTGTTAGAATTGCCAAAATCTAGAACACTTTCACCACTAAATTCTGGTGAGGTTGTAGAGCGACAGGAATTCTCATGCATTCCTGGTGGGAATGCAGAATGTTGTAGCCACTTCGGAAGACAGTTTGACATTTCTTGTAAAGCTATTTGTACTCTTAACATGGTGTGTGCTCAGTTGCTTAGGTTGTGTTTGACTCTTAGTGACCCTATGGACTATAGACTACCGGCCGCCTCTCTCTATGGTATTCTCCAGGCAAGAATACTGGAGTGGGCTGCCACGCCCTCCTCCAGGGGATCTTTCCAAGCCAGGGATCAAACCCGAGTCTCTTATGTCTCCTGTGTTGGCAGGCAGGTTCTTTACCACTAGTGTCCCCTGGGAAGCCCGCTGTTAACCTTACGACAAAGCAGTTGTACTTCTTGGTATTTACCTAAAGGAGCAGAAAACTTCTGTCCACACAAAAGTCTGCACGTGGATGTGTATAGTTGCTTTACTCATAAGGGTCAAACTTTGAGAGCAACCAAGATGCCCTTTAGTAAGTAAGTGAGTAAACCCTGGTACATCCAGACAATGGAATAGTATTCAGTGCTAAAAAGAGATGAGCTATCAAAGCCATGGAAAGACATTGAGGAAGCTTCAATGCATACCATTAATACTAAGTTAAAGAAGCCTGGAATAGGAAAATGGCAACCCACTCCAGTATTCTTGCCTGGAGAATCCTATGGACAGAGGAGCCGGGCAAGTTACAGTCCTTGGAATTGCAAAGAGAGTCAGACACGACTTAGAGATTGAACAACAAGCCAATCTGAAAATATTATGTACTGAATGATTTAACTATATGACAAAGAAAATGGAAAACTAGGGAGATGGTAAAAAAAAAAAAAAATCAGTGGTTTCATGAGATTGTTGCCAGACGATAAATAGAGCACAGAAAATTTCCAGTGAAAATACTCTATATGATACCATAATGATAGATATGCACCATTAAACATTTGTTCAAACCCATACAAAGTACAACACAAAAAGTGAAATGTAAACTATGGACTTTGCATGATTACGATGTGTCAGTGTAGGCTCTTCCTTGGTGAAAGTGTACCATTTTGTGATGTTGACAATGGGGAAGGCTATGCAGTGTACAAAATATGTGGGAAAGCTCTATATTTCCTTTTTAATATTTTTGCAAAGCTAAAGCTGTTCTAAAAATATAAAGTTTATCATTTTCACTTTTTATAAACTGTTTATGAATCATCTGTTACTCTACTCTTTTTTTTGTTCTATAATTAAATTTTTATATAATTTTAGTAGTATTCAGTCGCCAGTTCCATGATACTTTTATCTCACACAAAGTCAAGTTCAGAACTAAAATGTGTAACATACCACCTTTTTTTTTTTAACTACATGTTACCTACCAGTTTTTTATTTGTTTACCAATTATACAAACACATAAAGGGAAGAACACATTGAGATTTATATTTAGAAAGTATTAAAGCAAGTTTTCAGTGTTTTACATCTTAAATCCAAAGTTCCTTCTCATTTAGCCACACAAGTGCCCTTTCAATTGCTTGCAATGAAGTCGACTTTTAATGAGAATGGTGCTGCATTTAAAGATTATAATGAATACCTTTCTCAATGTTTACAATTTTTTTTGCTAATTTTCACTGCAGAATTCACCAAAGATTCACCAAATTCTGTATTTTTAGAGAACTTTCTGTAACAACTACCGAGTACTTTCCAGCTAATATTGGAGTGACCAAAGTAGTTTGTCTACATCTGGGTTGAGCAGTTTGTCAATGACAAAGAGAGGCCTTGACAGCCACTTTCTCTTCTCTCACCCCTACTGTGTTCTTTTCCATGAATAACCAAGACTTGAAAGCTCAGCTTCTACCCCAAGGAAGGGTTAGTCTTGATTCCAGCCTTTCCTTAATTGTATTCCTCAGATTTATTCTTAAGCATAAAGAAATTTTGCAAAATAAAAATGCTACAGGAGGGATCACAGTCAAACACTTCCCTAGTGAAGACAAATTTCTTTATAGCAAGACTGTTCAGTGCCTACATTCTACATACGCTGATGTGAATTATGATTCTCTAAAATGAGGAAATAGCAGTTTTTCTCAGGTTTATTTGATATTGAAAATTTTACTTAGTTGAATACCTGATTTGGCAAATCCAGTTTGAGAAACACAGCTTTAGCCACTATTTATACTTTAGCATAAAGGAAGAAGAGGAGACTAGGATTTGGTAAGAGTAATTTAACTTAATGTCTGTGAGATTCCAAATATAAATGCTAATTTTGGTGACAAATTTATTTAGGGCTTATTCTGCAGCAGCTCTCCAGAACTGATGCAGCTGATGGGCAGAGTAGTAGAAGGAAAGAGATTCTCTTTTTCATGGAAGTGTGTGCTGACAGTGGAAGTGCAGTTGTTAATTTTTACCACAAGATTGTAACAATAGCTACATAAATACTTTAGCCAACATAACCTGCAATGCAAGAGTAGAGTAATAGGTGTCTTTAGTGCAACAGATGGTAAAGTAGGTAAAGTAATAGAATAATCTTACCTAAATGTGCTAATAGGCAACCTAAAAAAAAAAAAAAAAAAAGAAAACAAAAACAGATCCAGTTGAACAATTTCTTATTGAACCAGTTTGTTTTTACTGTCAAAGTCGCTTACAAAATCACTCCCTCTTAGTAAACTAGGAAATTAGGAAGTTAGTAAGCAGCTTGAGGAGTCCACTTAATTATCTCGTTAACACATATGTACTTAGTTTCTGTGTCAATAAAGAGGTGATAACACTGGAGT